>NW_017805478.1:1091722-1116116 GCF_001891065.2 Hippocampus comes | reverse complement strand
AAAAAATTAAAAAAAAAAAAAAAAAAAAAAAGGCTTCAGGGAGAAAAAAGAAGTTACTTATCTCCCACAAAATCAAGAACACATGTGCAGTGTGGACCCGCGGGAGACCCGCAACCTCTTCAAGTCGGATGAAAATTGGCCAGTGGAAATAATGAGATGGGAAGTCAAACTTTCTGATTGGGAAAAGCGTTGGACCGAAGTTGTCCATGAAAATGTATTAGAAAGTCGTGTCTTTCGCATACTCAAACACATGCAAAACGACTCAGGGGTGCGCATCTCTCCGATAAAAGACGATTCGAGACACATCTCCGTTACGGTGGCTACGATAGATTCAAAAATACGCCATTTTAAAGTGGAACGATCAGATTCAGTTTGATTCCGACTCAATCCAAATGCGGTGCGGCTCATTTCGAGAGGGGACGATGCAATGAGTTTCTTGCCGTCTACATGTCAAGATATTTTAAAGTCGAACGACTGCACTCGCATCTCTTGAATCCACACCCATTTCCCGATTCAAACCGCCTTTTGTTACGACGCCTCCAACAACGCTCGAACGTATCCAAGGACAAAAGCAAATGAATGCTGAGATTCACGCGAACAAATGCAAATAAAAGTGGAGTTGAAGCAGTCTCTCGGTACATATTGTCGTCGCACAATAGCCAATGGTGTAAGGAAAAAAAAAAAAGATATCATTGAATTAAACTCCTTCAATGACACATGAGCGTAGATTGTTGCTTCGGGGAAAGGAATCGACTCGTATTATTTGCCCTCGTAGCCTTCAGGACAGCGGCGGCGCTCACATGAGTGGACTAGAAAGAAGTTCAGTAGCTCCGATGGTATGCAAAGTTGCAGTCCGTTGTACCACAAAAATGATTTCCAGGAAGTCGAGTTGGCGTGTGACAGCGAGCGTCGGCCTCCGCGCCGACTGTCAGCATGTTGCCGTCTCACCAGGATGTCTCCCCCCCCCCGCCCCCTTCGCTCCTCCACGCCACAGCCGCACACGGCAGCCCTCATGGTGAAAATGATTAGCGTAATCTAATTCATCGCCATCGAGTGTCACCTCATCTCCATTTCCAGCGCGAGCGCGCACGCACACACGATGACCTGTGCTGTACATCTCCTTCCCAGGAAGACGCGAACTGTTCACTGGCATTCCTTCGGCAATCCAATTAGGTTTGATTTCAATTCAATTACTGCACTGTTAGTGGAGCAGAGTGGAGATCCATTGAATGAACTTTACTCTGGAATTCCATTAGGCCCGCTCCATATTCTGGATGAGAATATGGTAGCAGAAAGAGCGGGGACGATATGAAATATATATAATTTTTTTTTGCCGGGAATGAAGTGGAGAAGTGTAACAGTCTGCCGGCCGCTGCCGAGACGCTTGTAGTCAAACTGGGAAATCAACAGCAAAGCGCAGAGGCTCGCACAGGAAGATATGCGCGGCGTACGAGGCCGCAAACAGCAAACTGTGAAGCAATATCTTTGCCCCCGTCGCTTGCCGCAGCCTGCAGCTCGGCTGTGTGCGCTATCATAAAATTGCCACCTCCATCCTGCAGATAAGCATGTGCACTTTATCGCCTCAAATCCATTTGGTGGGGTATGGGGGGGGGGCAGTCACATCAAAATTCGTTGTATTTTTCAACTGTGTTTAAGATGAATATTTCTAAAATGTGACGCATCCAAAAGTTTGGAATGATTTTGTAGTTCTCCACAATCCAAGTTGGAGCAACTGGGAGCCTTTGCCGTCGTGCGTAAAACACAACACGGCAAAAGACGATCAAATGATCGCCACAACTCGTTTTGGGGCCTTACTGGATAGTGTGTGACTAACAAGGTTATATTGTGTACACTAATTGAAATGAAGAAAACGGTGATTGGTGACAAGCAGGAAGTAACTAGTCACAACAAAGTAACTAATTAAAAACAAAAAGACCAAACAAATGGAGTATGTGTACATATAAACGTAAACGACACCATTCTGATATCATGACAGCTGAAACAGAAGAAAAGAAAGACATGGAACCAGATATCCTCTGATCGGAATCAGGCCGGCACCAAATGGACACAAATCTGATGCGTCCAAGATGGCCGCCAATGAGACTACAGCGTCATCGCAGAGATCAGATAGACGCCAATGCAAGGTCGACATGATCGAATTACACCGACTGGTGACGTATACACAACCGCATATGCCCAAACAACACAAAGAATTGTGGGGGAGAAAAAAAAAAAAATCACCGGCTATAAGTCTGAATGACAATGAAAGCATAGTCATATCATGATGATGATGCTACGTTATATCTTGGTTGAGAAGAGTCCTGAAACTTTTCGGACAGACCTCTTGTTACTTGGAAAGGACACGCAAACAGTGACAAAAAACAAAAACAAAAAAAAAACGGACAGACCTCTTGTTACTTGGAAAGGACACGCAACAGTGACAAAAACCAAAAAAAAAAACCCCAAATCTGATTTTGGCATTAAATTGCACTTGGGCTTTCCAACCAGTATCTCGGTGCAAAAAGGAAGTATGTGCTCACAAAAAAACAATAAAGTTGATGTATCGGCACATCACCAATCTTGCAACAATGACTTTTCTATCCCCCTCACCAATATCACGCTTTTGAGAAAGCGGTCACACTTGAAGCAAAACCCGGCCGGCGTCTGCCCCCTTTCCTTTGAATGTCCTCGGTTATCCTTTCTGTGTCTGGCACAAACAAGGAGAGGCGCCCCGTCGTATATTACATTCTATCCATTATCCATGAGGTGTCCATCAGCATCAGTCACTCACACCGTAACGGCCACACACTTGAATGCCCAAATTTCACACAAGCTTCTGTCAGTGAAAAGACAATCAGTGGTGTTTTTTTTTTGTTTCTGACTGGTGAGTGTGTGTGTGTGTGGGTGTGTGTGTGAAGCGCTGACACCTCTGTGGCTGCTCTATTGATTTTGTTGTCTTTTCCTAATGAGCCTTGCGTCATCCATCACTGCTCTCGTGCCAGTGCACTCAGCCAGGCGGACTGAATTAAGAAGGCACAAGGACTCTCACCTCGCCACCGGCTGTATACATCACGGAGAGGTTCCTGAACACCACCATTCAAAAAGGTATCAAGAGCAACAATAAATAAAGGAGATGCACGCACATCTGTTTGGAACGGGAGGAGAAGTGCAGCCTGACGTGATTTCAGGTCCCTTAGAGGCTGAACTTTGACCTCTCAGGCTTCTGCCTTTAGCACTGGCCGGCTTGGTCATGAAAGCGTTATTACCTTGCTACCGCGAGTTAGTGGGAGGGTGTGGGGGGTGGCGGGGGGGGGGGGTTGCCAAGTGTGGTGATGATGGAAACGTTTGAAGGCGGATAGCACCCATTACCGACTTGCACCTTTTGGAGACTGACGATGAAACACTTGCGCACCCCCTTTCTCGCCGCCCTCAACTCCTCCTCCTAGCCAGAGCCGCAAATGACGTTTTGATGTTCCGCCCCGAGCCCGAAAGTGCGTTGTCACTCACCAAAATGTGTCTGGATTTATTTGGTAGTTAACAGTGCGACTATGTGCTTTCACAGTCTACCATGACCTAGATGCTCATTTCTTCCCTCGGTACTTCACAGCGCAGCATCAATTGTCACGTTCTGTATCCTGGAAGCCATCTGAGCCTCCTTAATGCCCTTTCATCCAATTGACTTTTTATAGAAGCACATCCTAAATGTTATGTCCCGCCTTGTATGGATCTATCACTCAGGCGGCCATGTGGATGCTGAAAGGTTATTAGTTTGACGTCCTCCAGAGTCTTCACGGCGGGCGGCACCTTGCATGTCTGTCTTGTGTCAACACCCACTTGCCACCAACGCAATCTAATGAGATCAAATACAGGTGTTGAAACTAAACATTTTCTCTGTGAACCAAAACAAGGGCGGGCAAAATGCCATCTGACCCTTCACATCCTGGTCACCACCTCTTTCGGCTCATTTCTCTTAAATTGCATCGCGATGGTTACAAGAAATATATTTGTGAGATCAAAACATCTTGTGATTCACCATTTGTCATTTGTGCTTCGAAAACGGCAGATACGGGTACTGCGTTGCTCCCTTTTCCCTCTTCTTTTAACGTCAAGGTAAGACACATTTAACTGGGATTTATAGATGCCGATGAGTCTTAACTGGAGACATTAACTTGAAAAATGTGCTCTGTCTATTGGATTAAGAGTCTCAGAAAGACTCCTGAATGTCTCGACGAAACCATTTTCACTGAGCAATTATTTATGACTGAGGCCAGTGGTTTAATATGGCATCGGAATTAAAAGGAGAATTACACCTCCTTTATTTAAAAGAACCACATAGATTAGCGTACCTCCGATAGCTTAACACTAGCAATGGCGTGCCGATGAGCTGAGAGAAGTTGACACTCTCGATGAAGAGCGCCTCTTCTGATTTGAGAAAATAATGAATGCTAGAAATGGCTGGTGTAATTTGAAGTCCCTCCCTACACTCCCTACCCTGACCCCATCTTTTGCTAATGGAACTGGCCAAAGAGGATCATGGGATAGCGTGTAATGAAAATGCACCACCATAGGAACATCGCAATCGCCATACAAGGGCAGAGTGTTCACCCTCGCTAGAGCCAAACATGATAGTTTGCAACGGGTATGAACAGACTTGGCCACATGCTGTTTTATCATGAGACTGTCATGTGCCACAAAAACAGTTGAGTCCAAATCAAACACAATATGGCAGCGAATTAGCCGCAATTTTAACAAGACGCAGCTTTATGCGCCCCCCCCCAAACACACACTGCGGAGGAACGCAAATACATGCACAAACACTCTGGGATGCACACAAGCACCAAAGAGGCCTGCAGGCTTTGGGAGCTGTGCCCTGACCTTTGGTTTTGCAGTCAAAAGGGTGCTGTTCAGCGGCACACAACAGCGCTACTCATGCACTGTGCTCCTCTTGTAAATTTTGCTCTTTTTGCTGGCGGCTGAGAGGAGTCCTGTGTTGTTTTCGTGAAAAGAGGGAGGGGTGAATGGAGCAAGAGAACAGTGGAGATGCATCTCTCTGTGGGTGTGTGTGTGTGTGTGTGTGTGTGTGTGTGTGTGTGTGTGTGTTTGTGTGTGTGTGTGTGTGTGTGCGTGTGTGTGAGAGAGAGAGAGAAAGCGCTGTGCCTCCAAGAAAACTCAAATTGTGCATGTTTTTCTTGATTGTGTACACGTGTTTAACATAACAGTTCATTCCAGTTTGTTAAAAAAAATAAAAATACAGCGGCTCGTCAATTTTTTTTTTTTTCAGATAAAGTGTTGTTTTCCGTGAAGTGATCACATTCCAACAGTTTTTGTTGAGATTTTGGGGGTGGCAAGAACAGATTCATGGCATTTCCATTCATTTCAATGGGATCAGACGACTGACATCCAAGTGTTCGAGTTCTGAATGTGGTCAAGGCACCGCTCGACGAAGTCACACATCAACGAAACGGGCTCTTGATACAAGAGCGGCGACTGTTAGTTTAAAAGCTATATTTTTCTTCCTTTGGCGATTTTGTGCTTTGGAATTGCCGTGCGGTTAACAAATGAGGCGGCGTTGACCACGTGATGCGCATGGCCCCAGCGCATGTCATTTGCCGCCAAGGACGCATCATCGCGGTGACGCATATAAGTCTGAAATGCTAAACTGATATTCATCTGGAAATAAATCATTCAATTTCAAGCTAACAGCCAGGCTTTGAGTCTGATGCCTTTGTAGGTTCACGCTCCGAAAGTAGCCAGCGTTCTGTCCATCATTGTCATGATTCGCCTTTGGTTGTAAATTGTGACACGACACGCCGTGAATGCAGTGGCGGCGCTCTTTTTTTGGATGCGGCACATACACTGTTGTTTGCGAACAATGAATACACTTTCAAAGATTACGGTTTGGGTAATTCCCGAGGAAATTGATGTGAATCACTGAAATGTGCCCTTGAAGCAATGAAAACATGATCGTGTGTGCATGCGTGAGGGTGGGAGACCCTCCGGAATACTTAGAAAAAGAGCAAAAGAACAAGGGACCTTCAGTGTGGGATGAAAACTTTGAGCAAATCAAATGAACGTGTCGAATGGACACACTTATTTTCATTATTCTGCATCATTGCAGAGAGGCCACTGAAGAAATCACCTCGCGGCTTCACTCGCCTCGAAAACGCGTCTTCATCCCTTCCACTTTTTTTCATTTTGAAGAATCTGCACATTCTTTGTCCAGCTCCGAAAATGAAAATGTCTCCGTAGAAGGGCTTCTATGCGTCCGTTTAACTCAAATATGCCATTCGATCCAAAGCTTTCCCATCCAATCACCGGCAGGAATGCGGATCAATCCGATTTGAAGAGAATAAATCAATCGCTGATATCAAGGGAGGGGTCCGTGTCGGCCCGCTCCTCTGTTTTCATCGAGCCTTCCTCATTAAAATGGCTCTGAATATGTAAATGAGAGTCGACAGCAAGGAAATATGCGAGCCTATTACACAATTAGCATGACTGCTCGATGAAGTAATAGAAAGTGACTTGACAATATTGGCGTGCGCGTTAAAATTCATTTACGGTGAGACTAATCGTCCTAACTCCGCGCGCACCCGCGTTCACCGCTGTGAGATTTGTTTGCATTTTACGCGCTGCACCGCGGTGAGAAGATGTGACGTAAGCGACGTAGCATCTCATCCCGCGACTGCTGCTGATCACCCGGGATCCAGATAGCGACCAAATCTGCAAAATAATTGCAATGCGGATGAGATGGAGAGAGAGAGCGACAGCGAGGCCCGTCGTCGGTCCGACATGATTACAGCGGCGGGCCTCCGGGGAGTCATATCTTTAGATTTAGATTAAACCGCGCTCGTCCAACGGAAAGAGCCCCTCTTTAATACGGCTGTAGATCAGGCGCCGGCATAAAAATCGGAGGTTCCATCGACTTCACGAGCGGTCCATGAGGAACTTGGCGGAGTAAAGAACGATTGAATGAGTGCTGATGTGAGAAAAGTCAGCGTAGCGGCACCGAACAGACATCCCGACGCTGGAAACACGCTGCAAAGTGCTCTTTTTGGAAATCAAGCACACGGCGGCAAAAGGAACGATTTTTGTGGCGCGGTGGATTAGCATTTCGCGGTTGCTAATTCAGTGAGAGCTCTCAAATGGAAGCTGTGGCCGCGCTGACCGATGGCTGCCGTTTGACTTCTAATCAGGCCAAAAACACGACTCGCACGCACGCACATGCTCTTTGATTCATCTGCGGGGACACCTAAAATGCTATTGTACTGAATCACGGTTACGTCGTCGGGCAGGATGCCGTGACGCTAATGCAGAAACCGTCGTTAAGGTGCGTGTTCTGGCTGGAGGACGCATCCCCGCAGGACCTCTTTCAGGGCCATATGGCAGGAAAAATTTCGCGTGCTCCAAAAAAAAAAGGCCCTTTTGTACGGCCTGAAAAACCAACGGACAGCTGGACAAGTTTGCGAACACTTCAAAAGGACTACTTTAGTGACTTTGGCAGCCACCAATGCGCACTGATCTATTTGGAAAATCCTGTCACGCATGGCAATACTCGAGTATTCCTATATTATATCCCTACCGTGACAAAAGCTTCAGCCCACCTGACCTGACACGCATCCAAGGCATTCGTCCTCCCTCCGCTACTTGACAAGAACTCGAGCGTCGGTCTGGTGCAGACTGGCCAGAACGAGGCCGATTCTCAGGTAGGTCAATGTCTTCCGGCTCAGAATTGGAAGCTGGCTCCGATACCTCCAACATGCAGAGATGTGTCAGCATAAGAGGTACGAGATGGAAAAAAAGCGCCTCCATTTTTCAGATCATAGTTGTGGAAATTGACTGACAGTTGATAGAATGGAACAAGTCAACCCCCCCTCCAAATGAACAAAGCTTCCCACAGACACTTTCCAAGGGTGCTGTGATGGCAAGGTGTCTCAATAATCTTGTGACTGATTACTTCCAACCGATGTATTTGTGTCAGTCAGGCACATCGCGCGCCACGACGCCAACGAAGACACGCGGCGTCGAAGGGGCCGAGTGTCGAAAGCAGACGCAGCGCACAGCTTGAGGCCAGCCTGCCTTTGGGGCTCTTCTAAAGAAAAAGACGGATGGCGATCACGTGAAAATGTTCTTTCACGTGCGCCGCATTAGCGGCGCGTCCACAGAGAAGCGACTGTGGCCCGAGCGAGGAATTTTTCTGCTGACGAGCATAAAAACAATGCGGCGCACTGTCCGCTTGGAAGAACAACACGGGACACTGTACCGTAGATCACCACTGGCCTCAAGATTGGATTTAGGCTCTGACGGGGGAAATGAGCCTGAACCGCTACTCCGCTGGCGTCCGGCTCGCCGCGAAACAATATAGACGTGTCTCACACAGTGCACTATTAAGACATAGAGCTGTTTTTCCATTCCTCTTACATCATCCATCTTTTCCTCCTTTTCACTCTCCCAAGGAAAAAAAAAAAAAAAAATCAGGCTTCAGAAGATGTCAGGCAATCAATAGAGCGATGAAGGCTGTTGTTTTGAGCCCTGATATACAACATGCACGCCAACACAAGAGTAATGACTACTATCCACGGGCACTGTAACACTCATGAATTATACTTTATTGGCTGCACTTGGCTAGATATACGACTCTCCCGCCGCCTCGTATGTACTCTGCGGCCGACGAAATTTGATACATGCATGAACGCACGCACGCAGGCACGCAGGTAAAAGAAACGCTGATTACAGCGCTGTTTGAGAAAGCGCCATAACCTGAGGTTCTGCTGGCTTGGACAAAAAAAAAAAAAAAAAAAAAAAAAGCTGATGAAAGCTTTGAAAATAACAGAACTAGACATTTTCAAATCAATACGCGTTTCTCTTGTTTTCCATCCGGAGCGCCGCTTGATAACCCAACGCCATTAGAAGGGGATGGCGGCGTGCTCAATACACGAGGCGACACCGGCGGAGGTCTCGTACGGATCTGCAATCTCCTTGAGGGGGTTAATAAAGGGGATTGGTCTTGTGGGGCGGTTTCTTTTGATTCATTTAGGTCCCGACTGGTGTTCAGACGCTATCCCTGAAGTCACGCAGTCAGCTTGAAACCGAGTAGCCTTGACCCGAGAACACAACGCTTTGCTTCGTGGCTTGAATCGATCTCGAATGAACCTTTGCCAACCAAGAAAAACCAAGAAAGGCGAACACACACATGGCGGCACGTGCACCACATGGGTAAATAAATCATCAGCACACCGCGCTAATTCTCCTCTTCTTATTCTCTCACTGTCAAGAAATTTGAGAATTTAAAAAACTTTCAAAAAACCGTTGACGCAAATTTACAATAATCTGTCAAAAATTGTCAATACAGCTGGGGCACAAACAATGGGCGACCACAAAGAGTATAAAAGACAGCAACTCAAATCCTGCAACTTGTCACACCTTCCAGACAACTCAATTGCACTTGTGGGTCTTCACAGTCTTCAAGGAAAAATCCCTCTGTGCATTCCAGTTCCATCACGCTTGTCCTGTTCAGGGTCACAGCAGGTGCTGGAAGTTATCCGAGCTGAAATGGCTCACTCGCATATCAATCATTGGTTTTATGATCACGGACTTGAAAAAGTCTTTCGCTGTCTTCCAGACCTTTTTGATGACGATGAGCTCACCGGTGCTTCCTTTCTTTTGAACGTACCAAACTGTTGATTGCAGTTTTTACGTTGCTTTTTCAGCCGAAGCTTTTTAAAATCAGGTCCCAAAGCAAAGACGCGGTGTGCTTTGGATCATGATCCTTGTTATTACTTGTCCTTTGCGATCACTCTGACGCCAGTTCACCTCAGTTCCATCTGTCCAAAGAATCTGATTCCAGAACTCGGGATTTTTCTCTTTTTAAACACTCACACATGAACAAACACTTGACCGCAAAGTCTTCCTGGACCGACCCCACCGCATAGATCCGACACTGCTTGGCCGAGAGAGTCGACTCATCACGTGACAAAGGAGAGCCATGCAAATGGTCCACACGTGTCGCAGCGCTAGCCCGACTTCATCTATTTATTTGCTGATCCTATTTAGTATTTGTGCATATTGGTGGGTTGTCGAAGGCCGACAGTGATGCATGTTCTTGCGTGTTGCCGTACAAAGAGAAGCAATCTGCTACAAGTCTCGCGTGCTGCTGCTTCTTCCCGATGCATATTTTGTGCTGGCTTTGCAACCAAGCTGAAGGTCAGAAGAAAGTAAGGTGCCTTTATTGTGGAAATCGGGGAAACACATTTGGTGGAGCTAATGCGCGCCCGCATTTATCACCGCCACAATAAGGAGGGCTCGATAATATATCTCAGGCGATGTGGAGGGAATACATTAAATAGGGGTGTTGTGACGGGCTGCAGCCAGGTTTTATCTCAGAGGCTTATTTCGGGTTGATCTTCGTCATCGATGTAGCACTGTGACTTTTAGATATTCAAGGTGCCCGCAGACTACCTTTTAAACTCATTCCGGCATGTAAATGCATGTTTATGAATCTGGGGCTAAAACTTTAATAACTCCCATCTGTCTCTTATCTTTAAAATAGGAGCCGCTCAGATATGAAAACCTCCCGAGACAACCAATTTGGCATTTAGCTGTCATCCCTTTAACACCTCGGCCTTCTATTTTTCCATACACGAAGCTGGGGTCAAACGCCGAATTAGTGTTTTTTTTTTTTACCCCCCCCCGCCTCTGATCCGGTGTCAGCCTTCAGATATGATCCCGCGTCGGCGCGGGGATGTCTGAGGTGCCCCCAGTGCTGACTGGCAGGCCTTGGAAGTGGGGAACCGACGTACAGTCTGCCTGCCTGCTACACTGACACATCCAGACAGACGGATCACTGAGGGCCATGACAGCTCGTTATTGCTGCAGTTGATAGAAGTTCACCATTGGGATTTGTATCAAAGCTGCAATGTTTGTGTGCGTGTGTGCGCGTGTGTGTGTGTGTCAGCAAGCAGAGAAGCGCAGATGAGAGGTGAATACACTGGGGGAGGTGAGGAGGCAGCGACATTCTATCTTGAAAATGTGAGAAAGCATCCATGACTATAGAGCAGGAAAAATGAACTAAAATCACACAAAGCAAATAAGTGTTCTGTGAAAGTGAACTCCATTTACCACGACATTACAATGAGTGTTTTGTCCATGTTCTGCGAAGCTCAAAATTCAAGGAAACACCATTACAGAAAATCAAATCAAAGAGCCGACAAAGCAGGAAACTAAATACAAGCTAATTGACGAGACATCTCGGCACACCCGGACAAGAAAAGAGTGGCTGGCGGAAGCTGACTGGTTGACACGAGAAACGGGGCTGACGAGCTGTCATCCGCATGGCAGCGAAAGGAAATGCCATGTCTTGGAACCAGTAAATACAAAGAAAACAGCAGGGGCCCCAAAATGGAACCATGTGGAACACCATATGACGTTGGGGCAGAGCGGGACTCCAAGGATAACACAAAAGGTTCTGTCGGCCAAATGGAATCTAAACCCCTGAAGAGTGCTCGCACTCATGCCCGCAATCTATCAAAACGTATGCTAACATCAGCAAAAACCCGTATCATGATAAAAGTCTTTTCATACGACATACTACGTCCTATATCAGACTGTCAGAGTTGAGGTCTAACTGTCGTTCAACAATGACTGAGATAACTCTGAAAACGACACCTTATCATCAACATCCTCATGCCATGTGATCTGGCCTCCAATCAGTCCTTTTCACGGGATAGCCGAGGCAAATATTAGCTTTCATTCTCAAGACACAGAAGCCTATTGATTCCAGCAAGCTCACCTGAAATGCCTCCGTTTATAATTTGACCCACATTCAGCATGATAAGTGAGTTTTTGTTTGTGACCTCAGTTATGCAGCACAGGTTATTCAACATGTTGGGTCCATCGCATGGTGATAACCGAGACCGTGTGAGCGTGTCTATTGCTCCTGGAAAAGTGTTTGTTTTTGCTCTATCAAAGAGGACGAAAAAAAAAAAAAAGTTGAGGCGGAGATGAACAGTGTTGGAACAGTAGAGGACAGCAGGGGAGTGATGAGTCATGTTCTGTCTGGATCTGTGATTCATTCGTATATAACCGACTGAAGAGGGAGACAGAACATTCTGCTGTTATTGAGCAAAGAAATGACCCAAATAGTCGAGCAATGCGCACCTTTTCAGTTTTTCACATCATTCTGCCATCGCCGTGTTTAACACCTTCCACTTTGCTGTTGTGGTGGGTCATCATGTGGATTTTGGTCACAACAAGTCATGTCAAGCGAAATAAAATCATATTAGCAACTCATAAAAGCACATCCAATGACTTTAGTTGCATGATGATGGTACTGGTACTCATACTTTGGGCACCAAGTTTGACTTGAGGCACCGAAATTATTCTGGGGAGAACTTTTACGGTCTCTGACTTCACTGTCACAATTTTAAACCCTTTGACCTTCCATTCAAACATGTTTTCTGAGCTGCTTTCAAAAAACGAAGGTCCTTGTTGCGAAACAAAGAGTTTGTCCAGTAAAAAGTCACTTTGTAGTACCAATTTCACTTTATCGACTCAGTCTAAACTGCGATCATTTTGTACATTCAAGCGCTTGGCAAGTCTTCACAGGCAAAAAGAAGGAAAACGACAACTACTTTCAACGCGACAATCTTCTACCTTAGTGATTCTCAAGCCTCCGAAACAAACAATCTACAACCTGAGAAAGATGCTGGTGCTGTTCCAGCGAGTCCACTCATCATTTTCGCATCGATACGCGACATGGACAAATTAGTTGGGAACCTTCTGTGAAAGAAGGAAACGCAAAATGAAATAACTCGAAAGTGACGGAAGTGCAAAATGCTTCTTGTCAAGCCACAAAGGTTCTGGGTAGAATGTTGCCTTGGACATATGACACAAAAGTGGATCTTTCTGGCAAGTCCAACGAAGCAGACGAATAAAAGAACACTCCACCTACTGTGAAACATGGAGGAGGCTTTGTTATGTTCTGGGGCCGCTCTGCTACATCCGGCACATGGCACAATGGAATCAAGACGACCAAGGGATTCTTTCAGTGATCATTGTGCCTTTCCTTTTTTGAATCGAAGGCTACCAACAATGCGGTCCACATGTGTATGTATGTTTTCCAGACCGGCGTCAATGAAGAGTGCCTCGGCCTTTTCCTTGGACCATGAATGCCTCACAGGGAGCGGTCCAAACAACATTGATTGTGTCTTTTACTGCCATCAATGTCGAGTCTCGGGGGGGGGTTCCCGCAGTCATAAAGCATTCAATCTGGTTTTTCTTTTTTCATGAATAAATTCAACCTGCCTCATCTTGTTTATCTGATCCTGCTGTTGGTGGCTTGCACATTAGTCGGTCTGAAAGGTAAAAAAATGATATGAGCGGATAGGCAATGCCTGACAACGAGGTAAAAATTTGAGCCAAAAGGAGAAAATACACAGATCATCAGTGTAATGTAACTAACACCGCTGCCTCTAAACAGGACTGCCACGATTGTCGCCTGCGAGTAAAGA
Source organism: Hippocampus comes (assembly GCF_001891065.2). NCBI lineage: Eukaryota > Metazoa > Chordata > Actinopteri > Syngnathiformes > Syngnathidae > Hippocampus > Hippocampus comes. Next base: position 1,102,611 of record NW_017805478.1, on the reverse strand, counting down.
TGATTTATAAATAGGAGCAGCGTTCCTGATTGGGCAAGCTTGCATGTTCTTCGGACCACATGAAATTGACTTTTCAATGTTATTTGAATTGGCGGCTACAACAACAAAGAGTTTTTGTTTGAAGACGGATTCATATGTTGATTTCGTTTCCGGAGATATTTGGACGAAAATCACGTCGCTCACTTTGCGACGTATCTTTTCAGATTGTTGTTCTCGAAAACGCTTCAAAGGCTCCGCTTGAGAGTGAGAAGACTTGATTACAGCTGTGATCAGAGTCAAGCAATTCCCCCGGCGGATGTTTTTGAAATAACGATGCCCATTTTTAATCACTCGGTTTTTCTTCACGTGCGCATGTTTGGTGTCCTTATGGGAGCTGGGACTGTCAAGGCGGCAAAAATAGGTGGCTTTCACCAGAAATACTGCTGATGTGTCATATTTCGGGTGAACAAACAACAGTCAGCTTACGGTGCTGCTTTCAGCTTTGTGCTTATCACATGAGGCAATTCAAGGCGCCCCGTCCCATCACTCTTTTCCAGGTTTGTTTGTGCACTTTTACAAACGTGTGTGTGTGGAGGGGGGGGGCATATTTGTGTATCTCTACACTCATGCCCATCGCTATTCATCTGACGGAAATATGCATGGAGCGGACAGTCATTGGGCTGTGAAAGTAAGATAAGAGAAATAGCGCACCTTTTTGAAAAAGACTGGAAGGGGACAAAATCTTTAAGCACTTGACCCCCCGCACCCCGCTAAAGAAAATGGCTAAGTATGTAATTTAAAAGTGTGAAATGTGATTGCATGTTTTTTAGCAGTAAAACCACTTGGAGATTTTCCGTGCGGCTCGATAAGGAGACTTTGAAGAAGCAATTTCATGTGATGTTAGGGCCAAATCCATTCCCCCGAAGCCTTTAAGCTGGCGCTGAAATCTCGCTGGTGCGAGGAGTTTGTGTCTTACTGATCGGCTAAGCCCTGTGCTTCTTCAGCCGCCTCTATTCACCACAGAGCGCCCCCTTATTTGGTCTTGCACACCTCCCCGCTAGTCACAAGTCAGGGTGGCAAATGACAGCAAGACAGGCTTACTGTAGAGGTAGGTGCCAAGCTCCCATATGCCAACCAGGGCTTTTTTTTTTTTTTTGCAATTTTCCTCTGCCTGTAAAAGAGGAATTGGAATGCTAATTTTTTTTTCCATTGAGGAGAGCAGAGCAGAGTTCCCAGTCCGGTGAACCCCAATTTATCATGATGGATACATTCTAGACTCATCAGGGAAATATTTAATACACAAAGACCATAAAGCTTATGACACCCCTGCACAGATTTTTATTTTTTTTTTTTGCGCTGATTCACGCACATCCCTTATTTGGAAAGCCCCGTCCGTAATTGCGGGATTCCCATCGCGACGCAGCAGACACATCCGTATATGAATTACATTCTCGGAATGGACTGCACTAAAAGCTCATGGAAGAGCCATTTGGAAGCATCACCGCGACCTCTTCCCTGCTCTGAGAAGGCAACACACTTGGTCGTCTGCTGGCTAGCAGTTAGCAACGAAATAGGTTACTTACGACGGCCCTCAAGGGGCCTTGCCTGCATGGGTACCTTCAGAGAGTCCTTGGAGAGTCAAGAGCCGAGTATATGCCTGTTTTGTCACTTAGAGTGACTACGAGTCACTTGCTCTTTCGATGTGAGGCATATTTTATTCAGCAACTCCAGAAGATAGCTGGTAAAACAGCATCGGTTTTATTTCTGGCTCGTTTGCCGGAAAGCAGCGTCACGAATGACTAAGTGGCCCGAAACGACAGATGTGACAAATAATAACAATGCAAGTGTTGGCACTGGGGTCTCGTTTTAATTTCCAATGACCAAAATGAGAAGGAGTCCACGGGTTGCTTCGTGTTCTATTGAAACCACTCTTAATTTGAAAAGAAAAATGGACTGTTGCCGTCAATATTCAACTTGAAATGCGAGTGCCTACTGCATGTTTACGATAAAAGTGACTCCGAACACAAAAGAGATTAAAAAAGAAAAAAAAAAGACCATTGTCTGGAAAAAAACAAAACAATTTTAGAGCATACAAGCACGCTCCCGTGCTTATACTGGCTCACTGCAGTATGGCTGTACAATATGGTACTACGCTGTAGGCCCACAACTAAAATCGGACTTGCGGCGGTATTTAAAAAAAATATAATAATAGTACTACTCATTATAATCATGCAGTATTGTTTTTATGTCTGAAATGTTCTTCAGGTGGATATCCTTGAAATTAAAAACCAGCAACAAAGACGACGAGCGAATGGCGAATGGTGATCGGGCGGGGGAACACGGTAGCCGTAAATCCAGCAGAAGGCAACGAAGCCGTGCAGCAGTGGGGAAATAATCAGAGCTTCGCAGCTGCGTACGCTACATATTCCATACGGCCCAATAACATTTGTTGATTCGTTACTTTCACGTCTGTATCCCTCGCAGGACTTTGCCGTAGTTTTTAATTACCGGCTTGTCTGCTGCCACGTGAACACAGCCGCCTGCTTGACTTCATTTTCAGCTTTCCCTGCAGGAAAACTCACGACACACACACACACACACACACACACACACACACACACACACACACACACACACACACACACACACACACACGCTGCCATTCTCACCGACGTCTCCATCCCTGCCCTCCTTTTCTCCCTTTTGACGATCCGTGCCACAAACAATGATTGCGGGCCGGCAGCATGCGAAACAACAAGCAGCAAGTGCTGCAACGGCGGCAGCAAGTCATCGATCATCCGCAGCGGCAGATTACATTCAGCGCAGTTTACAATGTCAAAAAAAAAAAACAAGACGAGAGGGGGACGGGCACACAAATTACATTACACGTTGCGCCCTGTCTCTTTGCTGTCTAGGCGATGGGGGGGGGGAAAAAGAGAGGTCACATGGTTAAGTGAGGTCAGACATTGTGTGAGAGACTCACACGATTCACACTTTAATGTCAGCAAAGCCGCCGCAGGGAGGAAACATTACGGTAAACCTGATGAACTCGTGTTATCTAATCCCCGCTGGAATAGTCGCTCTCTATTCGGCTCATGCGTTCAACCTAAATCGAGCGTCGGCATGCCACTCTTTTTCTTCCTTCGGTGGAACGCCGTATGAATGAATCTTTTATTCCTATCCGCACCCAGCGATTATGACACTCTGGCTGGGCGACGGCGCGAGCATTATGATCAATAATTGATGCTATCGCGGCGTACGCCAGTAAGAGCGCTTCCAAAGTGGAACATGATTGGTCACACACACACAAACGGGGGAAGTTAGACTGAAGAATGACAACATAGAAATGTTGGGATGTCCAAACCGAAGGCCCGGGGGCCACATCTGGCCCGCCACGGCAGTTCTTCTGGCCCGCTAAAGCAACTAATATGCTTCTTGGTTTTGTTTCTTGCTAGATTGATTTGTCCTATTCGTTGTGGCATGAAATCGGCAACATAATTGCAATTCTTCTTTTTTTTTTTTTTTGTTTTAAACAAGCTTTTTCTTTCTCACCAAACTCGCTTGAACAATAGCTGGATACTTTAATAATTGTTGCCACTATTTTCCATGAGCCCTATGTGTTGTCACAACTCTAAATGATATTGAAATGCAATTTAAAATAAATTATATTTACATTTTATTTGACACCTCTCAGCTGCCACATCGTGTTCAAATCACTTGTGTTAGCAAATGCAAACATGAGATCAGAGACCTCTGCCAAGGCTTGAATGCAAATTGAAATCCGTCTCTGGGGATCCATAAAATTGAATTGAATTGAAAAATTGTTTTTGTCTTTGGCACAAGTTACACTCAAATATAACACTTGTTGTATCGGTGTGGAGTATCGGTGCATATTTATTAGGAAGAATACGATAGCATACAACTCTCATTTCAGCTAGCGTAAACAGGAGAGACACAAAGATTTGGATTTATTTCCGTGTTTGGACTCTCAGCTAAATCAGCTCTGACTAACTCAAAGAATAGCTTCAGGAAATCGAAATCGCCGCTTCCAAAACAGTCGTCTGCGAAGTTACGAACAAATCAACGGGAAAAACCCACGCCGATGAGAACATCAGCTTCTGGGCACAAAAAGTGGCGGAGCCCTGTCTGCCTGAGCGCGTGTGCTGCGTTCACCCTAATCTTTCTTTTGCCCGGTCAAAAAACACTCAAGTTCAGTAATTGGCTGGACCTACGTAGCATAACTCCAGCCACATTTACCTCAGCGCCGCACGGCCTCAGGCAAGGTCTGAGCAGAGATGAACAAAACTGTCCGCGCAACTCGCTTCTCATCGGCGGCGCCGGGGCTTTTAATTTGAAATCCAATCGTTTCAGGGTCATATGATCTCTGACAGCGCGTCCAGATGTATTATTCAACGCCACTGGAGTGCATGGACACGTTAACTGGCAGGGCCTCCTTTGGATGCTCAAAAAGCAAACAGAAAAACAAGTTTTGGCACATTCTGCAAGATCTTGAAACTTGGAGAATAACTGTGACCTCTGCGGGGCCGACATAGTTCAAGGTAGCACATCCTGTGACAGATTCTTTTTTAAATTGGCCCTCTCATTTTTAAACCGTTGACAATCTGGTCACAGCCTTGTGACGTGCCGTCACTCCGAGCCCCCTCGCATCCCTAACACAGCAGAGGCGCGGCGTTAATTAAAAGATTCCTCAATGGGGCATCTGCGCCGTAATCTACGTTCGGCGCATCCCAGTCAAGTACGGCTCATTTGACGAGCGCGCAACAAGCCGTGCATGAACGAATGTAAAATCGTCCATACAGCAAAGTGTCTCGGTAGAGAGGGCCGGGGGAAAAAAAAAAAAAAAAAAAAAAGATTGATTGTGAATAGTTTTATGACTGATAAACAAAGCAATCGATCAATCTGTGCGTGCTTTTACACGGCTTCCCGGACAGTTGGGAATAATTTGCCGTCTTGCCGTGTTATAACCTTTCCAAGCGTGGAGGATGTGGATTAATTGTGAGCGGGGGCGAGAGGGACGGGTGTATTTCTCCCCGCGCGGCGGAATGATGAACGCCGCAGTTAGGGCTGCGCCACAAACATAACAGCTGCAGTAAAACGTCCCCGTGAATGATTTTGCCGAGTGCGCGTCACACAGAGATGGCGGATCGCGCACGAACGGGCGAGTCGATTCCGTTTCACAAATGCATTTTGCGCTCCGTTTGGGGAGGCCTGAAAAAGTCCCAACCGAGGCCAGATCGCGCGGCCATCTGCATGGGCCCATCTGGGATAGTCTATCATGAATGTTGATTTGGCCAGGAAGCCGCAGTCGCTAGACGCGCCACGCCCTGCCAAGCCGGGCGCCTGCCAAGACGAGGGGGAAATATTCGCACAGTTTTCACAGCTAATTGTCAAACATCATCATTAGGAGCAGATCAGTATGCCAGGAACGGATCAGCATCTGAAACTTTTGTCGGATTAACTGCCGCGCCGCATTTCTCCGCGGGGACCCGAGTGCACATCATTCATTCATTTCATGTCTGTGCTCACATTTAACTCATGCAAATGGTTAGTTTGCACTCATGAATCTGGATCGTTGTTGCCGCGGCGATAACTGCACTCCATGTTTGAAAGTGCTGCTCTCCACTCCTCGCAATTATTTCCTGTTTACTTACTACGCTGTGATGTAATAAATGGCAGGGTTGATTGTGCCCAATGGTGTCTGCTCACAAAAAAAAAATAAAAAATAAATATTGGCGATATTTGGCTTTTGCAAAGCTCGCTGCTCTGCAACAAGGAGCTGAATAGCAAAAATCAGCAAAAACAGGTGTTTGGTCCATGAACGGACCAACACATTTACTGGTTCAATTAGAATTGGGATTTTAACAGTCGTGCTGCACCAACAGTGCCTCCCCATCGTCAGCCAAAGCCAAATGCATTTTGCGATTGAGCACCGCAATGGAAACACTGTGACCAGGTATCGGGATTTGAGGCTCCGCCTACAATATACTGTCCTGGTGTGTTATTTTTATTATTTTTAATTGAACTATAAAACCAGGGTGCGATGATCAGAGGAGAATAGCCATGCAAAGGGACAAAGGTAATTATTATGGTAAAAGAACATATTTACAACCGGCTCCGGCAGGATCTCACTTATGTGTAAAACTCCCCAAATTTCTTTTTGGGTGTAAATTAATGTGAGATTGGGATGAACCGTGACGTTGGAACGCCATTCACACTGCTCCGATTGAAAATTGCATCAAATAGGGTGGTGCAAAAAGTATTGAAACACCGACGAGACGGATGCGCATTCAAAGGTTCAGAGAAGGTCAAATCAAGCGCACCATTAAAGGTTACAGTGCATTTGAGGTTCATCCCGAAATGTCACTCCTCAAGCCAGAAAAAAAAAAATTTTAAATAAAGACATTCTATTGCCCTGACAGCGAGTTATTGTCAACTCAAATCAAAACAGTCGTTTTGGATCCGACTGCCAAAAACGAACTGAGAGGGCCATTTTAACATAACTTCTCCTCAGAAATGAAGCAATGAGTCAAATAAATTGATTTGAGTTGCCATAACCGTATTTCAGATGTCTGACTACAACCGTCTACTTCGGTGCATCTCATGTTTTAATGACGGGAATTAGAGCTATAAAGGAGACACTCAGATATTTCATAACCCACAAATTTACCCAATTACCAACCTTACTTCTGCCAGCGCAATCTAACCATCGTGTCCATGTAACGACATTTTTTTTTTTTACCAGATATACAAAACAGTGTTATCACACCCCAAAACTCGAGCCAAAAGACCCATTCTGCGATTTATTCCTTTTACAAGCTGGCGTTTGCAGGTCCTTAAATTAAGCTCAGGCAGCAAAACCAGCCGCGAACAGCAGCTCCATATGAAACGGGTAGAAAAGTTGAACAAACGAACCCAAAACACACCACTGCACATCCTAAACCGATGATGCCGTCCTCGTCTCATTTCGCGAGTGCCACGAGATGCCAGGGCAGCGCACACAACAGTGACGATGACGACGGCAAACGGACAAAAAAATGAGACCTGCATTTACTTTTATATACCGTAGGTTGCTATTGTACTTTGCAAGTTAAAAAAAAAATACGTACTTGGTCGCAACTTCATGAACTTTGTCTATCTGCACTGAAACAAAATATCAACTCATCATTCATTCACATAGAAGGGATTATTTACCACTGGTGCCATTGGGGGAGGAAAAAAACAAAACAAAAAAACTACCAACATGTGATGTCTTGGTGAGAATTTCTCAACACACACACACACAAAATTGTCGAGGCCCCGGGGCCCATCGAAGAAGAAAAGCATTTTACAGCAACAATGTTCATGAACATTCGAACCCTAAGGACCGAGGGGGGCTGGGAGGAGGGGGGGGGGGCATGTTCTATTGATCGCACACGATCAATGCCTTTTTATTTATTTTTTTTCCTCCGGTTGTGTTTAAAAAGCAGTATTAGCGCTGCACGCTAGGTGGGGACTAATTCAAGGCTCCCTCAAAGAGATGTTGGACGAATCAGTGTGTCGACTGTAGCCTGCTTTCATGAATAGTTTGCATTCATAAAATCCTCATAATGACCTCAAGTGACTTGACGCCGCAGCAACGGGAGCCCGCGGGTGTGCGTGCGTGCGCGCGGGCAGGCGGGCGGGCTCCCTCCCTCTGAGTTTCTGCATGAGTCGCTTTGTTTGCATCATGCTGGAGTCTGTGTACACTGCACTCATCATCACACTAACAAGCTTCAGCATTAAACGGTTTTCTTGGACTCTTTTTCCTAAACGAGAGTGCTTGTGAACAACCACAAAGTCAGCCACGTTCCCAACTTTGTCCCGAGCAGAGAGTGGCTTTTGTCGTGATCATTTTGGAATTCAGGTGGCCACTTTTGCAACGCCTTCGTGATGACCACTGAGGCCTTCGACTGGAATTTAATATTGATCATCTTAGTGGCGCTTGGAGAGCTCATCTTTTTTTTTTTTTTTCGGTGGCAATTGGTGTAAAAAGTTTCAGAAACACCTGAACGAGTTTTTTCCGACTCCCATTCCCACCTTGGGGCAAGTCTTCGGTTCAGCAAATGTGAGTGGAAGCAGGAATAGCAAGAGAAAACCCACGCAAGCACAAAGCAGCAGGTGTGCCCAAGGTGTCCAATCTTTCGACACGCACCTTTACAATCCTGCACGTTTGGACATTTTGAACGTCATGTAAAGCGAGTCAAAACGATGCTAGTTTAAGACTGTCCGAACAGTGTGGACTCACACCTTGCAGTCATACCTGCTAATGCGCCTGGGCGGCCGTTTTTCGGGCTGTTTTGCCATCCCTGAGACGCGCCTTGAATATTTTAGCAGCCTTGCGTTTGGCTTTTGATTAACATCAGAAAGTGACGACGACGTCATTCGTCCCTGGCGTCGTGTTGCTCGCCGGCCTCCGCCGCCGACCGCCTTCCCATTCATTCATTCGCCCCCCCCCCCACTGCACTCCATGTTTGAAAGTGCTGCTCTCCACTCCTCGCAATTATTTCCTGTTTACTTACTACGCTGTGATGTAATAAATGGCAGGGTTGATTGTGCCCAATGGTGTCTGCTCACAAAAAAAAAATAAAAAATAAATATTGGCGATATTTGGCTTTTGCAAAGCTCGCTGCTCTGCAACAAGGAGCTGAATAGCAAAAATCAGCAAAAACAGGTGTTTGGTCCATGAACGGACCAACACATTTACTGGTTCAATTAGAATTGGGATTTTAACAGTCGTGCTGCACCAACAGTGCCTCCCCATCGTCAGCCAAAGCCAAATGCATTTTGCGATTGAGCACCGCAATGGAAACACTGTGACCAGGTATCGGGATTTGAGGCTCCGCCTACAATATACTGTCCTGGTGTGTTATTTTTATTATTTTTAATTGAACTATAAAACCAGGGTGCGATGATCAGAGGAGAATAGCCATGCAAAGGGACAAAGGTAATTATTATGGTAAAAGAACATATTTACAACCGGCTCCGGCAGGATCTCACTTATGTGTAAAACTCCCCAAATTTCTTTTTGGGTGTAAATTAATGTGAGATTGGGATGAACCGTGACGTTGGAACGCCATTCACACTGCTCCGATTGAAAATTGCATCAAATAGGGTGGTGCAAAAAGTATTGAAACACCGACGAGACGGATGCGCATTCAAAGGTTCAGAGAAGGTCAAATCAAGCGCACCATTAAAGGTTACAGTGCATTTGAGGTTCATCCCGAAATGTCACTCCTCAAGCCAGAAAAAAAAAAATTTTAAATAAAGACATTCTATTGCCCTGACAGCGAGTTATTGTCAACTCAAATCAAAACAGTCGTTTTGGATCCGACTGCCAAAAACGAACTGAGAGGGCCATTTTAACATAACTTCTCCTCAGAAATGAAGCAATGAGTCAAATAAATTGATTTGAGTTGCCATAACCGTATTTCAGATGTCTGACTACAACCGTCTACTTCGGTGCATCTCATGTTTTAATGACGGGAATTAGAGCTATAAAGGAGACACTCAGATATTTCATAACCCACAAATTTACCCAATTACCAACCTTACTTCTGCCAGCGCAATCTAACCATCGTGTCCATGTAACGACATTTTTTTTTTTTACCAGATATACAAAACAGTGTTATCACACCCCAAAACTCGAGCCAAAAGACCCATTCTGCGATTTATTCCTTTTACAAGCTGGCGTTTGCAGGTCCTTAAATTAAGCTCAGGCAGCAAAACCAGCCGCGAACAGCAGCTCCATATGAAACGGGTAGAAAAGTTGAACAAACAAACCCAAAACACAGCACTGCACATCCTAAACCGATGATGCCGTCCTCGTCTCATTTCGCGAGTGCCACGAGATGCCAGGGCAGCGCACACAACAGTGACGATGACGACGGCAAACGGACAAAAAAATGAGACCTGCATTTACTTTTATATACCGTAGGTTGCTATTGTACTTTGCAAGTTAAAAAAAAAATACGTACTTGGTCGCAACTTCATGAACTTTGTCTATCTGCACTGAAACAAAATATCAACTCATCATTCATTCACATAGAAGGGATTATTTACCACTGGTGCCATTGGGGGAGGAAAAAAACAAAACAAAAAAACTACCAACATGTGATGTCTTGGTGAGAATTTCTCAACACACACACACACAAAATTGTCGAGGCCCCAGGGCCCATCGAATAAGAAAAGCATTTTACAGCAACAATGTTCATGAACATTCGAACCCTAAGGACCGAGGGGGGCTGGGAGGAGGGGGGGGGGGCATGTTCTATTGATCGCACACGATCAATGCCTTTTTATTTATTTTTTTTCCTCCGGTTGTGTTTAAAAAGCAGTATTAGCGCTGCACGCTAGGTGGGGACTAATTCAAGGCTCCCTCAAAGAGATGTTGGACTAATCAGTGTGTCGACTGTAGCCTGCTTTCATGAATAGTTTATCCGAAATGGTTTGCATTCATAAAATCCTCATAATGACCTCAAGTGACTTGACGCCGCAGCAACGGGAGCCCGCGGGTGTGCGTGCGTGCGCGCGGGCAGGCGGGCGGGCTCCCTCCCTCTGAGTTTCTGCATGAGTCGCTTTGTTTGCATCATGCTGGAGTCTGTGTACACTGCACTCATCATCACACTAACAAGCTTCAGCATTAAACGGTTTTCTTGGACTCTTTTTCCTAAACGAGAGTGCTTGTGAACAACCACAAAGTCAGCCACGTTCCCAACTTTGTCCCGAGCAGAGAGTGGCTTTTGTCGTGATCATTTTGGAATTCAGGTGGCCACTTTTGCAACGCCTTCGTGATGACCACTGAGGCCTTCGACTGGAATTTAATATTGATCATCTTAGTGGCGCTTGGAGAGCTCATCTTTTTTTTTTTTTTC
>NW_017805478.1:1052231-1091271 GCF_001891065.2 Hippocampus comes | reverse complement strand
ATTCCCATTCATTCATTCCCCCCCCCCCCCCTCCCCCGACTTCGCATCCTCTTTTTGCTAAAAAGAAACTGGGGATGCGCGCGCACCCTCACACCTGACTGCCAAGCCTTTGGGTTCCCCTGGCACCGCGCTGCAACATCACACCTTCCGATCCCTCCTCCTCCTCTTCTTCTTCCTTTTCCCCTCGCGCGCAGCATGTGCAGAGCAGCACGTTTGATTTTACAGCAGCAAGCGCCGCTAGAGTTTGACCTTTATGGCTTCTCAAGGCCAGCATTGATATTTTTGGGATGTTCTTCGCCGGTGTTATTTTCAGCGGCTCGCTCGCTCATCCTCGCGTTGGAACAGCCGGCGCCCGAGAAAGTGCGCGCGGGACAGAAGTCAATGAGTGAAGAAAATGCAGCACATCAGTCCGACTAATTCATTTGGAAGCTTATCATTCATGTTTGCTCATGTATATGACTGGCTTCCACTGAAACGTGCTTGATATGACTAATCCAGCAAGGTGCCAATACCGACGCCGATTTGAGACCGCATGGACGATTTCCCCTCTTTTAGAATCGCGAAGTCGTTCAGAGAGAGCCGATTACTCCGAATTATAACATCCATGAGGAGCTTACACCAGTGCCACGGGAATTTACGATTCCAGCCTTCCCTGCAGTCTGTTTAAACCTGAAGTGTGACATGCACGTCACATCCAAAACACTATCAGTTCATTAAAAAAACTTTTTTTTGACAGTTTAATCAACACGAAACAGCCGAACTTGATAACCTTCCGTGTGCGATCAGCATCAACTGAGAAAAAAAAAAAAAAAACGTAAAAGTGGAAAAAAAAATTGCATCAGCGGCTTCCACCGTGACGACTTTGGAACAAAAAAAAACAAATTGATGGCCCCGCTCGTGTGCTGAAAAAGGATCAGAGACGTCAGAACCGATCCCGAAAAAAATCTTTCGTCGTTCAGCCACGGCTATCAGTTCAGCGTCATTTCCTGTGTGATTCCTCCAACCTGACTCCTAAGGGTCTGTGTATTTGCAGATCATGTAAAAAAAGAGTTCGGGAAGTATAAATGGCTTTCTGCCTCTGTTTTTCTGTTGAATGGGTGAAAACATTGCCAGTCACGTGGATTTCTGCGTAGAACTAATTGTACCAAAACAGTCACTCCTCATACTGTGGGCAGCTCACTCCAACATGTGCATTCTCCAAAAGGCCTCGCAGTATTGAGTTGTGCCCAAAAAACCCCCCCCAAACAAACCCTCACTCAATGTCCTCCTTTACTCATCATTTTTTCCTCTATTTCTTTTTCAGCGGGTCCTGCGATGCGCCAGCCCGCCGCCTCCAACGCAGTTTTATCAGTTGAACCACGTTCCCCATCTCCGGGCCTGGGCTCGTGTCCAGTCCCGCCCTGTCCGCTGTTTGCTTTCGCTGCGCCCGGCTAAAAGCGGACGCTCACAAGAGCCCCTTGTATAGCCGTGATGCGGATCCAGGCGAGCCGCTCGCATCAGCGTGCGTGAGCCGCGCGCTGCCTGTCCTGCTGAAACCCGTCCAATTTTTGCGTATGGAACTCACCATCCGACACCTATTTCACCGACACCTCCGGTTGGCCAACAACAACCTGACTATTATGATGTGTGCTGGGCCCCGAAGCAAGGAAGAGATTGTAAATCAAATGCACAGCATGAATCATACGAACGAGGGCCACATCTGCCAGTTGCGACGGATTTGAAAGAACAATCCGACGTGCGTTGGCCGTATTGCGCGAGTGAAAGGGAAAATTCAAACCGCCTTGATACGCGGGTGAACGTACAAAACCGCCGTCGCCTTTCTGCACTCACATCACGAGGCGGAACAGAAGATATATACTGTAGTTGAGGTCGAAAAAGTATCAACTAATAACATCTAATTCCATCTTGAAGCCATCACCAGATCACCAACTTTTCTGTTCTCCGTCTAAACATAGAAGCGGGGCCTTTTTATAAGGAGCCGTGGTGCTGAATCTGCAAATGATATTCTCGCCGTCCTCCCGGGCTCACATAATTGTTTGCTTTAGCAGGCTAACGTTTCCACGTTGTATTTATAGGTGTCGAGGCCAAGAGCAAGACCACAGCGGCTCCATAAATAAGCTGCAGCGAGCGTGGCCCGCTCGTTCCGCAGGCCATTACCTGGAGACGCCTCGCAGGTTAGCGGGCCTCGGCCTCGCAGGCCACGAAGGCGAGGCGGTGCAGTGAGAAAGAGAGACACACACACACACACACACACACACACACACACACACACAGACACACAATGAATTAATAACGGGTGCAATGCAAGAACTGCATCCAAATTGTGCCTTTACAATCAAGTCATGACGGCAGAAAGTGAATTGAAAACTTTTTTTGTTGTCGGAGTACCAAGATGCAAATCCACCCGGTGGCCAAGGAAGGCACTGTTCGATGAGGCCTCTTTGGCACGGCGAATGAGGTGACTTGAGCTCGGTCGCTGTCTCGCCGCGGCATCTCTCTTGCTTGGCTTTCTTATCGATTGGTCATTCTGTGGCACACATTGTCACACGGGCTAGGCGGAGCCGCCTCCCTGGGTGAGGGCGGCCAAAATTGTACAAGAGCAGCGACACTTCACACCTTCTTCCGCATCCGGCAGCCGTGTCTCGATCTTTCCGGTCTCCATTAAATAGTTCAAGTCACAACATACTTCCGGTAGTTACGATTAGCATAGCAAGCATTCAAGACAGAGGGAATGATGGCGGTTCTCCCGGAACTTTTCAGCGCAAAAAGCAGAAGACCATCACAATGTCCATTGTAGCGAAGTAAAAACAAAACAAAAAAAAAAGGGGGCAACAATGTTTTGATCCGTTTCATTCGATGTTACTGAATTTCCCAGACTATAAATTGCTCCGGAGTATATGTGGCATTTTTGGGGAGAAATTTATTTGACCAAAACAGCTGTTCCTTCATCATGTTGATGGCAGGGAACCAATTCCAGTTGGATTGCAAACTTCCCGCTTCCAACAGCAGATTTTCTTTTTTTCTTTTCAGCTTATAAAAGCTTCCCTTGACTCGAATCCAGCATTGGCTTGTACTCGTGGGTTATTGTGCCTTTCGGTGCTGTAAATAATAAATACTTGTTGTGGCGGAAGACGCATGCCCAACTGGAATTGAGTCGGTACTACGTTTACAGTCCTCGACTTCAGGTAGTGAGCGCGAGTCTCTTTGCCACCTCTGATTGAATCTCACCAGACAGTGCAGACGTACCCAAAGCTGGCACACGGTGGCACTTTTTCTGCGTCGGCCGCATACGAACGAACATTCATGTTATATTTATATAACATAAACCAGCCAACCGGTGCGCTGCCTGGGAGGATGTTCAGTGCTTGGGCTGAGGATATTTTTACCATCATCCCACAAGTCTGTCACGTCTTTTTGCTTTCATGCACACGCGAGCTGCCACGCGTTCCCCGGCTCCGTCTTTCTGTGAACTTTTGGCCTCTTAGATCCTGTTGGAACCTCACCCAGATGCCCCCCAGGCTCTTGGAAATAAATCTTGCAAAAACATCACACACACAAACATGCACACGCAGCTTCGCCATCATACGTCAGCGGCGCGCGCACGTTCGCGCCGCGCGTATGTGCCGCCGCTTATCTGTGCCCTCACAGCCGCTGTGCAAAAAGCCGGTCAGCAGAGGCCACAGCCGGCCAGCTCCGCAGCCTCCCTGGCAGTCAACGCGTGGAGGAAACTGCGCCTGGCAATATAAACAAGCCGGCGCGTCCGCTCCGACGACGACGAATCCCGGCGCCTCCCTGTGAGGTACGAAGCGGCAACACCCCTTCCCTGCTTTTATACGGCTCGGGTGATAAAATATTCAAAAGCATTGTTCCGCACGGCCATTCGTCCTAAATATTACCGCGCTCATTTGCCGGGTGGCGACAGTGATGATTCCATAAAGCATATGAATGGAGAGAGTTGTCATGTGGACGGAGTGCTCATAATCCTAAATCAGAGGGGCCGCCTGGCACAGCGGGGGTTCCAGCCCGGCGCCTGTAACTACTAATTTGCCTCAGAGTGACCCTTTCAAAAGTGACACCGCGAGATGTATGCATGACTATTTCCAGACCGCAGGCTGCGTGCGTGCAATAATCGAAGCTGTAAGACCGAGTCACACGTGTACACGCTATTCGCCTGAATACATGCAATTCAAATGTGCGACATTTCGGTGATTGCGAATTTAATGTGCTATTGCTGGCAGCGCGGTGAACTCGTGTACGGCAAATAAGACAATCGATTCCATTGCAATGTTTCATTTTGGTCACGCGCTTGTTCCCGCGTGCGTCGGACTTCGAAGGAAAACTGAATGTGAGACCGTATGTAAACGGGATAAACGGGGGGAAACCTTGCGAAGGGCTGAGCGACCACTCAGTAAGTGACTTTGGGAGACTGTTACGCTATTCGCCTGAATACATGCAATTCAAATGTGCGGCATTTCCGTGATTGCAAATTTAATGTGCTTTTGCTGGCAGCGCGGTGAACTCGTGTACGGCAAATAAGACAATCGATTCCATTGCAATGTTTCATTTTGGTCACGCGCTTGTTCCCGCGTGCGTCGGACTTCGAAGGAAAACGGAATGTGAGACCGGATGTAAACGGGATAAACGGGGGAAACCTTGTGAGAGGCTGAGCGACCGCTCAGTAAGTGACTTTGGGAGACTGTTCCGTTGACCTCGAATGAAAATTTCAAGGGAGACTGAAAGTGACCTTTTGACCTCAGTTACATTGGCTCTCGCATGGCAAATCAGCTCCTCTGGAATCGGAATTGCAGTCATTGCAATTGGACTCTTTTAGGCAGACAGTGTCAAGAAAATCAGTGGGGAGTCGTAAACCAAGGACCTCCGTCCATGTTTATATGTGATACCTGTGTGGCAACACATCCAATGTCATCCCGCAGTCCTATCCGGAGTTTCATCGGGAGACGAGCAATGAATCAAAAGATGTTTTCGAGTCGAAAAGCAGCAACAGCAAACCTGTTCTACTCATCCAATATTCCTTGATTTTTTTTTCTGTGTACAGTGTCAAGAAAATCAGTGGGGAGTCGTAAACCAAGGACCTCCGTCCATGTTTATATGTGATACCTGTGTGGCAACACATCCAATGTCATCCCGCAGTCCTATCCGGAGTTTCATCGGGAGACGAGCAATGAATCAAAAGATGTTTTCGAGTCGAAAAGCACCAACAGCAAACCTGTTCTACTCATCCAATAATCCTTGATTTTTTTTCTGCGCGAACATATAGATTCCAAAGCGTGACTGAAAAGGCTTGAGAGTCGCAGCCGAGGTGAGGCGCCTGACACGTACGGCGCCGAGGCTGCCAATCCGGCCCACGCTCTCCTTTACCGAGCGCAACAACAGTCATTAAGAGATGTAATGGATTAGCCACGGCTGGAAGGAAGGGAGACGGAGCGGCGGGGCAAAAAAGAGACAAACCCGGATCGAAATGATGGAGATTGACAGATGAGTAAAATGGATTGGATGGAGCGCTCTACGGATGAGGCGAGCTGAGGCCGTCCGGCTGCAATGGGAGATAATGGAAAGCGATTACGGATTAAAAACAAGGTTTCTCTCATTCCAGGCTTGAAAAGGTAGCAATGGTGCGATTGGTTCATACTGTCACTGAATTTGGTCCACAAGAGCAAGAAGAGAAAAAAAAAAAGTCAAGCCTACTGTCATATATATTTTGTTTTTTTTACAAGTTCATTTGCACTTCTGTGCTTGCTGTACTTTCCACCACTGTTTACTCACTTCCTCGCCGTCTTGGGTTTCCGAGAGAGACAAACACGATGTCTGTGGGAGGACGAATGAGAGAGGGGGGGAGGGGGGGGGGGCGAATCTGATGAGGAAGTTTGCGTCTGAGCCAATCCGCGCGTGTGTGTGTTTTAATCCCAGGAAGGACTTCCTCTGAGTGCGAGCAGGTTGGGAGTTCCGTGGGAGTTTAAGACGAGGCAGGAAAAAGCAGAGGAAGAAGGGAAATGAAAGGGGCGAGAGACTGAGAGGTGCAAAAATGATGAAGGCTTATTAAATCCCACTTCTTACGCACGCATGCGGACGCGAAACCACCCACGGAGAGGCCTCGCGCTCACCGCGCTGCTATACTGGCCGGCACGGTGTGCTGATTATGAGGATTAGACCCCCTCGGAGGTGCTTGGATCACTCAAAGCTCCACGAAAAAGCGCCAAGTCAACATTTTATCGCATCTGTCCAATCGTAGACATTCATTAATCATCACTAATTGCGATCAAGCGCCAAGATTTACACCTCTTTCGTCGACATCACGACAAGTTTGAGAGTCGACACTGACCCAGACATACAAAATAAAAATGAAATAAAATAAAATAAATAAATTGTAGAAATGTCACTTCTTCACTCAGAACTCATTACTCACAAAAAAAAAAAAAAATGCCAACTACATGCACACATCAGCATGTCATGCCAAATCTCTTGTTTTTATTTTCCTTTGACTTTTTTTTTTTTCTGTTTGGTGCTTTCTTTGCGACAGTTATTTGAAAAGAAGCACCAGTCTCAACAAGGGAGTGTTAGGAGGCGAACACTAGTGGCGCAGGAAAAGGTCCTCTCCACTTTTCATGTCTCGTTTGCTCAAAGTTAAGCTCGACTGTTGATTTTACGTCTCAATATTACAGCGGCAAATCTATTTTGACCCTGACGGCGGAGATCGCCCGGACAGGGGGTGGCGCCGTCCTCTTTATTGCAAGCTAGCGTCCCATCCAAATCTTATGCAGGCTTTGAAGTCGCTTTTTACGTATTTGTTTTCAAAGCTATCAAAGTGCATTTGAGGTTCTCGTTCTGTATTAGCGGCATGTCATGCTGAACATAGCGGCTCTCAACCTGGAGGTTTTCCGAGGGGTTATGTAACTCACAGGAACCACATCTTAGCCTGTAATTAGACTTTAGGGAAAAGTCCGTCTGGTAAAACGCTGCGTAATTTCGATCCCCGAGTCCCTGTTCGCCTCAAGGCCATGTGTCAGGCAGGGCTCGTACCACTCGCACGCGCCCGCGCACACACGGGCCAATCGGAGGTCTGCTTACTCACCATCACTGGGCCACATCTGAGAGGACTCATGCGCAACACATTTTGTCTGCCAGCCAAATGTGCACAAAGCACAGCATGGAGACCAAAGCGACCGCAGCCCCTTCCAGACACTCCCAAAAATCGACCTACCCCATTCCCGCCGCCCGCGTTCAACCTCCCGAGTCGTAAACTATCACTGGCACTGATCAAACGTAAGGATTTGCCATTGAAAATAGAGAGAAAAATCATTCTTCACACCCTCCCCCGCCCTCCCCTTCCCACAATTGCTCAGGATATTCCATTTTGAGTGCCCTGACAATTGGGCCTAAAATGCATCGGGAAATTAGGAGAGATGTTGACATTGATAATACCTTGCACATTTTCCATCGGTACTTTACAGCCAGGAAAAAGCAGTGAAAAAAAAAGAAAAACGGCCCGGGTTGCCAATGTCAAAGGCAGCTAAAGAGTGGTAATGTTTTTTTTAAAAAAAAGAGACATCAGAGAAGCCTACTTTGTCCTCTCCGCATGGCAACCTTTTCATTAAAAAGAAAACACATTTCTGTTTTGAATGAAGGCTTTTCGCCGACAAGAGAGCGAGCCTTCTTAAGCGAGGTCAAACACAATTCACCATCGTGCCACTTTTCTGACAACATATCAAATTGTTGTCGCTTCTACTCAGGACACTAATGTGCACCCTGTAAATTGCACCAGCGCCTTTGACTGCTGACAACAGCTAATTGTAAATGTCACAGTTAGTCGCGCGTGTGTCTCGCTGCGGCGCACAATTAAAACTCACCAAGTTCTTTTCAAATGCGGAGACGGCGCCTATGGAAGCTGTAAATATAGATTGGAGAACGGCTGAAGCAGAGCTCAACACTTAACCGAACACGCTGAGCGTTTTGAAGAAGGGGAGATGTATTTGAAAGTGCTGTTGTTGGGCTGACTGAAATGGAGTGAGTGAAAGCATATTGGACTAATATGCAGCATAAATGTTGTTTAACATTTTCAAATCAAGTCAATGACTCTAAATTTTATATGTACACACATATCCGATAAAACTATGGATGCTACAAAGACACGGTTAGAAGCTAACACTCGTGCGAATGCGAACAAATTTGCGGCGTCACAAGTATCTTATGACAAAACGTAGCTTTGATCTGAAAGAAAATGGAGGCAACAAAGACAGAAGTTAACGCTCCTGCTGATACGAACGGATTTGCTTCGTCACAAGAACCCGATGACAAAAAGACTTAGAAGTTAACATTTATGGGAATGCTAACACATTTGCTTGGTAAAATGTCAAAATCTCGCTTTGATCTGAAAGAAAATAGAAAATAGAGGCCGCAACGACAGTAAGAAGCTGATGCTAATGCGAACGAATTTGCATCCCAACAAGTATCTGAAGACAAAATTTCACTTTCATCTGAAAGAAAATGGAGGCGAATGCTTCTAATATAGTGATTACAAAACACTGGGGTGTTGCACGACAGTTTTCACACCAACAGTGCAGTGTTTGTACGACTTCAATCAACATTTATACCCGCACTAAAACCTGTGCAACCGGTAGCCTTACAAGAAAGACAATGTATCTTTTGAATGATTTTATAGCTACATTATTAACTTTGATTCTAGTTAGCACCATCAAGATTAGCAAATGGCGTAGGATCCAAATAATTATTTCTATTTGAGGAGCTGTTGTGTACCACCAGCTGATGTGTGTGTGTGTGTGTGCGTCATGCAATGATTTGCTTTCTCTCATGATTGTGATTACAGGTTGTCAGCCATGCTTTTACTGGAGCTGATGGCTAATTTCGCTCTTTAACATGGTTAGGAGCTGATGGCTAGATTGTCTCACGCACGCACACATGCACACGCACACACACACACACAGAGCACACGTCCAGACCCACATCACACTTTCTCGAGAGCCCGAGGGTACAGCCGACATCCGTCCGTACACGCAATTTGATGGACAAACAAATCAAGCGTCATGTCTATTAAAGTTGACTAATCAACAAGGCCTCGATATTATCCTGTCACAAGGCCCACAAGAGCATGGCGCCTATAAAACTGCCTCCAATTATTCCTGCATACATTGCTGGGCACATGGCATTTAATGAGCCCAGCTCATTAAAGATGGAAATTAATGAGATTCAAAGGAAATGGAGAAAAGCACAGTCCTGATGCATCTGAAGGAGCCGCTAAAAGCCATTTATTACATGAGAGACCGAACGGGAAAACAGGCTTTCCTCAAAGGAGCCGATGAACAAACACCGAGATTAGCCTCATCGGAAATACGAGCGACTATTGACTGTGGGACTGCGGTGTTCTCTCCAAAAAAGTGACATCACTCTGCGCAATCCAAGAGCCGCGTCCTGGAACTTCAACAAGGACGCTACATGAGGGCAGCGAGGTGGGAACAGTGGAGCGGTCCCGGTTCCAATCTCGGCTCAGGCCTCGCGGCGCCACCGTGGGAGGGGCCAAGGGTGAAGTTCAACAGCAATCGCCCCTCCTCCTGCGCCGCGTTGGAGGACGCAACCTTTCAGCTTCAATAAAGCAGGTTGCGTCTTGCCCTCTGGCGACAAAAACAAACCATCTGCTTAACCGTTGACCCCCCGGCTCTTCCTGATTTCATTTCCTCATCCTCTTTCACCACTTCTGAAAAAAGGTGGCTTGGAATCAAGAGGTTGAACCAGTTTAGCCAGTCGGCGCAGGCCTCGCCCATCAAATTGACCTCATCCTTCTTTCCGTTCCCATCCCTCCCACCTCGTTCTCCGTCCGTCTTTATTTAGATTCCACTTTTTCCCCCCCGAGCTCAATCCCCTCCGGTCTCTGCCGTTCGGCCCCTTTGCTGCGGAGGCTTTGGCTCCAGCGGGGCACGCGCTGAGAAGCCGTACGATCAGGAACGCGTCAACTTTTACTCAAGAGTAGAATGTTGATAGCGCTGTCATAAAGACAATGAATGTTGTTTGTTTTTTTTTCTTTGCCCTCACAGAGGCTTTGGCATTGAAACAACCTTGTTCATTTATTCTGTCAAATCCATTTTTCAAAAAAAGCAACCTGGGTTTGTATTATTTATAAATAATGAGAAGATTCTAAGGTTGTTCCGTCTGTTTTTGGTCGGGAATTCACAGCTTGTTGGACTGGGCAAAATAAATAAAGGCATTTTGCAACCATATTTCAATTTCAGATTACATTGGAGATGTGTCCAATCAAGCGGCATTCACATGTGATGTAAATTTGGCTCGGCAGCATTCCAGAAACTAAATTCAAAATCCAACAAAGAGGCCCAGTTTCGACGACAGCCTCAAAGAACCTTTTTTTTTGGGCCATGCGTCAAACTACCTCATGTTTATTTTTGGACTATTTCACCAACAGACACCCAAACTGATTAAAACTATCATAAACTGCGATCTGCTTCGATCGCGAGAGCAAGTGAAAGGAAAGCGATTGCTTTCAGCCCGATAAAACACACAATGCTATATATGCTAATTAGGCCTTTAATAAGAATGTCTAATTAATGCGATGCAAATGAGACGGCGCCATTATGGGACAGGTTTGATAGGTTTGGTATTGAACATCCTGCAGAAAGCTCGGCGTTCGACGCGTTCGACTCGGCAAACGCGCGCGACGGAAATCAATTTGGTTAATTGTCAAATATGCAAACATGTAAATTGAAGTCGTGCTTTGGCTCGACCGCAGAGCCCCGCCATCCCCCTGGAGCACGCACGCACGCACGCGCACACACACACACCCACACACACACCCCTCTTATCTCATCAGCCCTTTAATGGCATTGGTATTCAGCGTTCTGTCCTCTGACACAATGCATGCCACTAATTACCAATTCCCTTGATAAGAGCGCTGCCCACAGAATACATGATGGCAGATGAAGGGGAGTGCAGCTGAGCGCGCCTCGAGTGAACAGTCGGACTCTGCGCCACTTGGAAAATTGGCTTTCAATCAAAACAGCGGCCCGTTGCTTTTATTTCGGCCGCCGGTCGGGTGAAAACCGGCAGTCGTGCCCTCTCGTGGCACGAGACAATTACCCGACCCTGTCGTTCGTGATATGTGACAGCAAAACGGTCCCATTCGACGAGCGCCTGCAAAGTGCCATGGCGTATTGATCAGGGCAAACATGGTCACGTGATCACTTTAAATGACCACGAGAGTCTTGTGTCAAACAAAAGATTTTGTTTTCGCTGTTTTTTTTTTTTGTCTTTGCAGTGAAAGTTAATTGAATTTGTATGCTAATGAGGGCTGTGCATAGTTAACGAGCTCAGTGTGTGACCCATTAACACATTGAATGATTGTTATGCCCGCGGCGAGAATCACCTATAGGAGCTCCAAACACAAAGACAAAGAGGCAATCTGAATACATTATGGGTTCATTTACATGTTTATCTATATTACATACCTTGTGACACTGATATTTGGCCCCCTTTTTCCATCATCAAGGATCTTTGATGGATAAAGAAGGAAGGAACATCAAATGGTGTTCAGATGTGGTCACGTATGGGCCTTTCCCAGCACGCTTGTGCGAGTGTCAGTCTAGCACCAGTTCTTTCTTTTTCCATCACCGTAATTGACTGAATTTCGGTGATGCCAGACTCTGGCACCAACTACTTCAGGGGGGCGGCGATATCATGACGATCGCAGATGTGGAGGAACGACTCCCCAGACACACGCAAGTTTTGCACAAACTGTTGAGCGGTGAACTCGGGCACAATTGTGTCCCACTAGAAGAGCGACGGTGGATGTGGCCAGATTGCATGCGTTCTCCGACTCGCAGCCGGCCGGCCTCGTTATCATCTACAATGATTAAGAAGGATTGAAGCGTTTGCTGATTGCGTGCCCTGACTGTTATGTAGCGCATACAAGTATAATCGAAGCGTTGCTAAGTTGCGTAGCAGATGCTAACGGCGCATTATTATTTTTATTATTATTATTAATAGCGCATGCGCTCGTGGGTAAACATCGACGGAAACAGTGACGTTTGGACGCTTTACAATGACGTAGCTCTTTGCCGGTGGAAAACCAAACTTCGTAAGAACTTGGTAAGTACCAACTAAGCACAGCACAGGCCCTGGCGCCAAGCACCAAGGTTTTTTGTTTTTTGTTTTTGGGGTGGAAAAGGGATATTAGAAAGGGATACAATGATTTTCGCTCCTGGCTCCCATTGAGCGTTTTAGCTCAATGAGTTCTCACCTTGCGGAAGACGAAGGGCTGCTATGATTCACTCGTTCTGCCCCTCATCACCATGACAATGTGTGAAGCACAGTGAGACAGCGCGCCGATTACAATGACCAAACAGCTCTTTAAATAACCGTGCGGTGAGAGGAGGAGAGAAAAACAACATTTTGTCTGCGCCTTACTACTGTCGCTAACCACGAGGAGTCTGTACGCGCGGATACTACGCGCCAATACCACTTCACCTTCCCGCGAGGAGCCATGCCAGCCACGTCAAGATACGCCACGTTCTCGAAACCCATCCACAAAAGAGGCGGCCAACCTATCGACCGCTCGAAAAGTATCCGGTAGCTAATTTAAGCCATTTATTGCAGGCATTAATTCGCATCCAGATAATTCCATACATAACACGTATACAAGTGGACTGTCAAATAATGTTATAGGCAGAGTTGAACGTAGGGGGACAAAAGTAAGTCAAGAATTCACGAGTGCTCATATTTGTTCAGAAAAACATTGGTGAGCACTTCCCCGAGCAAGCACCGAGCTCTGCTCCAATCTCTGCTCGAGTTCATCGCCAAAGGTGCACGAGCATGTGTTCCAATACTTTTGACCACTGAGCATTGCCAGACGGTTCGTCTTGCTCAGCGCTTCAAGTCTAGACGCCTTTGCCCTCACGGGGGTTTCATTCGTATTGTTTCAGAGCAAAGACGAGCTTAATCCCCGGGTAGACTTTTCATAACGTACACACTCACAGCACATCAAACAGAATAGCGAGGACAAGGAAAGTTCAAATCGACCTGGATGGAACATTCATCGTGAGGACACTCTTCCCCTTGCCGCGTCAGCCGTTCCATGCTTCTTTTGCCTTTACGGCTACGACCGTCTACGCACGCTGCCGTTTCCACGGGCCACGAGATGTGGTCACAACAGCTGTTTTACGGATGTGCGCCATGCTCAGATCGATGGGGATCCGTCGTTTGTATTCAAAACAAACTGTCCGTCACGCACCGGTTCTGCACGCTCGGTTCGGAAGCGGCCATATTTTCAAGTGGGCAAACGACAACTGCACATTGACGTCAAGGCCACCGGTTACACGACGGCACTATGGATAATAATCGCCTAACATGTGGTTTTGAAAAAAAGGGGGGGTGTAGACTTTTCATATCCACTGTGTCTACTGCAGTGCGAGGGAGCTTTAGTCCAGCTGGGGTCAGCATGATGAGAAGGTTAATGAGGGTGGCTGAGGCTCAGGCACGCTTTGGAGAGGGGTGGAGGGAAAGAACAGGAACGGTGGAGGGGGGTGGGTGGGCGAAGATGAGGAAAGAACAGGCAGGAAGGGACACGGAATTAATCACTCACAGTAAATCAATGATTACCGTCGGCGTATGCCTTTCCTTCTTCCATTTCAACAAAAGGAGGAACTTCACGAGCGCATGCGGCGGCCTGGTTGCTGGTAAAACAGCGGTCACACTTCCAACAATTGCATGCGTTTGCCGCAGCCACAAAAACACACATGGCGCACACCTTGAACCAGACAGAGATTTTTTTTTTTCGGGTGTCCAGGAAGAGATTAGCCAATTTCCTTCTTGAAGTCTAGAAGAAGAAAAAAAAAAAAACGACCTGAGTCAGCTTCGGATTAGTGTTGATGCTCATCTCTCATAAACTAACCTAATCTTCTTGAGTCCTATTTGAGATTAACCCCCCTCGCCGGGTGTCAGTAGAGCTTTGCTTTGAATTGGTGCTTTGAAAGAATAAAAAAAAAAACAACAAGGCGTAGACAATATCTCGATGATGTTCTTATTTGCCTGTTTAGCTTGGAAAACTAGATTAGACACAAAGAAAGGGGGAAAAAAATAGTGTTTAATTTCCTGGAATTTACAATAGTCACGGTGGCCGCTTTTCCCTGTTGACAATGAGTCATGTTTACGAGGCATTCGGCGCTTTGATGTTCCAGAGCCGCAACCAGGGAGGATTTGGACAGGAAATAACGCGAGCATTCAACTTAAAAGTAGTCGTAGTTGGTCTCGCTGGCCAAAGGAATCAAAGCAAAAAACGTCGGGCACGGACGTGATTCCTGCAGTTGCTGCACTTTGTTTACCCTGGATGTCATCCGGCCGTCACACGATATGCGAGACTGATGACTGCAGCTTTGGGGATTCATTTCACGTTCCCTCATCAGGCTAACTCGTTCAACGAGATCCGCCGTTATAGGTCAAATCAAAGTGACATTTGCGGCTGATTGGGCCGCAGGGCAATTGCATCCTATAGCGGACTAATGGGGATTGACGTGTTTGCTTTAGCCACAATCACGGACTTCCCGCACGGACCTCAACGGACGACAGAGGAATGAGTTGGCGTAAAACTTCAGATGACCTAAAGCAGACTCGCACGTGACGTCTTGCCGAAGACACCGATGGCGTTTTCGCATCCCGGCTATTGCGGTCCTATTGCGTGATCCGAACGTCCCCAAATTCCTCTCCCTGATTAAAGCACCTTTCCAAGGGAATCAACGCAAGAGGATGGGAGGTTGATTGCTCGATGACGGACTCATCCAAAGCGATAACAGTCATAATAATGATCATAGCCCTGATTTCAAGTGGCCTTTCCAGGAAACCAATCAATCTTTGAAACAGACACTTAACCTCTAATTAAGTCGGTGTGGGCATGGCTTAAAAGGGAAGCAGGATGTCAGGTGCTCACACGTGAAACATGACACCATACAATCTTTGGTGAATTTTGCTCCGACGGAGGCGCCTGCGATGCCATCAGATGCGCGTATGGGTTTGATTGAGCAGCATTACACACTCCACTGGTCAGCTGGCTCAACAACACTCGGTTGAGGGGGGGGAAAAAATAATTGAGCGTGTTTACCGACACCTCGATACAATGACACTTCATATAAACAAACATACTGGCTGATCAAACATGCGAACCTGGCTGATTTGCTTTGTGTGTGTGTGTGTGTGTGTGTGTGTGTGTGTGTGTGTGTGTGTGTGTGTGTGTGTGTGTGTGTGTGTGTGTGTGTGTGTGTGTGTGTGTGTGTGTGTGTGTGTGTGTGTGTGTGTGTGTGTGTGTGAGCGCGCACGTATGTATGAGAACGCGTCCCTTCGAGCTTTGTGGCCATTAATGGGATTCGCTGATCAAATGAGCTTTGATCGGCGCCTGCGACGTGTGCGTGACGTCGCGTCTGTTGACCCCTCGCATCCATCACAGGCTAAACTGGCATCGGCGGGCGCCAAAAGCACGCGCGAACTTTTTCTGCTTCCAACTTTTGTCCCCTCCGTAGAGGTAGATTTCTATTTTGGACATGCAAGTAGACTTTGAGGTTGTTCTTCCGATAAAAGGATGGCAGTTGAAAGTGGACAACTGTCACTGGTGACAGTTTATACTCTGTGCAGTGGAGTTTGGGGAAGGGGGGGGGGGAATATTACACCTTTGACACCTGATTTGAGTGAGAATCGGGCTGAATAGGAACCTTGTCGCTACCTTGCAATCAGTCCGCCTTTGAAGGAATAGACACAGCTATTATTATTATTATTATTATCATTATATATGTGAAGTGTGCTAAAAAGAAACTTTACTTGGATCTGCTCTGAAAATGGTGGGGGCAGACAATCAAATGCTCGACCTATTCAATACTTGCGATTACAAATTCTTCTGGAGCTCGTGTGGTCGGGAGGGCTTTCACCGATTTGTCAACAGTATTATTAGGATTATTATTTTTATGAATCATGAAAAAGAATTGAATAAAACGTACTGATTCGACCATAATATGTTATGATCCTTAAAAATAAATCACAGCGCTCATCAACAGAGAGCCCTCAACACCCCCCCCCCCTGTCGATTTTGGTTGAATGCTACATGCTAAGTGCTGCATTGGAATGACAAACAGTAGGATGACGTTGCATACTGCACGAGGTGAAACGGGAAAAGAAGGTCGGGGTCCTGGAACAGCGCACACAGGGAACAGCTGCCACAGGAAGTGACAACGTGGACTTGATGAAATGGACGCCGTCTGCTGGCGCTGTATGGACCCCGATGATTGAGCTGGACTAACATGTGGGCCCCTCGCTGCTCAACTTAACCTACTCGCCGAGCAACAAGCAGACACATGTCTGAGCCCAAGTATGTGTGCGTGTGCGGCTGTGCGCGTGGACTCAGGGAGCGGCAAGTAAGAATAATTAGTCTTCCCAGCCCAAAAACATTAAAAACGCTGCCCTAAAAAGGGACCAGCGTGGATAGATGACATCCCGAGGGATTACATCGCTTCGGCCTGGATCTGATGGAGTGAACTTTCACTGGAGTCTGAGAGGAGGTAAATCAGCCTGACCCCGGGCACGTTCACATGACTTGGACTGCTTTCAAAACCTTTGCAGGGACAAAGGCAGAATCCCAACAGCCAAAACACAGGAAGAGAAATACATGAGGGGGGAGAGAGAGAGAGAGAGAGAGAGAGAGGGAGGTGATGAATGGTCTCCCCCCCCCGCGCCCCCCCCCCCACCTCCTTCCTCCTCTCAGAGGAGGATGACTGTATCGTCCCGTGGGAGCAAGAGCGCCATTCATGTGTCTCAGAGACGGCCAATGAGAGCGCAGGGATTTGGTTCATATGCGAGTTTACTGGGTCGGAGTCGAAGCAACAGCGGAGGCGGCGGCCAATAAGAAGGGGGCCGCAACATGTGGGGGAATTAGCCAATGGCTTTCTACTTGCTGTTTCACTCTTCAGATTAAATTTCAGTGGGCTTCTCGTGTGTGCGTGTGTGTGTGTGTGTTTGTGTGTGTGTAATGAACGAAAAACACAGGTTAGAAAAGGGGAAGGTTCTTTGAAAGCTGGAAAAAAAAAAAGATGGGCCAGATCATTGTAATACCGCACCTCATAAAATCATCGAATAATGACATCTTGCAACACAGAATTAATCCGTTTTCTTTGGGGGTCATACTTTTTGCTGTACTTCAATGAACATCGTGATGCTCCTTCTGGCGTATGCTCTTTGGCCACCCGAAGGCTGTATCACAAAGCCAAAGAGAGACATGAAGAAGTATTGCCTTAGTACGTTGCAGTTATATGAGCCCTTTTTCACAAATGACCAAGAACATGCCTGTGAGGATTGTCATGTTGTCTGTTTCCGCGTGTTACTTCGCGGTTCGTGCTGAAATATCTATTGGGCTGTAACGCAGAAACTCCGATGCGATTTGTTAGCCTGTTTGTGGTATTTCGCATTGTTTGTTAGCAGCAAGCTCAACAAACTTTCAGGAAATGCTAAATGACTGTTTTGAATTCTGTACACGAGCGGCTGTATCACAAAGCCAAAGAGAGACATGAAGAAGTATTGCCTTAGTACGTTGCAGTTATATGAGCCCTTTTTCACAAATGACCAAGAACATGCCTGTGAGGATTGTCATGTTGTCTGTTTCGGCGTGTTGCTTCGCGGTTCGTGCTGAAATATCTATTGGGCTGTAACGCAGCAACGCCGATGCGATTTGTTAGCCTGTTTGTGGTATTTTGCATTGTTTGTTAGCAGCAAGCTCAAGAAACTTTCAGGAAATGCTAAATGCCTGTTTTAAATTCTGTACACGAGCACTTCACCTGCCAGGAGAAATAAGTAAATCTATTTTGAGGTTCCGTTATCGGTTCTACTCATCCAATATTACTTATTCCTGTAGGAATGAGTCAGGCCTGTGAAGACAACTCAGTTTTTCTCTCAACAGTCGAGTATAGGGGCTTCTTCTTGTCCTCAACACAATGTTCTCCACTTCCACCCTTATTCAGACACTCCTGTCAAAGATAGACGTGGCCAGGTGTGAGGGGAACACACTCACACACTCTTACCGCACACTTGTACGCTTTCAAGCAGCTCAACCTAAGCCTTCGCAGCCAAGGCAAAGGGTGACAAGACAAGGTTGATCGTTGGCCTTTTCCTGTTTTGACTCTTTCCGTCGGGGGCGCTAATTGATTTAGCGCCCGGACGCGACGACGTTACGTGAATCGACATCGTCAGAGCGACGTTTGCTTACTCGCTAAAGTCACTGGAGTGACTCGCTCGTAGCTCTGTCGACTTTTAGAATTTTTTTTTTTTTTTTAACGTGACGAGTAGCACCAGTCGCTGACAGCTGTCTTCCGTTTGTGATTTTATGTAAGCGACACGGCTCAGGAAGTGGAATGGCCAAGTAGTAATCAGCGGGCTCGAATGTGATGGCACCAGCCTCAACGGCAAACGCGAAGGATTAGAGGCACACGTACCAGTTCAATCAAGGCACTCAGTCAAGTGCACATGCTCACGCGCGTGTTCATTTGTCTTCCCGTGTGTTGCGGTGACTTTGATCAGCGACGGCGCACAGAAGCGCCTCGGTGACAATACGCGGTTTGTTGAGGCCGAGTGTGATTAAAAGGGATCGTTCTTTTGCATACGCCGGCGAATGTCAGTCCGAATCCATCCGGGCATCGAGTTTGCTTTTATTGAATCTCCCGCTTCGTCGTGTCCTTTTCTCACTCTAGATCTCATCGTTCCCCGCTTTTGGAAGGCGAGATTCGTCGGCAAAGACTCTCATCGTGGCTCAGTGTTAGAAAGATGAAATAATAATGTTGCGCTCCGCAGTCAGTTAAGTGCATCAGAGCTGGTGATACGCCAATCCGGCTTCGCGGGGCTGTTGTTATTATTCTTTGATCAGACCAGCAGGAATAACAATCTATAATTCATAGCGCTCAGTCTAGTCTGGGGAAGACGAGGCTCGGCACCTTTAATTATTGATCAAACACAACAGATTTAATATCAATCACTCGAGCACAGGCAAGAGTGAGCAAAAGTCAGAGGAACATCTCGGCGTGGTTGTCCAACCCTCTGATGAAAACAAAAAAAAAAAGAATCCAAATACTTAACGCTTGACACGGCGGGGGTGCTGGAGACGACGGGGGCGCTGCTGCTCTGCAAACATTAAGTGCAGGCTTCGCCCTCGGAGATTTGTTCACACGGACCGCAAGGATGCGCCAATTAGTGCGGGATTTGAGCTCGACGATCGTGAGGCGTTGAACAAATCTTTTTCTGAATCGACAGCAGCTGTCCTCGACACGTGAGCGCCGCTATATTGCAAAACTTTTTGTGCCGAGGCCATCAAAAGTCAAAGCGTCGCTTCTGATCATTGACAAAAAAAAAAAAAACAACAAAAAAAAAACAATTCCACCCATACACAAGATGGTGGCAAAGCACTTTCATGGCCTCACCAAACGAAGCTCCTCTCCTCAAATCAACATCGTGACTTGGCTCCAAAATGCCAGCAAATGGCACCAAAGAACATTTTTACATTGGACATGGCTTTGGCCTGAGCAGAACCGCCGATCAGTGAGCCAAAAGGCAACTTTGCAAATGCACAACTGCAGAGGTTCACTCTGTAGGCTGTATCGACTATCGACCAGTCACACGTTGGGGACCATTCATTTCCAATCATTTATTTAGCCTTCCATTAACCCACAGTAAATGGATGTTTTTGGAATGGAGTACCAGAGAACACGGATACTTCTGAGAGTCAGACCCCAAATCTCAGAAGTATAAATCACCAATCGCTGACACATTTGGAACAAATTAGTCAGCCTTCATTTTGGGCTCTCGAGTAAATCATCAAGTTCATCGAATTGGAGAACTGTGCTGCGGCGCAGAGTGAAAGGGCTGCGTTGATGAAGCTTAGCAGCAGTAGAAACACACACACACACACACACACACACACACAGTACGCACACACACACACGCACGGACTATTTGCAACTTTGTGCTTTTTGATGTCTTATGACGCCTTTTCGGTTGCAAAATTGTGATTGGAAACATGCACGCGCTTACACAGTGTAGAATTCCCACATTGTGCATTCCATGTCGAGAAAGAGAAAGATGGCGGGACTTTCCCCGGGATTTAAAAAAAGGAGGGAGAGAGGAAGCAGACAGTGGGAGCGACGGCGGACAGGAACAAACAGAAGAGGGGGGGGGGTGGGGGGCAAATGCATGGCTTGTCTTGCGCATGGGCCCATTTCTCTTTCCCACAGTGGAAATGACCCATGCAATAAAAGCGCCATGTGAAGAGGGCGCATTGCGTGACACGGGAGAGAAAATAAATAAGTCAAGAAATGGTGTGACACGAGAAAGTTCCAGTGAAAGCAAATGCTTGGAGAAACTCTGTCGCTCTTGTCCTCTACTAGCCGGCCTGTCTTTCTGTCTCCTTCCGTCTGACTGTCTGTCTGTCTGTCTGTCTGTCAAGGTTAATGGCATGTCTCCAGGGCTGGCCGCCGGTGTTGTCATTGATCTCACACACGGCCACCAACGCCGTTCCATATGGCCTCGCTATGTGTGTGCGTGCGCGATAGGGATCAGTCGTCACCACGGTGATTCGGTTCCGAGGTGGCGTGTACGTGCGTGCGTGGGGTCGGCTCAAACAGCCAGCTGTTGGCGTTCAGATTTGTGTGTGTGTATGTGTGTGTGTGTGTGTGTGTGTGTGTGTGTGTGTGTGTGTGTGTGTGTGTGTGTGTAATTGCAGGAGATGCCCTCGCTGACATTCAAAAACTTGCCATGTCATCTCAATCTGGGGCGGCCTCACAGTGACGTGAGAACAAGGGAGTCTTTCTCCCAAATGTGTGTGTGTGTGTGTGTGTGTGTGTGTGTGTGTGTGTGTGTGTGTGTGTGTGTGTGTGTGTGTGTGTGTGTGTGTGTGTGTGTGAGAGCCAAGTGCGCTTTTCAAACCACTACCTGAATGAATGCGCACATGCTTTCAAGGAGGGTGGTCCCACCTGTGCATCACACGTGGAGCCAGTATTACTTCTCCCAGAGCATACGGAAAAAAGAAAAAAAAAAACCGCTGAATTTGTTCATCTTGTTTGGAAGCTTCTTTGTGATTAAACACACGTCAAGAGTGTATTGCAATGAGGAATTCACTAAATTGAAGGTTGTCTCCTTGTAGGGAATTCTGCCGATGACAAAACAAAACGTTTAGCGTGGCAAGAATACCTTTCCGATCCGTATTGAAGGGGCTGTTTGCGAGCAAGATCGGAATTTATTCTCATTGCGTTCGAGACGTGCACTGTGCTACACGCACCGAATCAACGTTAGCCACGGCTACTCCAAGGGAAACTTGACTTATTCGTAACAACGTGCGACTATACCATGAAGGGCCCTACTTTTGTGCTCAGGACAAGAGTAGCGCAAAGTGCAGTCTGACCACATTTTGGGTGGAGTTTTCTTATATTATTTTTATAGACTGGTGTGTTTGCGCCATTGTGGGAGTGAACACAGCCGCCTTGTTTTCCTGACCAATTAAAGATCATGTCGTTCATTCAGTTGAAATCCGCGGCAGGAGAGGCGCACGCTGGAGTCCACGCAAAAGACTGAAGCATGCAAAGTACGTTTATAAGCAAGTGCAAGCAGATTTCTGATTTCTGCAAGGATTCAGGGGGTTCGATGCACACTGTGTCACCTTAATGAATAAAATACGATGACAACAACCACACATATCACCAGAGCGCAAATCTGTCTGCGCCACGACTTAGACCTGCTTTTATCTGGGCTGTCTAGTCTCCCTTCTGCCACGAAATTTTCAGGAGGCCCTGGGCCATGTATTAGAAAACGCCTTTCCTCTGCCAGAAAGCCCAGAAAGGTGCAGCGCAGTCCGACAAATCCGCTCACACAGTAAATTACATTCGCCCTGCTACAAAAATGAAGATGCGTCCGTTTTGACGACGAGTGCAGGTCTGCCAGTCCACAAAACTAGAGCCGTAAACGTTATTAGTTTGAATTTTTAATTTTGGAAATATAAAATCAATCCTCGAGAATCATCCTGCCACTCTGCAAACTATTTGTTTGGCAGCCGTTAATTTTGTTGTCTGGGTAAATTTGGTGTCTTTTGCATTCTGTATCAGTGGTCACATTATGTAAGCAGCAAACTGCTTCAATATTTTTATGTTGTTGTTGTTACGTGACGCCCCATCTGCACAACGTGATGCACCCCGAGACCTAATCATTTTTTTTCAACCGGGAACGGTGCAATTGCTGGAGACAAATCACAAAGACGGTTATTCAATGAAGAAATAAATAATGATGATAAGATGAAGGTGGCATGCAACTCTTCTGTAATTTCTCCAAAACTTCACTTGGAGCCATGAATCAAGTGGTGAGTTAAAATTTCACCTCCCTGACTCCGATTTTTCCTCCACTCTTATGGCCCTTTGCGAATGGCGGCAGCTCAAATGGTGAAATCTTGACCAAAACTTCACTTGGAGCCATGAATCAAGTGGTGAGCTCAAGTTTCACCTCCCTGACTCCGATTTTCCTCCACTCTTATGGCCCTTTGCGAATGGTGGCAGCTCAAATGGTAAAATCTTGATGTGTTTGTTTTGGGGACTAAAACAGGATGCATCTGGCTCACAAACGGCTTATTTAAGTATTTAAAATATCACATCATCAAGCCCTGTATAGAATGAAAACTAATAAGCACAGACTTTCACAAATGACCCTCCCAGCTGCCGTGCGAGGAAAAGGAAGACAGCAAACCACATCTTAGCCTGCCAAAAATCACCCCCGTCTCCCCGCCTCCTGCAAGTACAGTATTGCTGCTTTGCATTAAAGTGTCATACATGCGCGGCGCTGCCAGCGTCCGCCCACCTCACATTTCATTAGCGGGGGCACGCTCAAAGCGTTACAGCGGCCGCTACGATGCCACAGTAATCTCATTGAGTCATCAAGAAAAAAAAAAAATGGTCGTTTAAGAACAGGAATGGGGAGGGAAGCACCCAATGGAGCAATGGAAAGCAGAAAGTTTCGGGGTCGCACCGGATCCCTTCATGTGTGATGTATTTTACAGATCCATACAGTACTTAATGATGCGGGTATACAAGCTCAGCATACGTAATGGGAGTCCTAATGAACCACGGTATAAGCATTTTTGAAGTCTGTTGGTGAGCATTAGCATATGGTGTAAAAAAAAAAAAAATACAGTGCAACCTCCCAAGGGGTTAAATTCTTCTTTTTACACTCATACCAATTGGTATGAGTGTAAAAATGAGCATTTTTTTGCTCATTGACTATAAAATGTTGAGAGCGGAGTCACTTCATCAATTGGGTCATTGGTATTTTTCAGCATAGTTGAACAGTCCCTGCAGTTATTAGGTGGACTTTTTGTTATAGTTCAATTGTGCTCTGACATTTATTTTTTTAAATTGAGTTAATCTTCATTTTTGGGCAGTCCCCACCCATTTTTGTATCCCCCACTAGGGACATTTTCATGGACAAGCATGGAAACTAAATTAAAAAAATTCATAAATTAAAACACAACCCCTACTCTGCTAATCGTAGTCGTCGCATTTAGCGGGAGTCTTGCACACGCGTCTCTTCAACCAACCGGCCAGTCTCATCCTGGGTTGCACGCGGACAACTTTCTGCTGACTGTTACGCTCTTCGGAGCAGCGAAACATCCGATCAACTCGGCGACAGTCTTGACTACGAAAATAAGCTGGTGATGGATGAGAACAACGGTTAGCCTCGCTAGCTTTGGTGAGTCTGATCACTTCGAGTCTGAAATGAGTCGTACCCGTGGAACTATGGCACAAGCGGCGAGGAACGAGTGCGAAAGTCATTCGTATTATGACAGTTAATAATTTTAAAGTGTTACTTGGAAATTGTCTGCAGAGTTAAGAAAGAATTTAGAGGCTGGCTGGGAATTGATTTCTTTCCATTATTTCCTGCGGGGAAATAATGTTCAGTTTCCATCCGCTCTCCACCCGAAAGCAATTGTTGCACATCTCATTCTTAAACATATATGCAGTGGACAGCAAATGTTATTAAGATGCAGTGTATGAGATGACAGCGGCGGTGTGCAAATTAGAGCCCCTGAGCCAAATTCGGACTTGTAGCCAAGACGATGTCGTTTGCATAACATCAACAAATGTAAGGTTTTCATAAATCCTCGTAATACAATGTAGACATTTAAAAAAAAAAAATAAAAAAAGCTGTTTCATTTATTAAAACCGTCCCTCTTGTTTATGATTCATGCACCTATCCGTGTTTGTTTTTAATCAGGCTACCGCGAAAACAAGTGACAAATATATTTTCAGCATGTTTGAGAAAACAGCTCATTAATACCGCGCGGCAATACGTGCGACTATTAGATGATGAAGTCCCTCCCCCGCGGCACATGTGGATCCGTTTAAACGCGCCCGGGTTTGGCCCACTTTCACAATGTCACAGGACATTTATCCTTATTCCCTCCTTCCTCCCGCGTACCTTTGAGAGAAATGACTTTTGCACATGTGCTCTCTTGCACCCTCTCCTCTTCCTTTTTGCGAACACGGTTTTTGCGCCTGGTGCATGCATGCGCTTCGAGGACGACCATCTGGAAAACATATCGTTCCACCCACCCCTATGGAAGCTTAATAAGGGATGGCTTGAATTTTGGCCGGGCTCCTTTCAACCCCTTGTCTTCTCCTATTTCCAAGAGTTGTGACAGCTGAGCAATCAGAAGTCACGATTCTCATTTGTTGAGAGTACTGACGAAAGTGATTGCGCTCGTCGAGGGATGCGGCCTTGTCAAGAATGTCCAAAAGTTTATCTTTGCAGGAGAAGAATGTTGTGATTAGGGATGGGAATTCTGTGCCACTGAAAAGACATAACTCAGAACAGGCATGTGATCGCCGAGCAGATCAATTCTTTCCCGATCGATTAGAATTGATCTTCTCTCATGCTGTTCACATTTTGACCCAATACCTTGCCGTTGTCCAGCTTCACGGTGGATGTTCTCAAAGGGAAGCGACACTGGGCTTAAAGCGTCAGCGGCAGGTTGCAACAGGGAGACTGGAAGCATTACAGAAAGTCATACAAGTGGGCGTCCTTGAAAATGGACGCCTGTCAGGAATGTTTCCATTCAGTAGCACATTTAGCACTTGCATTCTCTTGTAATCTGTCTTCGAGTGCATTGTATTTTTTACACCCCATTTGTGCAGTCAAACACACTGTCGACTCGACTCAACTGCATTCTTAGAGCACTTGAAAATAACCACTGCTGTCTACAAAGTGCCGTACACGGAGAAAAAATAATTCATACAATAAACAATAAAACAATAGCTTAATAACAAAGACAGAAGAAAGCACAAAAACAGTCAAGCTAAAAATCAAATCTCATGCTGAGTCAAAAGCCAAAGACTAAAAATTAAGTTTTAAGACGAGCTTTAAAGATGGGCAGCGCGGGGCTTGCTGAATGTTCATCGGGAGGTCATTCCAAAGAGTGGGAGCTTCAACGGAAAAAGACTCCACCCGCTTTGAGCCTCCGCTTAGTTCTTGCTACCTCTAATAGTGTCTGGTCCGCAGACCTGAGGCAGTGGGCAGGGGTCGGAGGGGCTTACAGAGCTAAGGTGGGGCCTGGCCATTTAAAGACTTGAAAACAAATCATAGGATCTTCAAAAGAGTACCAGTCAAGATGCGAGAAGCGGCATTCTGGACCAACTGGAGATTCTTAATGGAGGATTGGCTGACTCCAAAGTAAAGTGCATTCCAGTAATCCAGCAGAGATGTGACGAAGATGAAAGAAGCTGGATCAAGCAGCGGTTTCTTGAAGAAACAAGAAGTACTTCAAGTGTGAGGCAGGTCACTCTTCACCTTCCAGCATCTATATAAGCGTCTTCCTAGCCTGAATGATCCTGCGTTAGCTTGCAAACGACATTCTAAATAGAACATATGAGCAAAAACAACAACGAAAAACAGCAAAGAGCCTCTCGAGCTGTGTCTAGACGAGTCGTGACACACACACACGCACACAAAACTTGTCTTGCCGTGCACTGAATCAAGCTGTAATGACCCCGACGACCTCTGGTTCACTTATATAAGAAAAGCTTACACAAGCAGCGACACCACGAGGAGCAGACAAATATAGCTCAGCCAATCTTTTCGCCTGTGTGCGCGCGCGAGCGCGTGTTAGATCAAGTGTGTGTATATCTGAAGATGCGCCTGGGAGACGGGTGGATGCAGACAGGCAGAGATCGGGGAGGAGGTGCTGGAGAAGTGAGCAATTTGTCATCTGGCGGCAGCTTGAATGTAGAAACCGTTTGGGCTGTTTTTATTCAAGTACTTTTTTGTTAAAAAAAAAACATTCTGCAGTAGAACCATCAGTGATGTAAACGTGAAGTAAATGCAGCAAATTATTGGGAGAACAGAGAACGCACTCAAGGGAAGGGGTTGGGGGGGGTGGGAGGAGTGGAGGTGTGGGTCTGACTTAAACAGCAGAAGGCCTGCGAGAGCTACTTCCACACTTCAAGGGCTTTTGTGACAGCGAAGCGACACCGTTCTCAGCACCGTCAGCAGTTTTGCTTGTGAATGTGTGTGTGCGTGTGTGTGTCTATCCACAGGGAATGAAAACTCCCTGTTGTTGCATGAAGCAAGGACAACATACAAGTGAAAGGACGCGCACATTGAGCCACATATCCACCTGGCTCTTGTGGATCGCTAACTGCCCACAACATTAGGTACACTTGCACCATCCAAGAAGCTGTGTCAAAAATAATTAGAAGAGCCAGGAAAAACCTAAGAACATTTGCCTGTGCGTATCGCTGCATGCTCTGTTTGTAGGTGGGACACTTCCAAGGGTTTCCAAGTAGCATTTTTTTTTTTTTTTTTTTGGGAAGGTATATGAATATTGTGACATCAATGATAACTTCCATGACCGCGTCGAGAGGATTTTGCACTGTATGTGTGTGTTACGTTTTTAGTGTTGACACATTTTTTTCAGCAAACTTCAGCTGAGAGCGACAAATGGTTTGAAGCAAGCACGCTGCGCTTCTAATTCGGAGAACTGTGTGAGCGAGAGAGTAAGAACAGGTGCTCAGAACACATGTGAGTGATCAATCTATTTTTTTTTCCAGTATGACTGCATATGGCGGATTTTTGCCGAAGGGTCTGGAATGTACCGCCCATGTTTTTCTTATATACGCTACATTTATATGTATTGGAGGATTGTGTTTTTGTTTCGTTCTTACTTTGGGATCCATTACTGTATTTTAATAAGGTACGAGTGTATTAACAGATGAGAACTCATTTATAAGGAACACACACAAAGACATTTATCGATAATCTATTCCTTTTTTTGTATTTTTATGTCTTTATGTGTTGAATAAATCAATTCATGAAGATAAATGGGAGTTTGCCTTTTGTTTTATTGTCATGGATTGGAGACGCGTTTTCTCATTTGCCTCGACTCTCACACGAGGCTAAATAAGATACCATGAGGACCAAAATGCGCCAAGCGCCTCTCAGTAATTGGGGCTGATGACTTCTACAGCAAGATGGAAGCGCTTGGCTATCATGAAAACAAAACTGCAATTTCCTTCATTTCCTTTTCATCCGACACAGTAGTTGCAGATGAAAGTTTTGGGTCTCGGTTATAAATAGAGCGTATCCTCAAATGACATTTTGACCATTTCACATGAATATGTATGACCGCTTCTGCAGCGATGCGCTGCCGCAGTCATTGCTTTCTTTTTTTAAAACAAGTCCACATTCGCACATACAATCCATTTAACAACATGCAAATGAGAGGGAAAATGAGACGCTGTGATGAAACAAGTAGCCAGAGGGCTCATAGCGAGTAATAATAGTACATTTTTACTCTCTTGGTTGAGGTTAGCAGCCTCTCAGGAAATTAACATCTCCTCGAACCTCTCCATAAGGAAGGTACTTTCTGAATTATTGGAAGACAAGAGTTTTACTCCTGTTACTTCAATGCAATGTGGTTATGCTTTGAAAACGTGTCGACTTTGCTCCCCAAGAGCAAGTGTGGCGTGACAGAGTCGCAGAGGGAGAGTTAACCATCTCTGAAGTTGTCCACCTGGCAGCGGCGGAGGGATTTACAACAATATGTGAGCCCTCATGCGCAACGTATCGCGGTTGCGAGGTCAGGAGCAGCCATTCCAAGTCATTTTCTTACTTGGGCGTCAGAAAGCCAAAAGGTGTCCCACTGGAGACCCTTT
Source organism: Hippocampus comes (assembly GCF_001891065.2). NCBI lineage: Eukaryota > Metazoa > Chordata > Actinopteri > Syngnathiformes > Syngnathidae > Hippocampus > Hippocampus comes. The sequence goes on along the minus strand of NW_017805478.1, from coordinate 1,063,033 downwards.
CGTTATTTCTGATGCTGGATGTGTCAATGCCCGATAAAAGTGGTCCAACAAAACATTCTCGAGTGGGAGTCGGCCTTGCTCTCAGTGTCACGTCACAATCAGGTCAACGCAAAAGTCAACTGCCGTTTGAACAATATAGAAGATGCAATTTTTGGCATTCGTCAAGAGTTCAAGTCGGCTACGCTTACAAACACACCAAATTTGAACATGATCCAAATAAAGCTGACCTATGCTCCCCCACCCAGAAGAACTCTTCAGGAATTCATTATCGATAAAGAACATACTGAACCAACACCAATAGCAACCCTTCATAAAAATGTCTGAGCATCTGGAAAAGTGCTATAAGAATCTACAATCACTATAATTGATTATTGTCATTGATTACCGAGCAGCCAACGCGTACGCTAGTTGTTTTCCAGGAGGAAACCTTGTTGATGCAAACGTCAGATCAATTAAAGTGCCGTGCAAACCACCATGGCCACGAATTGCAAAAACACAATTCACTTGTGTCCACCTGCACAGTCTTACACTCTCATGTAATTGCCTGCAGATGCCAACTCATCTCAACATACTTTCTTGACGCCAATAAGCAAAAAAGGTGGCACTAAAGCCCAAACTTTATTGTTTCTACATTCGCATGCTTGTAATCCCCTCTATTAACTGAGAAGCCATTGTTTCTCATACTATCCGCCATCAGGGTTTCGTGAACGAAAAAGCGCACACATGCAGAAACCTGTTCAACGCATTCATAATACATAAGTCAGCATGTAATACGAGCAGGGAATAAGTAGAAAGCAACATTCCGAGTGATTGATTGTCACACACACCATTTTGCATGCTGCGTTCAAATTCTAAATAGCAACGGGGCGGGGGGGCTTCCGAATTCTGTTCATGCTGGCCCCTATCGGTGATGTTGCCGTGGACTCGCTGACTCGGCTTTTAATGACGACGACCACAAACAGATAAGGGCCGTCATGTGTAAGCATGATAGGAGCCTCGGTGACAGTCGCTGCTGCTAAACGAAGGAGCAAAGCAAGCATAAACAAACATTCCTGCATCATCCGGGAAGCCGTGATGGGTGAGGAAGAATGTCAACACACACGTGCACGCGCGCGTGCGCAAACACACACACACACACACACACACACACACACACACACACACACACACACACACACACACACACACACACACACACACACGGTTAGGGTGAATGTGGTGGCACTCAACAGTAAAGTGCAGCCATCCCTGGTTGGCTCATAGGACACACATTCACTCAGTGGCAGAGTGTCACACCACATGATTTATGACGGGCAATTATGGTTATGGAGGTGACATCATATCCTACTCACTGGCTCCCCCATGTATCCACAGTGTGTGTGTGTGTGTGTGTTGTGTGACTCATTAGTTATGCTGTCTGGATACAGCAGGAAAAGTATCTTTGTTTTTTTTTTTTTTTTCCTAATCACAAGAGGGAAGACAAGACATGTCACAACAACATAGCTCAGAGTTCCTCCAGACGTGCAAATGCACATACACAAAAATACGCACAAATGGAGCCCACAAAAAACGGTGTCACAGAACAACTTTTCCAACTCAAGATCAATACTTGACCTAATCTAAGAACACAGCCGACAATGGTTTCTTTTGGGGAAAGAAAAAAAAAAAAAAAACAAGCAAAAAGCCACGCCAGCAAAGACGAGATCAGCCCAAAGGAAAGGAGGACACAGACAATTTCATTTCAAGGATTGACAGAATTTAGAGTTGCGTCTTCAGGGTAGTGCCACAACATGCAGCGTAACGAGGAGCAAGAAGAAGAGGCAGGGAAGGTCCCCAAACTACTGCAATATGCTCCATTTGCATGTGTTGCTGCTCAGCATGCATTGTTGAAACGGTTCATAATGACAATAACATCTAGGCTCATGTATGTTAGCCTGTCTATGAGATTTCCAATTCTATGTTAGCATTGAGCTAGCAGACTTTCATTAGAAAAAGGAAATGACATTTTTTTGGTTGAAAAATGTGGCTTGTATTATGTGTCTGTCGTACAGTAAACTTCAAAGTGATGTCATGTGACATCCAAAAAGTGTTTCAAACGGTTTCCCTATATCAGGTTTTCAGGTCTGCAACATATCCCCTGTGATCAATGGTCGCGACAAAAAAACAAAAAAAAGAGCTTACCACGTTCGGCTCATAGTCTGGAGGTCCTGGATTCCGAGCCTGGCTCATGTCTTCTTGTTTGGACCATGCATCTGGTTTCCTGCATTCCAAAAAAAAAAAAAAGGTGTGAATAGATTTTCTGTCTATATGTGCCCAGTGAATAATTGGCGGTCGCCAGTGGAGGCCGCTGCCAAAATAATGCATATGCTGTAGAAACTTGCAAAAGTTGGCTAATACTATTCATGTTGATTCACTCCAAATATCCAATTAGAAGTCTTCCACGCCGCTTTGGGCAGTCTGGAGGCTCACAGAGTCGGTCATGAGTGGAGTTTACGTGCAGAGGTCAGTGAGGTGTACATGGCAGCAGGCTTAATAAGCCAGTTTGGGAAAACAAAAGGATGAGCAAATGCATGCGAGTCATCGTGAGTGGTTTCATCTTATAGCAGTCAGTCCTAGCCACGGGCGCTTCATCCACACACAGGCTTCAAAAGTCCAAATTTGAACTTGAGGGAGCAGCAGCCTCCCCCCACAGCCCTCCCCGCAAAAAAAAATAAAAAAATAAAATAAAAAAAATCCAAACAGCCTCTTTGTCTTGAAAGTTTCCAAAGAGCGGCATTTACATACGCTTTACAAATCCCAACACATCCCCGCCTCTGACCCATCAACTGTTTTAACTAAAGTGACCCGACTTCTGCAGCTTTCCGCCCCTGGGCTCAAATACAATTTAGAAACTTCACAGGCCGACTTGAACGAGCAGACCCGCTGGCCTGCGCCGAATCCTTCGCAAGGTCATTCAGAAATAATTCATATCGCCAGAACAAGTTACTGGGCTGATGGCCAAATGTAGCTTTCTGCACGCAACTCTATGGAGCAATTTGATGTTTGTAATTAGAAAGTCAAGCATACTTCATCTTACTCGTGTTCCAGTTTCCAGTCTGCCTTTTTCATGCCGTGCCGTCCACTTTGATGCGTCATGCACTCCTCTCATGTCTCGGCATGAGAATGGGCCCCCTGCAAAGGTGCATAGTTCTCTGTAAGACACAATCACGGATTCATACAAGTTATTTTCATTTTTCATCTTATTATAGGATACTTGCCAAAGTCGTTTTAACTTACTGTCCCGATATCAATTAAAAATAAAAAATACCAATGCGCATGCTCAGATTATTATTTTATTTCATTTTTTTTTTAACTCAACCAGGTCCTTTACTGTGTAAATGCAGGCCCAAAGCTGTGCTGACAAATTTTAAAGGAGATCTGAGATATAAAATCAGCCTTTGTTTTCATGTGTCAATTTTGCTACCACGTTAAGAGGCCTGCTTTGACTGTGACAAGCACTTTCACGGCACCCTTCCAGATGGAAAAACTCCCAGTGAACTTGTGTTTTGACAATGCATCATCGCCCTTTCCCTCCCATAAAAAAAAAACAAAACAAAAAAAACAATGAGAACATCTCGTAAAGCCCACCAGACTTGGGGATCTGCGGGCAAAACCATCAGAGCTCTGAAAGCCAACTCACATGTGGAAATGAACTAAATGTCTGGCGAGGTCGACCTCTCACTGAATCTCGAGCCTCCTACGGTTGTGCTTATGAGAATGTTTCATGTGAGCAGTCAGCACTGATCCACAAGAGGTCAAACATCCGAACTCGTTTGTACAGATGTGCCTGCATCCATCTGCTTTTGACAGCCTTCCAGCACCTCAATGCACCGATAGAGTTGTGATCTTACACACAATAAGGGAGATGTGTAAAAAACTCCAGTAGTTCATCAGATCGTCTAATGTTCACCTTGACGAGCTTGTTAACTTGGGCTTAATAGGAACAGATTTTGAACATAACATCATTAAATAGAGTGAAAAGATTTAAACAGTATGGTGTTCCGCAGGGTTCAACTTTAGAGGCCCTGCAGTTGTCATTGTATTTGTTGTCCCTGGGCTACCTGCCGGGTGCCTCAGGTCTGTGAGCCAGATGTAAATGACTCAGTCGGATGAGGTAATAGTCATTTTTCATAAGGGGTAAAGAATACTGTCTGTTTCTGTTTTGCTTTACCATTGATGAAAATGCCATTAGAATCATGCTTCATAAATCAGATACATTTGAGTCCACATCATAGTCGTCACAATGCCGTTAACGGCGAATATCGGTCTGTCATTAAACTTACTGGGTTACTCATCAGGGAAGTGTTTGTGTTCAAAAAAATGCCGCGTCAATTTATTCAACAGATGTTGGCCCTGAAAAGGAGCGAGAGCTTGCTACGCCACAGGAGGCGTCAAAAGTGATGGCCAAGATTCAAAAGCGACACGGAAACATGCCGTTTGTCTTGACACGGCGACCTCAAAGAATTGCGATGCTCGCACCTGCTGGTTTGCGGCCGCATGCATTTTTAATGACAAATCCTCGCTGCTACTTCCGTTCCACTGTGTTGGCCCCAGCTCAGTGGAAGCTGAGTGTTCAGATGATGACAACTGTCCGTGGAGATGATGTAATTTAGGTTGTGTCACAGCAACGCTGACACGTTTTAATTTTAGCACTGCGGGCTGCATGTAGGTCGCCGTCTGCAACTGCCTGACCCACTCAGCTCTCTCTTTCAGCGCCATGAAAAAACACATCCCCACTTGAAGAATCATTTGAGTGAGCTGTGCGATGAGATTGTTGGATAGGCCCCGCACACTATTTTTAGACTCTTTCTTGGGCTTACACAACGGCCGCTTTCTTCGCTCCACTCCTCACAAAACGGCTTGAACACAGTGCCGTGACGGCCTTTTGAGAAATTTGGATCCAAGCCTCCGTGTTCTCAGAACTTGTTTGGAGCCTTTCAGGCGCACGGCGGCACACAACACCTACCAGCATGACTCACGGGCGGTTGGAGCGCAGCGCTCAACAATGAGTTGCATCGTGCGCAGTACGCCGTGTGGCATGAGGTCTAAATGACTCCAAAAGTTTGAGTGGAGGTGGACTCGTCCGATTTTCTTCTTGCGCCTAAGAGCCTCCATCTGTGCTCGTTGTGAAGCTCTGAGGCCATTCGCAGCGGTGCATGACTCCACATTCCCGTTTGCATTGGCATCAACAAAACAGTGATGCACGTTGGAAAGTAACGCGCTACTCCAATAGTTCCTTTTTTTTTAACATGAACATTTTGGTAGGAGTGACAAAAAGCTTGAAGCGAGCACACTTAGTCTCTAATTTGGAGAACTGTGTGACTGAGGGAGTGAGAATGCTAAATAGCTAACGAAAGGTTTTCTTTTTTACAAATTTCATAGTGTATGCTCACAACAGTGTTTTCAAATCATTAAGTGCCAGTCTGCGGTTTATGGAGCTTTAATGGGGGCACTACCCTGTTTATCAAGAGCCTGAGGGGGGGAAACATGGTCCCGGTCCACTCCCGCACACTATTTAACCTCAGCCTAACCGTCCACTATTGGATTGTACCATCATGTGCCGAGGCCCGGTCTAGCCTATTCTAGCAAACATGAGAAGTAAACAAAGTGCTTTGTGCGGAGCCGTTTCAGCAGCTGACAACATCGCTGATCATATCAAACCCCTGAATTCGGAGTCACCACATCAGACATTTTTGCATCAGGAAATAGGATGTGTTTATGGATTTGCTTTTTTTTTTTACCACCCTGAGAGGCAAAAGGAGTCGAGACATACGTTGGGGACAGGCACCGCTTGCTTCTTTGCACGTGGTTGTATTTATGCATCAATGTTCCATTTGAACTTCTGCTCTTATCTCTATTCTGTGCACCACAATGACATTTTGTATAAATCTGGCCCACGGCATCAGAAAGCCGTCACAACAGTTTGTGCATTTCTTTCGACGCATGTGCATTAGAACCGATGAATGGCTATAAAGTGCCGAGAAGCGCGGCCGTTGCGGTGACTCCAACTGCCCCCCCCCCCCACACACACACACACACACACACACACACACTTGATGTTTATCTCATCTGGTATCGGAGGGCACATGCAGGTTATGTCGTTGAGCGTAAGAAGCACTGCACTTACATTGTAAAGCAGCTGTATGACATAGTAAGATTTTTATCGGTGTCTGGCCGGCTCGTGCTTGCAAACTTGACGGTTGTGTTTTTGAACTCCGCCTCAAAAGGGGAAAAGCTTTATTCAGGATCAACCGAAGGCATAATCAGGGCTGTATTGTGACTCGTATCGTGCGGCAAAGTTAATTGAGGCAACAGTTCATAAATAATGGACAACACGTTTGTGTAACAACTTGGACATAAATAATGCTCATCTAAAGTGCTACGTTGACCTTATCGTTTTCATAAAAGGAACAAAGGTGATCCAGACACAGTCTGTAGGAATAATAAGGAAAAAAAAAAAAACCCCAAACAGCGGGTCACATTTTCAGATGTCCCATCCACATTCAATGTTCTCAGAAGCTTGACTCAGTGCAATGAGTCATCTGCAACCAGCACGTCAAGGAAACCTATCATAGAAATGCAGAATGCCAATGCCATGAGGCACAGGTAAGTCCCCTTCCTGTGAATGGAACGAAATAAATCCGTTGTAACTTGTTGCTAGTGAAAGGTAGGTGCGGGTACGCCCAGCAGTCACAACCTGTGCTGCCACAGTTACCTTGGGTGGGGGGGGGGGCAGGGGGGGCATGTGGTTACTTACCCGATTAAGTGCTTTTTTTGTTTACTTCTATTGTCAACTATTGCCATCCCAGAAGGTAGTCATCCGTTCGACCAACTTGGCTCTGTCACAAAGTAACACAATTTCATCTTTGAACGGTCGCTAGAATCACACTACTTCATTGGATGCAGTAAAACATGACATAACTAGTCATTTAGTATTTACCTGTCACGTTGCAAAAAGCAGGCAAGAGGGAGGAGCAGGGTGTACTTGACAGATTGTTTTAAAACATAGAGAAAACTAAATCCAAAACAAAGTCCAAAGTATCAAACAAAAATCATGACTGAAGCTAAAACATAAGAGTGACCGAAACAAACCTGACAGCCGTAAACAAACAGCAGCAAACAAACAGCAAACAACGACCCGAGCGCGAGCGGCCGGGCGGGAGTCCTTTTAAAGAGCTAATGACATAACGACCAACAGGTGTGCAGCTGCAGGGAGAGCCCTACAGTGCCACCTGTTGGTCACAAGCCGAAACATGACATTACCAGCATCACAGTATTATTGACACAATCTATTCCAAGCCATATAATAGTAATATGAGAAGTGTTTCAAGGAAACGAGGGGGGCATTAGACTGTGTAGGTGCACCTCATGCTCTGGCCCGTGATGACCCGGCGCATCGTATCTCACTTGCTAATTGCTGTAAAAACTGGATTGGCATCTCTGGCCCGCTGACCCACAAAAGGAGACAAATCAACAAGAGTGAGCCAGTGAAGGTCAAGCACAGCATCCTCTCCTGAAGTCACTCCTGTTGACACGCATACATTTGGATGAAGAGGGCACTCGACATCACATCGTGTCAAACACGCCTCACGCACTACTTCCCGTCTGACGTCAAGCTTATTGAAGACATCCGGCGGACGATGTCTTTGGTACGTTGACCGTGCTGTATCTTTCTCATTAGCTAGCCCAGAGATGTCCCGGCACTCGCGACACACACACAGACACACACACACGTACACACAGGGAGAGTTGGAAATAATTACCATTGTCTCTTGTGGAACAGGGCGTAAATTGATACACACTAAATACTGCACCTTAGGGGTCTCTTTCTCGTCATATGTAGCAGACAAATGAATGCATCCAGAAGGAATTAATTGGATTTGGGAGCAGACTCCGGCACGAGCACTAGGACAGACAAACACACACACACACATACACACAGTCACCTCATTCTCCTCCTTTATTCCAGTCATGCCTCGCAGAAATGTCTGCTCCCACCCCCACCAATGGATCAGTCTGCGTCCCTTATTACACACGCACACACACGCACACGCACACACACACACACGCGCACATACGCGCAATGGCACGCTCGTCCCAAGAGAATTGCAGCCTCTCCGGCTCTCTCTTGGATACAGTGTTACCATGGCAGCCACGTTTTCTGCACGTGTAGTACGAGACGGGAGCGGGTGAATGAGACCACACCTATCGATTCGCCAGCTGCCGATTGATTCACAGTCTGATACGGCCGAGCACAGCAAGCACGCACGCGTGCATAGTCACTCTCACCGAGCGGGCTTTTAAATGAAGGGGCCGTGGTAGAATGTGATATCGCTTGAAAGGAAGACAAGGTAAGGCATGTTGCACTTTTCAGTTCCAGCTGATTTTATTTCCTTCTCGGAGGAAAAAGAAATACAAATAAAAACAACAATCTGTACAGAGGTCTGAGAGGCAGTGATTGACCCAAAACATTGGCTGCTTTTTTTTTTCTTGTCATAAACAACAAAACAATATTGGCATGATTGGACACAACATGGTCATACACAGCATATTGCACAAATGAAAAGAAAACAACAAAACAAAAACAAAACAAAAAAAAAATGTTGAAAAATGTCTTGGAAAAAGAGAAACTCCCGGACCACAATCATCTTCAACGTGTCCAAAGATGGCCGTCCTAGTGCCTGTCATTGATCATCATCATCGTCATCATCATACATAAAACACACAATCTTTGCTTATAGTACAGTCAGTTTACATAAATATCTTCATGTTATTTTTCTTTTAAAAATCTTAAACACAACAGCTATAGCTACATATACCTGAATCTGAAATACAAATGCTATTTGCCATGCCATAATATAGGAAAAAACAATTAGCCTTTTGCTATACTTAGCCAACAGGTACAGAAAGGTTAAATACTATTTTGGATGCGTTTTTGCGCGAGAACAGATGAAAGCACTTCATACACCTTCTTCCCTCCAAAGTCCAGGCAAAGTGGAAACGAGAGTGAAATTCCATCCAGTGGTTCAAATAAAACTTATCATGGAAAGTAAGAGCAGAAGAACAAGAAGAAGAAGAAGAAGAACAAGAAGAAAAGCACACAGAGGTATTAGCTCTATCTAAACAGTGACACTCTGGGATCTTTTTCACTCCTGACAAGTCTCGATGATGTGTACTGGAGTAAGACAGTCACCGCTCGAGGCTGCATGGGAGCCTCGGTGGTGTTTTTGTTGACTTGGCTGGTGGAACTGGAGTCACTGTGCCATTAAGAAGCATGTGGCTAAATACTGTAAACACGGTGTGAGGTCAGATTGTGCCAACTGAACTCGCCCCTCGCCCCTAGCGCCCCGCTCCCCCGCCCACTCCCTCCCAAACACGAAATGTAGATCCAAACAACAATGCTGTGGGGGGGCTACCCACTCGCAGCCCCGCCCCTCCGTGGCCACGCCCCCCTCGACTTTCGATAGATTTTGTACAAAAATACAAGTAAAAAAATCATGACGCACTCAAAAAGTGAGAGAGGTCAGACACTTTAAATAAGAGACACTTCTAGCCCTTCCGCGCTGGGTACAGACAAGTGTATGTGCAGACACACACATACACGCGCACACGAACGAGACCTGTACGAGAACAATACTTCTATGTATAAAAAAATCGGGGCCGGTATAAATACATCAATATAAAAAAAGTCATCTTGACACAGAGGAACTAGAAACTTGAAGCACTAGGCAGAAAGGATGCAGACTAGGATGGGGAGGGGGCGTTGGTCCTGAATTGTGCACTGAGTGTTTTAAGAAAGCTGAGAAAGCATTTCTGAAGTCTGGAGTCAGTTTGTTTGTTTGTTTTTTTTTGAAGTCCTGCCGTTGAAAGAGAAGCTGGTGATCGTGAATTGTGTCCATCCGAATGTCTCACACGTTGCGTCCGTGACGCTGCAATGAACATTTAACAACAGCTAAATCCTCCTCATTCAGGAGAGCATGCGTGTTGAAACTGGAACTACGTTTTTTTAGGGGGGGGGGCAAAAAAAACACACTTGAAGTGTCTCTTTTCCCCCCCCATCAAAAATAACACCAATGTTCAGTTTATTGTCACTCGTCATCCTCATGAGTTAAGAAGCCACGTTCACTTCTTTCTGCTTACATTCACTCCTCCACTGCGTCCAAATGCAAATTAAGCATTTCTCCCCCCCCCCACCCTGCCCGCGCGCTCCCGGCAGAGGCACCGAGTCTGTGAGTAGCGCGCACACGCACCGTCTCCTCTTTCCACTCTATTCCGTGAAAATGGCTCCGGCGGGGAGGGGAGGAGGACGGGGGTCGAAGAGTTCACAACTCGGGAGGGTTCGTCGCGGGTCGCCTCGGCTCGGCTGTGGTTTCAGTAGGTGAACACCAGGTTGGAGATAGTGGACTCCAGCCAGTCTCCTGAGATCATCTCGCTCACCTCCCGAGTGCAGTAGTCTGGGAAGTCAAAGTGGGAGCCGGCGCCGCACTCCCCGAAGCTCCAGTCCAAGTCCCGGTCCAGCTCCGCGTCAGAGAAGCCCATGCCGCCCAGAGACATGCTCTCATAGCCGGGGCTCGGGTTCAGGTCGAGCCGCTCGTCTTCGAACTCCTCATCCGATGAGGATGAGGAGGAGGAGGAGACCGACGACGAGTGGGAGGCTGACGGCGTCGGGGAGGAGGCGCGGGAGTACCTGAGGCGCGCGGTGGGGGACGACTCGCCGCCCGCGGGGCTCTGCTCCTCGTACAGGCTCAGCGGGTCGCCGGGTT
>NW_017805478.1:1048487-1050697 GCF_001891065.2 Hippocampus comes | reverse complement strand
GCCCTCCCCGAAGCTCCAGTCCAAGTCCCGGTCCAGCTCCGCGTCAGAGAAGCCCATGCCGCCCAGAGACATGCTCTCATAGCCGGGGCTCGGGTTCAGGTCGAGCCGCTCGTCTTCGAACTCCTCATCCGATGAGGATGAGGAGGAGGAGGAGACCGACGACGAGTGGGAGGCTGACGGCGTCGGGGAGGAGGCGCGGGAGTACCTGAGGCGCGCGGTGGGGGACGACTCGCCGCCCGCGGGGCTCTGCTCCTCGTACAGGCTCAGCGGGTCGCTGGATTCGGCCGAGCTGCTCAGGGTGGGACTGGCCGGGACCGCCGCGGAGGGAGGTCCGCTCTCGAAGCTCCCCGCCCCCGCGCAGGTGACGCCGCGCCTCGCCTCTCCGGCGCGCTTGTCGGGGATCTGCCTGGCCCCAGACACTGACCTGGATTTGAAGAGGGTCTGGTGGTCGCCGCCGAGGGGCGCGCCGTCCGGACCCGGGGGGCTGGTGGACTTGCTGGCTACGTGCTTGTGCGCCCGGCTCGCCGCTTTGGCCGCGGGGCTTCTTTTGGCTTTGCTGCTGCGCTCCGAGCTCTTCTCCCCGCGATCCGCCTGCTGCTTAGTCGCCCCGCCGCCGGACTTGACCTTCTTCCTGGGCCGGTACTTGTAGTCTGGGTAGTCGGCCATGTGTTTGAGCCGCAGCCGCTCGGCCTCCCGGATGAAGGGGATCTTGTCGGCGTCTTTGAGCAGCTTCCACCGCTTGCCCAGCCGCTTGGAGATCTCCGCGTTGTGCATATCCGGAGACTGCTCCATGATCTTCCTCCTTTCGATCTGCGACCAGACCATGAAGGCGTTCATGGGTCTCTTGATGTGGCCCGTCGGGGTTTTGCACCAGGCCAGGTCGCTCCGCTCCGCCGGGGCGGGAGACGCATCCATCTCCGAGTCCATCTCTCCGCCGTCCGTGGAGTCCCCGGCTGGGGAAAGAGCTCGGGCGCTGCTCATGTGCTGCTGCTGCTGCACCATCCTTACAGTGCGTAAAAAAAAGTGCGTAAAAAACACCACGGCTTCTCAACAATACTCCCCACTCGTTCCTATCACACGGACGGATAAACTTGTGCCTCGCAACAACAACAGAAAAAAAAAGTTTCTCTTCAATTTCGACTCGGAACCTTTTGGGTTCTATTTTCTTGAAGGAAAAAAAAACTACAACAATAAAAAAACGAGCCAAGAGTCAACTTTTCAACTGCCGGTGCGGCTGAAAACTCGACCCACTGGACTCAGAACGCGTCGCTGTGGACGGCACCAGTGCAAGTCCCTCAAGTGGACGTCAGCAGCGCGGCTCGTGTGTGCGGTTGAGGAACCATGTGGTTGAATGGAGCAGCTGCGTTTTCTCATAGTCTCCCCGTTTGCCTGCGCGCTCTGTCAACGTTACTGTAAACACAACAAGGACCGCCGCGCGATTTTATAGCTTCTCGGACGAAGAACCGCGGCCAATCGGCGCCTGTCTCCATCCCCGTTTATTCACTGGGGCCGCGCCCCTCGCCCTCTGATTGGCTGGGCGAAAAAAGACACGGGCAATAATAATAATAATAATGTGCAATGAGGATCGGTGTGTCTGACCTCATTCCTGTCAGACTGGAGAAGGGAGACAAACTTAGTGTATTTATTGCATGGAGCTCAGTGAGCTTTATTTTTTTTTCTTTCACTAGTTGCTGCTGTTCAAATAAAACTATGTGCAATCGCGAGGCAATGAAATGTTTTGAGTGGGATGAGGGGGGGAAACCAACCCAGCAAGAAATTCACCCAGCCTGTTATTGTGCATCACTGCCCCTCCACATAGCATTACATCACAACAAGTACCGTAAACAAGAGTGTATGAATGGCTTTCGGAACACCAAAAGCGGAAACAGTGTTGAGGTCAATCTAAATCCCAGGGGTCAAACTCCGATCCTCAGTGGGGGAGGGGCGGGGGCACCATCCTGCATGTTTTTCCTTCCTCCAACTCACCCGTACCGAAACATCTCCGATATGCCGGGGAATGCCCCCCCGAGTGCCGCAGTCTGGCACCTGTGATCTAAACAGTATTTTGAAGCAATAAAAAACGTTGAGCGTTCACCCATCTCAACTCCCCAGCTTTACTCTGGTCACATGTTCATGTCACGTAAAATCACATTACACTTGGTGTCGCTAGATGTCAGGCTAGAGCCAAAAGGAGCTGATGGAGCGTGTGC
>NW_017805478.1:1044229-1048455 GCF_001891065.2 Hippocampus comes | reverse complement strand
GGGGGGGGGGATGTTACTGAAGAAGACGTTCCAAGATGAAAGTCACAATGTTATGAAAATCAAGTTGTCATAACAGAGAAGAGTCACGGTGGAAAACGGTCGCATGGATTTTCTCACACAAGCACAACTGCAAATTTATTCTTAAATTAGCGCTGCGTTATTCTGGTAACATGTCACCTTTAGCCTTGCATTTCCATTTGTTGTTGCACTTGTCGTCATCGGGTAATTCTGGAGCATATGTGGCTGAATGTGAAAAAAAAAAGAAAAAAAAAACCAAAAAAGCAAGGTACGCCCTAGACTGGTTGCCAGCCAACAAACCGCCATTCGCACCCCTGGACAATTTAGAGTCTTCGCTGAAGCCTCTGAGGCGGACATGCTAACCACCATCTACTTTGTGGTTGCGCGTCTACTTTATTCTTGTACAACCACAACTATTTTCTACCCCCCTGACCCACACACACACATAAAATCATAACTTCATTCTTGTAGAGCAAACCCTAAAAAATACTTTTTGGTGGTGCGGGGGGGGGCTATCCTCTGTTTCTCCTCCGAGTCCATCTCTGCGCCGTCCGTGGAGTCCCCGGCTGGGGAAAGAGCTCGGGCGCTGCTCATGTGCTGCTGCTGCTGCACCATCCTTACAGTGCGTAAAAAAAAGTGCGTAAAAAACACCACGGCTTCTCAACAATACTCCCCACTCGTTCCTATCACACGGACGGATAAACTTGTGCCTCGCAACAACAGAAAAAAAAAGTTTCTCTTCAATTTCGACTCGGAACCTTTTGGGTTCTATTTACTTGAAGGAAAAAAAAACTACAACAATAAAAAAACGAGCCAAGAGTCAACTTTTCAACTGCCGGTGCGGCTGAAAACTCGACCCACTGGACTCAGAACGCGTCGCTGTGGACGGCACCAGTGCAAGTCCCTCAAGTGGACGTCAGCAGCGCGGCTCGTGTGTGCGGTTGAGGAACCATGTGGTTGAATGGAGCAGCTGCGTTTTCTCATAGTCTCCCCGTTTGCCTGCGCGCTCTGTCAACGTTACTGTAAACACAACAAGGACCGCCGCGCGATTTTATAGCTTCTCGGACGAAGAACCGCGGCCAATCGGCGCCTGTCTCCATCCCCGTTTATTCACTGGGGCCGCGCCCCTCGCCCTCTGATTGGCTGGGCGAAAAAAGACACGGGCAATAATAATAATAATAATGTGCAATGAGGATCGGTGTGTCTGACCTCATTCCTGTCAGACTGGAGAAGGGAGACAAACTTAGTGTATTTATTGCATGGAGCTCAGTGAGCTTTATTTTTTTTTCTTTCACTAGTTGCTGCTGTTCAAATAAAACTATGTGCAATCGCGAGGCAATGAAATGTTTTGAGTGGGATGAGGGGGGGAAACCAACCCAGCAAGAAATTCACCCAGCCTGTTATTGTGCATCACTGCCCCTCCACATAGCATTACATCACAACAAGTACCGTAAACAAGAGTGTATGAATGGCTTTCGGAACACCAAAAGCGGAAACAGTGTTGAGGTCAATCTAAATCCCAGGGGTCAAACTCCGATCCTCAGTGGGGGAGGGGCGGGGGCACCATCCTGCATGTTTTTCCTTCCTCCAACTCACCCGTACCGAAACATCTCCGATATGCCGGGGAATGCCCCCCCGAGTGCCGCAGTCTGGCACCTGTGATCTAAACAGTATTTTGAAGCAATAAAAAACGTTGAGCGTTCACCCATCTCAACTCCCCAGCTTTACTCTGGTCACATGTTCATGTCACGTAAAATCACATTACACTTGGTGTCGCTAGATGTCAGGCTAGAGCCAAAAGGAGCTGATGGAGCGTGTGCACCGTGCATGTGTGCGTATGCACAGTATGTCTTGACAGAGCCGTGTCATTAAAACTGAGGGTGATGTCACGCTCTGCGATGGTTGACTGGGATGTGCAGGCCCATTCAGAGCAAAGTGTGGGTAATGGAAATGCATCACAGGAACACGCCTTACAAGTACCTTTTAGCAGTATTTTGTTCAGGTCATACCAGTGCTTTTTTCAGGGGGGTGGGGGGGGATGTTACTGAAGAAGACGTTCCAAGATGAAAGTCACAATGTTATGAAAATCAAGTTGTCATAACAGAGAAGAGTCACGGTGGAAAACGGTCGCATGGATTTTCTCACACAAGCACAACTGCAAATTTATTCTTAAATTAGCGCTGCGTTATTCTGGTAACATGTCACCTTTAGCCTTGCATTTCCATTTGTTGTTGCACTTGTCGTCATCGGGTAATTCTGGAGCATATGTGGCTGACTGTGAAAAAAAAAAGAAAAAAAAAACCAAAAAAGCAAGGTACGCCCTAGACTGGTTGCCAGCCAACAAACCGCCATTCGCACCCCTGGACAATTTAGAGTCTTCGCTGAAGCCTCTGAGGCGGACATGCTAACCACCATCTACTTTGTGGTTGCGCGTCTACTTTATTCTTGTACAACCACAACTATTTTCTACCCCCCTGACCCACACACACACATAAAATCATAACTTCATTCTTGTAGAGCAAACCCTAAAAAATACTTTTTGGTGGTGCGGGGGGGGGCTATCCTCTGTTTCTCAGTGCGAATCTCATCTAAGTGTTTTGTTTGGTGGCATTTTGGAGAGCCACAATTTTTTAGGTGATTTCAGAGGCAATTTTTTTTTGGGGGGGGTATCCATTGGAAATTGTAAAACTTTCAGGGGTGGCGTCAATTATTTTGATGTCATCTATTCTTGGCAGGGCTCAGTCTCTCTCCACCCACAAAATCAGCAATATACAATGATTTATTTGAAAAACTATGACTTCATTCTCATAGCTTTTCTCTTCCTTCGGCTTATCACCCAACAAGGTATTTTGGAATACTTTTGGAAGGGAAAAAAAAATCAACAAGAAAAAAATACATTTCGCAAGCACATCGGTATTTTTTTTTTTTAAACCGATATTGGGTGACACTAAGTTAATAATGACTTTGGCAAATATTTTTTTAGGCTAACAATCTGAATAATAATGAGCTCATTGTTCAGTGCAAACAATTTCAGGACGCAGCTGCCACCCTATTTGTCAGCCCATTGTGTACAGTGCTCCTCGGGGCCCCGACACACACGCCGAGCTCACACGCTCTTATAATGGGCCGCGTGTGCGTTTCGACAGGTAAAGCGGGTCTACCTGTCATCTTATCTGTCCGCGTGAGCTGCAGCTGTCGGGTCGTTTCCACCGTGTCACACCGCCAGACGTCCCCGCTTTGGGTGGAGGGCGGCGCGATGCCAAACGCCCTATCGTCCGGGCCATCTTCAGAGCTGCGGGATCCCGTGGTGTTTACCCCCAAACACACCGACACTTTGTCTTGGCTCTGTTGACGCCTGCAGGGATAGTGTCATGATGAGAAAGTGCGGTGGCGGGAGGAGGAGGAGGAGGAGACGAATTCAACAATGACTTCACAAAAAGAGCGTGCGACGGTGTTTGTGGTGCATGCTGATGTTCCTACAGCTGTTGTGGATGTTTTGCGTTGTTATTTACACTTCTGGGAATGAGGCAAGATGACATTTAAGGGGTTGAGAAATTTGAATGACTTATTGGCTCTTTTGCAAGAGCAATTTCCTCGTTTACTTGTTAGCGACAGTCAGCACGAAACGTCCATACTCAAGACGTTGGTCAAACCTTTCGAGTTCCGTGTTAAGAGTGTATGAATGGCTTTCGGAACACCAAAAGCGGAAACAGTGTTGAGGTCAATCTAAATCCCAGGGGTCAAACTCCGATCCTCAGTGGGGGAGGGGCGGGGGCACCATCCTGCATGTTTTTCCTTCCTCCAACTCACCCGTACCGAAACATCTCCGATATGCCGGGGAATGCCCCCCCGAGTGCCGCAGTCTGGCACCTGTGATCTAAACAGTATTTTGAAGCAATAAAAAACGTTGAGCGTTCACCCATCTCAACTCCCCAGCTTTACTCTGGTCACATGTTCATGTCACGTAAAATCACATTACACTTGGTGTCGCTAGATGTCAGGCTAGAGCCAAAAGGAGCTGATGGAGCGTGTGCACCGTGCATGTGTGCGTATGCACAGTATGTCTTGACAGAGCCGTGTCATTAAAACTGAGGGTGATGTCACGCTCTGCGATGGTTGACTGGGATGTGCAGGCCCATTCAGAGCAAAGTGTGGGTAATGGAAATGCATCACAGGAACACGTCTTACAAGTACTTTTTAGCAGTATT
>NW_017805478.1:1041743-1044197 GCF_001891065.2 Hippocampus comes | reverse complement strand
GGGGGGGGATGTTACTGAAGAAGACGTTCCAAGATGAAAGTCACAATGTTATGAAAATCAAGTTGTCATAACAGAGAAGAGTCACGGTGGAAAACGGTCGCATGGATTTTCTCACACAAGCACAACTGCAAATTTATTCTTAAATTAGCGCTGCGTTATTCTGGTAACATGTCACCTTTAGCCTTGCATTTCCATTTGTTGTTGCACTTGTCGTCATCGGGTAATTCTGGAGCATATGTGGCTGAATGTGAAAAAAAAAAGAAAAAAAAAAACCAAAAAAGCAAGGTACGCCCTAGACTGGTTGCCAGCCAACAAACCGCCATTCGCACCCCTGGACAATTTAGAGTCTTCGCTGAAGCCTCTGAGGCGGACATGCTAACCACCATCTACTTTGTGGTTGCGCGTCTACTTTATTCTTGTACAACCACAACTATTTTCTACCCCCCTGACCCACACACACACATAAAATCATAACTTCATTCTTGTAGAGCAAACCCTAAAAAATACTTTTTGGTGGTGCGGGGGGGGGCTATCCTCTGTTTCTCAGTGCGAATCTCATCTAAGTGTTTTGTTTGGTGGCATTTTGGAGAGCCACAATTTTTTAGGTGATTTCAGAGGCAATTTTTTTTTGGGGGGGGTATCCATTGGAAATTGTAAAACTTTCAGGGGTGGCGTCAATTATTTTGATGTCATCTATTCTTGGCAGGGCTCAGTCTCTCTCCACCCACAAAATCAGCAATATACAATGATTTATTTGAAAAACTATGACTTCATTCTCATAGCTTTTCTCTTCCTTCGGCTTATCACCCAACAAGGTATTTTGGAATACTTTTGGAAGGGAATTATTTTGATGTCATCTATTCTTGGCAGGGCTCAATCTCTCGCCACCCACAAAACTAGCAATATACAACGATTTATTTGAAAAACTATGACTTCATTCTTATAGCTTTTGTATTCCTTCGGCTTATCACCCAAGGTATTTTGGAATATTTTTGGAAGGGAAAAAAAAAATCAACAAGTTCCACCCTGCAGTCAAATGGAGAAAGTGAAGACGAAGCAGTTGATTTGCATTGGCGCACGTTTTTGCTCTCTGTGACTCATTCTTGGGTCACTTTTGTCGCTTGAGAGTTTTGTGTGGATGTGTCAGACAGTGCGGGCGGCGAATGCTCCCATTGCACCCACATCGTGCTGTACATGAAACAAAATGTTCTTTTTTTAACATTGGCCCATACTATACAGAGGCCTTTCTTTGTCATTTTTTCTGGCAATATCTTTCGTTTAGCCTTGGTTTTATCATCGCGAAGTGCGTTTTTGGAAAGCATCGAGTATTTCTTGTATAACGAGTTTGATCAAACACGATTCAAAGGCATTCTTCAAACTAGAATTCGGAGCAAAGTGCAAATAAGAAAACACAAGAAAGACCGTCTCAGCCGACTGATGTGTGAGTCCGCGGTCTTCACTGGATTTATGCGGTGACCGTGCCAAACAGCGCCACAGAGACGGACGGCAAAGTCGGAGCAAGCCAGTGCAACTGTCACGGCTGATATGCGCAATGGCTTAGCTAATTGTCCGAATGATATCCTCATTGCAATTACATATTTCGGAGTCGAGGAGCGCCACGCTTAGAAACTGACAGAAGACAGTTTTTTTTTGTTTTTTTGTTGCTCTGCATCACGGGTGCCCAGCCTGTTTTTGATCAGCAAGCTCTGACAAGCCCGATCATTTGAAACGGGCGCGTTGGAAGAGGGAGACACCGAAAACAGGCTTGACCCTCTCCTTGTTGCCTTTGGATGAGAGGCCGGGTACATCCCGGACTGATTGCCAAGAAATCACGGGACAAATTTTCACTCATATTTCCAACTGTGGAAAATTTGAAGTGTTCGGTGAGCGTAACGTGCATGTTTTGGGAATGTGGGTGGCAGTACCTTGCGAAAAAGCCAAGCAAGCATGGGGAGAACATGAAAATTCCACGCAGGAGGACCGCTCGATTCTGAGGCTGATGTGCTCACCCTTCCCTACCACATTTATTTTTTCAGATGAGTTTTTTTTTTTTTTTCGGGTAAAAGCAATGAAATGGCAGCCTGAAAAAAAAAACAACCGTCAACAATGGTGTGTTTGTTCACTTTTGATCTCAAGTTTGGGTTCAAATGCTCAATGAAGTCATTGTCGGTGGCAAATCAGGAAGTTATATTGGATCCGCTTTCAGATTTCTCGGAGTCCTGATGCAAGTCAAAGTGTCAAATAAGTCAAGCGAGTCACGTCAGTCGACTGTTATGGTCGCGCCCCACAAAAATTGCCCGTATGGGCACATACACCAAAAGACGTACAAACTCACCCTCAACGCAAGACAAGGCAGTACCAGTCTGCCGCTGCACAACTCAGACATGAGGCGGAGGGCAGGCAGACACACACACACACACACACACACACACACACACACACACACCCACACAC
>NW_017805478.1:1033956-1041247 GCF_001891065.2 Hippocampus comes | reverse complement strand
CCCCCCCCCCCCCACCCTTACAAAAAAAACCCAAAATTCTATTGCTGCCTATCTGCACGGATTGCATCGCTTATCTCCCTGCAATCTCCCTCTCTGCATTTCTACCTTTTTGTCTCCTGACTTTCAATTTGAGCGCCGCAAGCAAACGACATACAGTACGTTGACCGAGCTTTGGAATGTACAGACGTATAACCTCGCATCCCCTCTCCCCCTTCCTCCTCCCCTTTAAACAAGCATAGCATCCTCCGGGCAAGTCAGGTCAGGGGAATGGCGCGTCTGTCCTCACGTAGCCCAGGGAGCGAGCGGTGTCCTCAGCTCGCCCAGCCGCCAGCGGGGCTCGACGAGGCTCAGCCGTGGAGCTCGGAGACCCCTCTGCAGCTCCAGACAGGCTCTAGACGCACTGACCTACATCAGCCTCCGCCAGACGAGCAGAGAGTGGAAGAGGGTGAGGGATGGCGGCGAGAGAGGGAGAGCGCGTGAGAGAGAGAGAGAGAGAGAGAAGGAGGAGGGTGCAAAAGAAAATGCAAGAAGAGTGATCAAATTAACTGGAAACCAAAAGCAAGCTTTCCAAAATATGTCACCTGAAATCCCCTTTTCCCTCATGAATTCATCCAGCTCCGTCCTCACCTTACTTGCCTCCCCTTTTTGCCTCCCTCCTGCCCTCCCTCCCTCCCTTGTCAGCTTCAAACGCACGGCGTCGTACCACCCGAATCGTCTCTTCCTGTCGGAGGATTAGTCGTCTCTGGCATGCCTACTTATCTGTCTGCGTGAGAAAAAGGAAGGTGGCAGAGGAGGAGAGGTTAGCTGAGGTCTCAGGCATCAGAAGTCCGCCGCCCTCGCTCGGCGGCTCGCCACGTCTCGGCTTCATGCGATTCACTTTTGCGCTTCCAGAGCGAGAGGCTCTGCACTGCGGCAGAAAAGGGAAAAGGTTTGTGCTTCGGGCCGTCACGAGGACGCGGTGCGCTTAGAATAGCGGAGTTCATTCCTGCCGCGCGACGTGGGATCATTACTCCCCCAACGACACTAAACGAGGATCAATTCCGATAGCGAGGCGGATAGATCAGACAAACGGGAGCGCGGCTCTCCGGGGACGCCGTGTGGCAGTCGAAGTCTCGAATGCAACGTAGCTCAGGCGCACTAACAATGTCCTCTACATCCCCGAGGTGAACATCAGTCAACCTGGAGGCAAAACCTTTTACAAAGTGTGGTCAAATCTACCCCGGGTCAGCGGATCCTGGTGGGGTCGGCGACGCACACCCAGATTGGGACAAAATGGAAGGTGGCTCAGGCCTGACAGGGTTCATTTACTTTTCTCCTCGAAAGCTCTCCTGATTTATCGTGAGCTGCTCGACCTCACGGTTCATCTGCAGAGGACGGACCCCCGTGTTGGGGCTGCGGACATATTAGACCGAGTGTTCGGCTGAGATTGAACAGATCACCGGTGATAAAAACAAAATCCTCTCTCCCCTCACCAGTCGGTCACACTGCAAGTCCTTCAAATTGCATCTGTCACATCAATGACAACTTCCAATGGAGTAAAAGCTTATTTGCTGCTGCCATCTGTCCTCGGGCGGGCGGTGGGGGGGGGGGGGTATGTTTATGTCTTGAGGAGTAATCCTTGAAAGAAATGGCTGAACGTAACTTTGCAATGAGCTTTTTTTTCCCCGCTCGCCGATTGTAAGCTGAGCACTAGAATTTGTGTATGGAAGCTGAGCTATACGGCCGCCGCGCTGAAATGCCAAAGAAATGATCATTCGAGTATAAATGGAGGTGAATATTTCCCACCTTATCGTAGCTGCGCGGTGGTGACATCGGAGAAAGAATACATCACGTCACGTTGTCTTTCATGATTTTGTTTCCGCTCACTGTGAGTAGTCCAATGACCAATGAGTTGGCAACGGTAAAATCAAGTCGACTCTCGTTTGACGGCATGCTCAATGTAAAGCATTCAGAGGAAGCCGGAGCCGCTTTTCAAAGAGCGGCACCATTCAAGCCCTGTTGTCTATTTACTTAAGCGTACGGTGGCATGTTTCCTGCTGCTTGATTAGGGGGAGAAACTCTGGACCGGTGCAGGCGTATTTTCAAAGCCAGTGCCCGATGGAGACAGATAGAAGTCAATGTATATGTTGCCTTCGGGAGACAGTGATCAGGTCCAGATGCAAAGAAAAGTGGGTCACTGCACTAAAAAAAAAAAAAAAATGCACCAGACCCTTTCCTTCCCTTTATGTACACTGCTTGCAATGTACATACGAAGAGTTGCCAAGTCAGACCATTTCCCTCTGCATCTCCCAAAATAGCACAGAGCGGACTTTGAGTGCGTCTGTCGACTTCCATCTGGCAAATATCTAACATGAGCTTACATCCTATGTGCATGCGTCTCCAACAGAAAAAAATCGCTCCAACATAACAACAGGGTATGTCTCACATCTTTTGTCTTGGAGTCCTTCTATGATGCCCAAAGTAGTAGTTGCCTTCAACCCCCAGACTCTTTCAAGCCATCCCAAACAAAAGCGCGGTTCGCTGCACACGTCTTTGATGAAACGTTTCAGCACGACTGAGGCCATGAGGGATAGCGTTGGATCGGGACCAGCTTGATCTCCGATGCGGGACTTTCAGAATAAGTGTTTGTCAGGATATTTGAGGCTGTTTGCTGAGGTTGTATTTGCATTCTGAGCCGCAATATATCATCTGGTTTAAGGCCAAGAGTCTGCCAGTGGAGTTTTCCACATTGGGCAGCTTTGGTGGAGCGGTTCAAAAATGTGGCCATGCAACTGAAGGGGCTCGGGTTCAAAGACATTCATCTGAGCATGGCCCAAAATGTACTCCAGCATGGTACTAAGGAGCCGTTACATGGGCTGTTTTGTCAGGTTGTTGAGAGAAATGTGTTTGGGAGCCTGAAAAAGTAAACTTAATAAAAGTCACAAAAACAAATGTCTCTGTGTGGATTTGTGTTGGAATGGAACAAACTTATTACTAAGTCAACGTTGATGCTGGTCTTCTGTGAAAACTGAGGAAATGGAAAAACACTCATCTCAAATCATCTTCACCCAGTGAATTGAATTAAAATGCTATTAATCCGTTCCAGCCTCTTTCCAAAAAATATTATTAAATGAATGAGAAAAATTGCACTCTATGTTCAGCTCCTCAGTAAAACGCGGTCATTTTCATCGTTCGTTGCGGAGATACATCGATGTATGGTTACTGATCTTACTATTGTGATGAGTAAAATGAAATTCATGGTGTATCACATCTACAGCCTGAAGTCAACTCGGCTCCAGTGCGCCCGCGACCCTCATGAGAACAAAGCGGTTCAGATAATGGATGAAATAAATGTGCTTTAATCTGAATTCTGCCTATTGTGACCTCTTTCTATCTTGAAAAAAAGAAAAGAAAAACAGCACCTGAAAACACTCGACACACTTTTTCCTCCCTTCCCCTTCGCCTTCAGCTCATTGTCTTCAGTTAACATGCTACACATAGTGACAAATGTCGTCGCTGTGAGGGTGACAGGAGAACAGCAATATCCAGATGAACTCGGAGCATGTAAACAATTGGGAGCAGACAAACACACACGACTGGGCCGGGGCTAAGGAAGGAGAACATGATTCGACTGGACAGCTGGTGTCAACCCATGGGGCATTTTCAGCAGCGTTATGATGCGTAATCATTCAGTTGTCTAAGGAGGTGTGCGCGTGTGGATGTGACAGTGCCGCCACGCACAGGTCATCCCATAGCAATGCCCAGGGTGCATTGCATTGATTAGTGTCTGAGTGTCGGGCACATCTTGAGGCTGCAATGTCGCAACGCCGCCGCGATGACAAGGGTGGAGTGTTTGCGGAGGGTTGTTCTTAGAGAAGTGGATGCGTGTGCGTGCGCGCGTGCATATGTGTGTGCGTGTGTGTGGGGGGGGGCTTATTAAAATGCCTCTGATAATCATCAAAATATAATCCTTCAATTACAATTATTGAGGCACGAGCTCTCCCATCTGGCATGCGGAATATGGAATCAAACAGGCAAAGAAAAGCATGTGAGCCTTGAAGATGGAATATAACTTTTCATAACACGATTATCGGAAGGGTCTCTTTGGCTTAGCAGTAATGATGTGACGCTGCAAAGGTTTGCAATGGCTGATGCAGCCACCCCATCCCCCACCGACATCCAAGTCTCCAGTGGATCAATGTTGCCACATTGTAGCCTCTGTTACGTTATGCTCTTGATAGCTACTCAATGCTGATGACGTAAAAAAAATAAAATAAAAATATGGGTTGGGGTGAGAGTGGTCAGGATAGTCATGAATGCATATTATTTTCATTTTTGCAATCATAGAAGAGTGGGTCTCTCACGCCAGGGGCAATTTCAATCTCCAGGTTGATAAGATCTTAAATCGCAAGTAGAACACTTCAACATGACATATACGAATGCACATGATACGAGTTTAAGTGTCCGGCATGCGTTTTGGTTTCCTTTGAGTTATTCATTAGCTGTCAACATGAGAGTTGAAAGAATTTTAGTCAGGCCATAGCCTTGTCTAACAGCAACGTAGTGTTTTGGTGCCATTTTGTGGCTTCTATAGGCAACTGCCGCCTTCTTGGGTGACTTCGGTGACTTGTAAATTTTCACTATACGCAGCAAGGTTCATTTTCAAATAATCGGTCGGCGCATTTGAAATATCTTTTTGTCATTCATCGTGTGAAAACAAGGTAAACTCAAAAGGTAGATTGGTCCTAATCGTCGATGAAATCCTCATCCGAATAAATGCCTCTCTCACAATTTGTGGGAGTGTGCAGATTTGATTGTTATACAAGACTGAGTCAGCGGCGTGGAGCTCGACAGCGTGTGCAGGCAAAACACAGTCTTGGCCAGCGGCCGACATTGAACGGTTTTAATGTCAACTGCCATATTTAAATAAGTGCACATGAGATGAGGATTGGAGCAGCCGAAACTGGCCTGAACTGACCAGACAAAGGGGAAAAATAAAGAATGATTTCATAATGTTGTTGCTGAAGCCTCGGGGGGGGTGGATTTTCAAGAAGAGACAGGAAGAGGGTGGATCAGAGGGAAGACAGAAATAAGGGCTGCTTGTATTCGTCACCCGCACATCGAGAGTCGAGTCGGTCTGTGTGTTCACTGCCTCACATTTTCTTTTTCTGCTTTCGTCTCCCCAGGCTGTGCGTTGCTTTCATAGCCCAAGGAGCCTTATCTAAGCAGGCCTCCTGAGAAAACACCGAGACAGGGAGAGTGAAAACTGCGCAGTGTACACGGGGAAAGGGAAAAAGGGGGGGGGGAGGGGCACGTATCAACAGGTCAGCGTTGCCCTTAATACTAATGAGTCACGCATTCTTTGAAAATGCAACCATTTCAACACTTCAAGACAGATTTATGCAAAACAGCCTGCAGGGAAAAAAAAAAGAAGTCAATTCTTAAAATGAACTGCTTTGTGCGTGGAGCAAAACACACCCCGGAGCAAACAACAATCCGGCGGCACTTAATTGAAATTGACCGAATCACCTCAGGTAACTCTTCAGATGCGTGGCGGCCAACGCCGCAGCGGCGGCTCGTGACAAAACAAGCTGCTTATGTGTTATGTCACCCGGTGTGGAGTCATCGCAGGTGAGAAGGAAATCTGCTGAGTCAGACCACAAAGCGAGTTGCCTGAAAACGATGACTTTGTCCTTGTCATTGTGATCGTGGCTCCAAACAACAGGCAGCGATTTCTTTGGACACCAGCACAACCAAATACAATCCAATATGAGTTCAAGTTGAGTTTCGAAGTAAGTTGCCCGGAATTATGCTTCTATTAAAAAAAGAAAAAAAAAATCAATAAACAAACCCTTTATGATGACCAGGTGTTACTTAATCATTTACCAGTCAACATTACCTCAAAAGATAAGCAGCAATTTTTTTTTTTTTAACCTCGCCACACAAGGTAAACGCTTTCATTTTCGACGTGTGGCCCCCTCTTCGCCCCAAGATGCACGTTTACATTAACGACACATAACTGTAGCACGCTGTTGCCTCAGCTTCACATTACTGGAGCGTGATGTTCCCAGCTCCGGGGCCAAACTCTGTGACTCTTTCTGTGTGTGTGTGTGTGTGTGTGTGTGTGTGTGTGTGTGTTTGCAAACTGCTGAGCACAAGCCAGAGACTGGGTTCACACCGGATTAGCTGTGAGTTGGCTAAACACCAGATAGCAGCGATAACACTCTCTGTGTCTCTGTGTGTGTGTGTGTGTGTGTGTGTGTGTGTGTGTGTGTTTGCAAACTGCTGAGCACAAGCCAGAGACTGGGTTCACACCGGATTAGCTGTGAGTTGGCTAAACACCAGATAGCAGCGATAACAATGTTTGTGCCCGTAGGTGTGTTTGTGTGCTGGATGAGAGGTAGTGAATCGGGTGGAGGTGGGGGAGGGTGTGTGCGTGTGTGTGTGTTTTGGTGCATGGGGGGGGGGCGGGGGGCTGATATCAGCAAGAATAAGCAAAAACACCGATAAGGCTTTTTCAGCATCGGCACTTCTAATGGTCGGTTGCATGCTAGCACATAGCGATGCTGTTTGCTGACCTTTATTTTCAAACGTCAAAGTGAGTGGAGAGGATCTAAAGAAGGAGGGACGGTAGGAGGGGAAGAAAGACGGCGTTTTCTTTATCCGCCTCCCACGAGCGAA
Source organism: Hippocampus comes (assembly GCF_001891065.2). Lineage (NCBI taxonomy): Eukaryota > Metazoa > Chordata > Actinopteri > Syngnathiformes > Syngnathidae > Hippocampus > Hippocampus comes. The sequence goes on along the minus strand of NW_017805478.1, from coordinate 1,034,587 downwards.
AGCAAACTCCGGCGGGAGGACGCCGTCTTCGCTTTCCCTCCCTCCCTCCGCTTCCTCTTGTTCACCTTTCCTCCATCGTTCCTCCCCAGAAATAAAGCCTGGAAAGATGAGGATTCATCCCGCCTCGCCGTGGGAGGGGAAGGTGAATCTTTTAAAAAGGCTCCTCGTGTTCCCCAGCCAATCGATTGATGTTCAAGTGTTTAACGCACAAACGGGCCCCACGTCGACACCTCGCCTGCCTCGTTTTAAAACGCGAGAGCGTTGCAAATCTTCCACGGGACCCCATTGATGTTGCTTGTTTTACCTGCGAAAGAAGACGCTAATCCTCCCTGATGTTCGCCAAGGTGATACGCGCAGGGGGCGAGAGGGGAGGACCGCCTGTCTGTCAAAGCCGCCTCAACAAAGCCGGCTCTTTTTAGCCAACACGCATGCATGCAAGCCAACCTGGAAATAACAGAGGCAAGGCATCTTCTACAAAAAGCCATATTGTAAACGCGGAGCTGTCGAACATCCTTCCTGACATATGAATTGCGGGAACGGAGCTGCCCCGACGTTAAACAAAGACTAAGAGGATTGGCAGCCTCGACTGGCCTCTGTGCCGCTGCGCAAATGTTGCTGCAATTCAACCGAC
>NW_017805478.1:1028836-1031690 GCF_001891065.2 Hippocampus comes | reverse complement strand
ACGCTCCAGCGGCGGCTCGTGACAAAACAAGCTGCTTATGTGTTATGTCACCCGGTGTGGAGTCATCGCAGGTGAGAAGGAAATCTGCTGAGTCAGACCACAAAGCGAGTTGCCTGAAAACGATGACTTTGTCCTTGTCATTGTGATCGTGGCTCCAAACAACAGGCAGCGATTTCTTTGGACACCAGCACAACCAAATACAATCCAATATGAGTTCAAGTTGAGTTTCGAAGTAAGTTGCCCGGAATTATGCTTCTATTAAAAAAAGAAAAAAAAAATCAATAAACAAACCCTTTATGATGACCAGGTGTTACTTAATCATTTACCAGTCAACATTACCTCAAAAGATAAGCAGCAATTTTTTTTTTTTTAACCTCGCCACACAAGGTAAACGCTTTCATTTTCGACGTGTGGCCCCCTCTTCGCCCCAAGATGCACGTTTACATTAACGACACATAACTGTAGCACGCTGTTGCCTCAGCTTCACATTACTGGAGCGTGATGTTCCCAGCTCCGGGGCCAAACTCTGTGACTCTTTCTGTGTGTGTGTGTGTGTGTGTGTGTGTGTGTGTGTTTGCAAACTGCTGAGCACAAGCCAGAGACTGGGTTCACACCGGATTAGCTGTGAGTTGGCTAAACACCAGATAGCAGCGATAACAATGTTTGTGCCCGTAGGTGTGTTTGTGTGCTGGATGAGAGGTAGTGAATCGGGTGGAGGTGGGGGAGGGTGTGTGCGTGTGTGTGTGTTTTGGTGCATGGGGGGAGGGCGGGGGGCTGATATCAGCAAGAATAAGCCAAAACACCGATAAGGCTTTTTCAGCATCGGCACTTCTAATGGTCGGTTGCATGCTAGCACATAGCGATGCTGTTTGCTGACCTTTATTTTCAAACGTCAAAGTGAGTGGAGAGGATCTAAAGAAGGAGGGACGGTAGGAGGGGAAGAAAGACGGCGTTTTCTTTATCCGCCTCCCACGAGCGAAAGCAAACTCCGGCGGGAGGACGCCGTCTTCGCTTTCCCTCCCTCCCTCCGCTTCCTCTTGTTCACCTTTCCTCCATCGTTCCTCCCCAGAAATAAAGCCTGGAAAGATGAGGATTCATCCCGCCTCGCCGTGGGAGGGGAAGGTGAATCTTTTAAAAAGGCTCCTCGTGTTCCCCAGCCAATCGATTGATGTTCAAGTGTTTAACGCACAAACGGGCCCCACGTCGACACCTCGCCTGCCTCGTTTTAAAACACGAGAGCGTTGCAAATCTTCCACGGGACCCCATTGATGTTGCTTGTTTTACCTGCGAAAGAAGACGCTAATCCTCCCTGATGTTCGCCAAGGTGATACGCGCAGGGGGCGAGAGGGGAGGACCGCCTGTCTGTCAAAGCCGCCTCAACAAAGCCGGCTCTTTTTAGCCAACACGCATGCATGCAAGCCAACCTGGAAATAACAGAGGCAAGGCATCTTCTACAAAAAGCCATATTGTAAACGCGGAGCTGTCGAACATCCTTCCTGACATATGAATTGCGGGAACGGAGCTGCCCCGACGTTAAACAAAGACTAAGAGGATTGGCAGCCTCGACTGGCCTCTGTGCCGCTGCGCAAATGTTGCTGCAATTCAACCGCCATTGCGAGTCATACAAATTGAGGCTCATTTTCAATAAGCGGGAGATTATTTCAGTGGCTTTGACATAAAACGATCTTCCGACAACCATTGTTGGCCATGAAAACCGTACGGGAGACAGGGAATATGTTATCCAAGCAAAGAAAGAAGCTTTGTCATCTATTTAAAGCAGCTGTTTTCATCCAAGCTCTCAAATGGGTGTCAGTCTTGTGGAAGGAAGGAAGAAGAAGGAACCTTTCAGTACATCTGTAATCTGCCATGCCAGGCCTGTATGAAATATTATATATTGGGCCGGATTTACACGGCAGGTCCAAGCGGCCAACTCTATAAAGCACGCCTGTGATTTATGATTATTATTTTTCCCCCTCCGGACTACTTCCACGTACTTGAACTCGTACCCGAAACGGCAAAATTCACACTGACAGGAAGACAAGAAACAAGGCAAATATGACGCAAAGTAGCTCCACAAGCATTCAATGGAGCAGCGACGACACAGCAGTAAAAAAGACATAAATACATAAATAGTGAACACATTTTGCACACCATTTGGACTGGGCAGACCTGTCTTGATTGAAATGGGGGGAATTCAGCAGTCAGATTGTTTTCCCACTCGCGCGTGCTATTTCGACACTTAACCGTCTTAAAGACGATGTTTTAAACTATTCTTGTACGCCTGTTTTCAGCAAGTTGGAATTTACTACAGCTAATGAAACTCTCCTAGCTCAGTGCTAACGGTGGGGAATTCCCTGCCGCCTCGTCAGGGGAAAACGTATCCACGGTGGAATTCCTTCTCCGCCCCGGTTGTTGCCGTACTACGGGAAGGTTCATCAACACATGCAAAGCGAACCTACAGGCATGTATTTGCACAACTATTAGCAGAGCTTTGGTCGGGAAAATCCGTTGCCTTTTGTTATGCCGCCCGGCATGTTGTGGCAAAACATGGGACGACAGTGACGGTCAAGTTGCTCGTAGAGTGTAAAACACGCAATCACTGAAAAACCTGCGACATAGCAAGGACATGAAAATGAATCGGGGCTTAATGTATAAACAAATGGTAAAATAACAAACCAATAATTCATAAAGAAAAAAAAAGATGATAGCTTAATATTGTGCGAACACCACTTACTGCTTTGCTAAGATTAGCAGTAAATTAAACACTCTCCATCTTTGTCACCTTCACATTCTCTCTCTCTCACACACACACACACACACACACACACACACAACTACTCATACTGTCGGAGTG
>NW_017805478.1:1016163-1028093 GCF_001891065.2 Hippocampus comes | reverse complement strand
GTGTTTGTGTGCGGGATGAGAGGTAGTGAATCGGGTGGAGGGGGGGGAGGGTGTGTGCGTGTGTGTGTGTTTTGGTGCATGGGGGGAGGGCGGGGGGCTGATATCAGCAAGAATAAGCCAAAACACCGATAAGGCTTTTTCAGCATCGGCACTTCTAATGGTCGGTTGCATGCTAGCACATAGCGATGCTGTTTGCTGACCTTTATTTTCAAACGTCAAAGTGAGTGGAGAGGATCTAAAGAAGGAGGGACGGTAGGAGGGGAAGAAAGACGGCGTTTTCTTTATCCGCCTCCCACGAGCGAAAGCAAACTCCGGCGGGAGGACGCCGTCTTCGCTTTCCCTCCCTCCCTCCGCTTCCTCTTGTTCACCTTTCCTCCATCGTTCCTCCCCAGAAATAAAGCCTGGAAAGATGAGGATTCATCCCGCCTCGCCGTGGGAGGGGAAGGTGAATCTTTTAAAAAGGCTCCTCGTGTTCCCCAGCCAATCGATTGATGTTCAAGTGTTTAACGCACAAACGGGCCCCACGTCGACACCTCGCCTGCCTCGTTTTAAAACACGAGAGCGTTGCAAATCTTCCACGGGACCCCATTGATGTTGCTTGTTTTACCTGCGAAAGAAGACGCTAATCCTCCCTGATGTTCGCCAAGGTGATACGCGCAGGGGGCGAGAGGGGAGGACCGCCTGTCTGTCAAAGCCGCCTCAACAAAGCCGGCTCTTTTTAGCCAACACGCATGCATGCAAGCCAACCTGGAAATAACAGAGGCAAGGCATCTTCTACAAAAAGCCATATTGTAAACGCGGAGCTGTCGAACATCCTTCCTGACATATGAATTGCGGGAACGGAGCTGCCCCGACGTTAAACAAAGACTAAGAGGATTGGCAGCCTCGACTGGCCTCTGTGCCGCTGCGCAAATGTTGCTGCAATTCAACCGCCATTGCGAGTCATACAAATTGAGGCTCATTTTCAATAAGCGGGAGATTATTTCAGTGGCTTTGACATAAAACGATCTTCCGACAACCATTGTTGGCCATGAAAACCGTACGGGAGACAGGGAATATGTTATCCAAGCAAAGAAAGAAGCTTTGTCATCTATTTAAAGCAGCTGTTTTCATCCAAGCTCTCAAATGGGTGTCAGTCTTGTGGAAGGAAGGAAGAAGAAGCAACCTTTCAGTACATCTGTAATCTGCCATGCCAGGCCTGTATGAAATATTATATATTGGGCCGGATTTACACGGCAGGTCCAAGCGGCCAACTCTATAAAGCACGCCTGTGATTTATGATTATATTAACCGTCTTAAAAAACATGTTTTTTTTAAGTATTCTTGTATGCTAGTTTTCAGCAAGTTGGAATTTACTGCAGCTAATGAAACTGTGCTAGCTCAGTGCTAACGGTGGGGAATTCCCTGCCGCCTCGTCAGGGGAAAACGTATCCACGGTGGAATTCCTTCTCCGCCCCGGTTGTTGCCGTACTACGGGAAGGTTCATCAACACATGCAAAGCGAACCTACAAGCATGTATTTGCACAACTATTAGCAGAGCTTTGGTCGGGAAAATCCGTTGCCTTTTGTTATGCCGCCCGGCATGTTGTGGCAAAACATGGGACGACAGTGACGGTCAAGTTGCTCGTAGAGTGTAAAACACGCAATCACTGAAAAACCTGCGACATAGCAAGGACATGAAAATGAATCGGGGCTTAATGTATAAACAAATGGTAAAATAACAAACCAATAATTCATAAAGAAAAAAAAAGATGATAGCTTAATATTGTGCGAACACCACTTACTGCTTTGCTAAGATTAGCAGTAAATTAAACACTCTCCATCTTTGTCACCTTCACATTCTCTCTCTCTCACACACACACACACACACACACACACACACGACTCATCTTCATGTGGGAGTGTGAATAGAGAAAGCTCCAGTCTCCTCTAAATCCCTAAAAGCTGTCATTGACTTCAAACACGCACACACACACACACACACACACACACACACACACACACACACACACACACACACACACACACACACACACACACACACACGTCTTCTTCACAGTGGAGTGCCTCTGCCAACGTCTGGCTTTATTTTTCTATAGGACGCTTTAGATATGGCCCCTACAGCCCAGACCTGCCACACAACAAAGCAACACTCACTTCAGTTCATCTGAATTTTACGTTCTATGGGCATAAAATAAATCCATGCCCTGAAAGTCACATCATTAACACGTTAGATGTGATTTTTTTTTTTTTTTAATTTGACCTTAAAATGACAGAAAGCGTTTTTTTTTTTTTAAATTTGACCTTAAAATGACAGAAAGCAATTATTTTCATGCCGTTTTAGCGGTTTGTAATTATTCATGGATGGGATTTCAGTGCTAACAGAGTTGTCGTTATATTTGGAAACTATATTTCCCCCTCTCCCCATGGGAAACGCAGCGGTGCCATGAGATAAAAGTTTGATTAGTCGAGAGACCATGCTCATACCTGAAAAAAACATTTCTCTCTCAAATCAGATTTCCCCATTGAAATGAATAGAACTGCCATTAATCCGTGCTAGTCTTCCTCTGAATGAGCAAAAAAATTGTTTTAATATGTATTTTCATGGAGAAATACAGTGCTCCATTATACAGTACTTAATAAGGATACAAAGACATAATTCAATAGAATTCAAAAGAAAACGTTTTTGTCACCCAACATTGATTGAGTAGTCCTTGTGCTGCTCTTTCTGGTGTGCCCTTTTAGGCCCCCTGAGGGCAGTATAAGACAGACGGAAACACTGTTCATTGAGATGTCTTAACTACTCTCAGCGAAGCAGTACGGCACAATTTGCTGTTCAATGCAGAGGATAAAGAATACATGAAAAAACTGTCTGCGGGTGTTTCTGCACCATTTTTATTCAGTCATTGCTCGAAGAGTTACAGCACCGCAACACAGATGCTATTTAGCATTCACATTAAGGTAGCTGAATGAAAGGTTAAGCTATGTGGTTGTCTGAAATAAAGTGAATAAGTGTATTTCTCTCTGTTTAATGTTTAGTATGACAGCAAACTTCAAAGGAGAAAAAAAAAGTCAAAATCATTATTTTCCCTTTTTTAAACAGTGTGCAACTCTTCCATGTGTGTAATCTTGTGGCGTGGGATTTCTTGTAGATAACGTAACTGTGTCAAAGTGACACAGTGCGTTCATGTGTGTGTGTGTGTGTGTGTGTGTGTGTGTGTGTGTGCGCGTGTGGTTAGGGGGGTTGGGTCATGGGTATATAATCTATTCTGTGACCCACATTTACGTGTTGAAAGGCAACAAAACTACACTGCAGCCCTCCCATCCAATTTCACAGCACATCACTGTCAGTGTGTGTGTGCACGAGAGAGAGAGAGAGCGAGAGAGAGAGAGAGAGAGAGAGAGAGAGAGAGAGAGAGAGAGAGTGTGATAAAAGGACCGAGTTATCCATCTTATCCAGAGGAGATGTTTTGAAAGAAACTATTAATAAATGTATGAGAGCCAAAAGAAAAGGGATCATTCTGTGGCTTTGCAAAAATAATAGCAACAACGGGGGGGGGGGGGGGGGGTGGGGGGGGGGGGGGGGGGGGGGGGGGGAGTTTTACAAAGAAAAAAAAATGGAGGAAAAATAAAATCACAGCTTGGTAGCTAGCATTCTAGCAGACACTGCTTGCAACGAGCTATACGTCCTCACGGAAAGACGTTATCTCCGGTCAGCTTTCCTATTTATTATTCACAGGATCGGTGAGAAAGAATGGTGGCGAGATCAACAGCAGTCAGTCACAATATGTCCCGCAGCGACGGCACCCTATTCATGTGCAAAATAAAGATTAATAAGCAGCGCAGACGCATCAAAGAGAGGCTGCAAAGTTGGCAAAAGCCGGAAGAAGCTTGGAGCTTTGATTTTGAAGGCTTATATCAAATGCAAGATAGATTATGGGAAAATAACACTGAAGGATTTTTTTTTTTTTTTATGAGGGGGCGGGGGGGGTGTGGATTCAATGGCAGGTAATGGATCCAAAACAGTTAGGCACACTGAACGTTTTGTTTTATGATGAGGAGTGAGTTGTAGACATTTTCATAATGTTTGTAAAGAGGAGGTCACAGGGTGCTTTGAGGCGGCAGAATGGCGAGTGACGAACGCTGATTTGGAACTGCACAGACGGCAACAACGCCACCTCAAGGGGACAGTGTGATGCATGCATGAAAACAACAGATGAAAAGACAAGAATGGTGTGGCAAAAGCTGCAGTTATATAAATCATTGCTTGAAGAGGAGAAGCGAATATACGCCTGCGAGTAGCGTTTGAGTATTTGTCATTTCAGAGTTTAGTTTCAGAGTTTTAAAATGCTTCTACTGGTCTAGAAATCATTGAGTGGTTTGGGGTCCTGAATACAGTAAAGGAATTCAAATTGAATAGAAACTCAGCAAAAGGCTCTTAGATCTGCAGATTTCGGTCAGTTAGCGGAGCCAAGAGTTCCAAGCAAACATGGTGAAGCAGCATTTAGGTGTTATGCTGCATGTAAACTGAATAAATGCCAACCGAAGTGAAATCAAGTCCAGTCCAGGTTAAAAACTTTCTTTTCTCCCCATACCTTTGATTTGATTACCTTTTGGTAATAGTACTTTTACTTTTTTTACTTGAAAATTTTAAAGTCATCTGTTCATGTGCCTAAATTCTGTCAATGCACATTTTTTTTTTTTGTAATTTTGTTGGGCTTTCTTTATTTTCTTTCCTTTGCTTCCGAATGTCATTCGCTGTTGTGTTCCTAAATGACTTTTTATTGCTGCGTCTTAGCTGCTGTCGTCTTGCCTTTCTCTGTTCATTCTGTCGTTAATGTTTAAGAATGCTTTTTCAAGTCCTTTTACTTTTTCTTTGTATTGGATTCCATCGGTTTGGTAGAACTTTAATCGACATCCAGTTTAAAAATAGCATGTCTTTAAATGTTAGATGTAAGTCAATCCATGAGATGCGGGTGTACCTAATTTAGTGGCCAGCGAGCGCGTTTGTTGATTACGGCCATGTTCTAGAAAAGCAAACCTTGTGTATCCTAAGGGGGCCGCCTACCTGGAATTTACCAGCCGCCAACAACTGCCGCAGCTTATTGCTTTCTTCAAATTGCCCCTCCCTGCAGGACACACACACAAACTGCACATGCATCAGATATACATGCCAGTGCCACGTACGCCGGGCTTCAGCGAGTGTCCACAGAACGACGAGTGCTGTCAGAAATGCTAATACATTCAAAGGGAAATTGCTTCGTGTTTATCTGTAATATGGCAAAATGGCTCAACTTTGATCCCCGGCCCATGTCGAAGCTTGCGCAAACACCACTGGCATTTCAAATGCTAATTCCCCACTGCGCGCGGTCTTATTAGACAATACGTGAACGCTATAACCGCCTTGTGTGTGGACAATGAAATGTGCCAGGAGACGAGAAGAGTGCAGATTGTCGAGAACGTAATAGCAACGGCCATCTTTGGGCGACGTATTTATGAGCTGCGCTCATGTTCGATATTGAGCAGATAAACATGTCAATAAACGACGTAGACGCGCCGCTTGTTTGGACACCAATTTTGTGCTTCTGTCTGTTTTCTATGGTAACACGTTTGGATTTTAGAGACGCTCTGGCAGGCAGGGAATATTTAACAAGCCAAATAGCCTTGCTTTTTTTTTTTTTTTTTTTTTTTTTGCTTTTTAGGTACTCAGCAGTTGCTATGCAACAGCATCCTCCAAAGTGTCAGGTTCAGGGCTACATTCCTCTTCAGAAAAGGAACATGAATATAGGTGTGCATTGAGGATTCCTCATTAGAAAGAAATTCCAAAATGTAATGTTTGACATTTCCTCACAATTTTCGCAGGCTTGCTTGGATCGTCACGGCCTCGTCTTTGTGCCGAGCACATTGTTTTCATTCAGTAGTCATCCAGTCGCCTCCTTTTCAGCTCCGCTCGTCAGAAATCACTTTTCCTCTCACTGTGATCATCTTTGTCTGCTCTGCTAGCAGACACACACACGCACGCACACACACACGCGCGCGCACACACACACACATGCACACACGCACTTTCTAGCCATGTACCTACCGTACTGCGTCTGTGAGGAGGCAGACTGTCTGTATAATTGGGTTATCCTTTTCTTCTCTAGTCTGATGCACAGAGACACACACACACACACACACAACTAGTTTGATATGTGGAGACATTCAACGTACAGATTGTTGCTGAGGTAGGTGATGTGCTCTCATGCGTGTTTTCATTTAAGGGAATAAAAGGGACAGTGTTTTGATGGGACAAGTCTTCATTCTCATATCAATCCAATCAAATAAATCCTCTCAACTGCGGGGGGCTTTGTCTTGAGATTGACCTGCGTGCTGGCAACATATCGTGACTGTGTATACAGTATGTGTTTTCTCCAGAGCCGGCAAACATAAATGCATATGGACAGATGCACACGGCAATACAGTGGTGATGAAAGGGCACATTTTCCCAAGGTTTAGTGAAGAGCGCGCTCGCATGCGAAAGCCTGAACTCCCCCCGCGCCCCCCAGTCCCTCCACGCGGGGCGTCCGCCTCCCCTCGATGTGTCGCTTTCCCACAAACCTGGACCACAGTGAGGTGACCCTGTTTTAATGTGTTTTGAAAAGGTCTCCGCGGTGCCGTCTACTGATTCCGAAAGGCCCTTCTAGGCTTCTATGCGTGGCTAAGCTTCAGCGCGATACCGTCAGACACGGACAACGCTCACAGATTGGACCGCTGACACACGCGTTCATTACCAGAGGAAAAAAAACAAAAGCGATATCAAAAGGCAATAGCATGCCTGAGTGGACGTCAAACCTAACGGCCAAGGGGGGCTTTATACCTGCTTGAAACCCCCGTCTGACACAGTCGACGATGCTGGACCGGACTTTTTCAGCAGTTCTTTTCACCTAATGAGGAACAACAGAAAGAAAAAGTGAGCCAAAGCTCCTCGGGCTGCCAACAAAGTCCACACGTTCTGTCAGATGTGGAAAAAAAAAGATGAAGAGGAGAAGAAAGCCCCTGCAAGTTGGTGATGGACGGCAACATAGAGCGTTGGCAGGGTGGCCAAGGAATACAAAGGAGAGAAACACTCTCTCATGTCTCGCCGTTAATGTATCGTGTCTCCGCGCATATTGAAAGCACGCCGTGGGATGAGCCGAACACACAGAGGTCTTCATATAGCGACCATTTTTTTCAACTGGAAAAGAAGGACAAAACGGAGTCGTTATATGGTTGTGTTGTTTGCACCGGATAGGCTGAAAACAGCCGGCGAAACATTTGAAACCCTTGGTACGCTTTCCGTGTTATTGTCAAACGACGAGACTAAAACGTCAACGACTTGCCTGCCCTCAGCGGCCCGAAGAAAATGCAAGCGGCTGCCTGGTCCTGCGAGGCCGATTTGAAATCTGGTTGGGAAAAGAAACGGTCCCATTATGAATGTAGTTTAAGTTAGAGGAGAAACCTATAGATGCTTTTATCTCGAGGAGACTCGATTATTGCAGCGGTTTTCTTGCAGGACTGAGTGCCAAACAGCTGCAGCTCATTCAGAACAGCGCAGCTCGGCTTCTGACCACACCAAAGATCAGAGCATATTACTCCAATCCGGACGGCTTTACACTGGCTTCCATGTAGCGGTAGAATCCATTTTAAAATGTTGCTACTGGTCTTGAAGTCACTGATTCTGAATAAATTAAAGAAACGCTGTTTGAATATAAAGCCAGTAGGGCTCCGAGATCTGCCGACGTGGGTCAATTAGTGGAGCCCAGAGGTCAAAGTAAACACGGCGAAGCGGCATTTAGCTGTTATGCTGCACACAAATGGAATAAGCTGGCCAACAGAAGCGAAGTGCAAATGATTTTAAATCTAGCTTTGAGTGACATCCTAAACTATTTTGAATCGCTTGTTCATGCGGTGATCTTTTATTCACTTTTCTTTCCTTTGAATTTTTTTAAAAGTTGTCTGTTAATGTGTTTAATTAATTGGAGTCAATATAGCTTCAGGTCATTTTTGTGAGCTCCTTTTATTTTCTCTGCTTTGTTTCCGAATGCTGTTAACTGTTTGTAAATATGTGCCTTTGCTTGTGTGAAGCACATTGAGTTGCCTTGTGCATGAAATCTGCTGTAGCAATAAAACTGGGGCTGGCACTACCGATTCCGAAGACACGTATCGGAAGTAGTACAGACAAAGATAACAGCTACAAAATTAAGACTTGCCACTGGCCAAAATAAGCTTTTAAAAGCTTTTGAGTGAGACGACAAGCAATATTTTTTACCTGACATGCAGATTATAGCGCAGACGGCTTTTGCAGGTCTATATGAAGCGGGATTGTTCTGAAACTGTATGTTCCGATATATCACATCTCCAACGCATTTATCACATTTGAATGAGGGCGATAATTCTCCAAATATGGCTTCCTTTAGCGGTGCCGCAAAAAGATTCGTCGGATGAATGCAACACTTTCATTTACCTATGGGCTATTTTTTTGCACTTGGTGCCAAAACACCAAATTAGGGCATAGCCTGCCTTGGTCCTTTGACAGATACTGTAGGTGCAACACAGTTGAGAGCATTAGTATGTATTAGCTCGCAGATGGACTGCAGCCTTCCCCCGGCACTCTCCGTGATGATGAACCATGTTCCCGTTTATCAGACAGGACACACTCAACACTCATCCTCATCTGTGTTGGTCTCAATCACACACACGAGCGTGCCGCCTAGCCGCGGCCGCGTGCCAAACACACGGTCCCTCTTTCAAAGTGTCCCCCCCGGTGAGCCAAACCAATCAGGAATGCATCCATCTCACTTCAAACATGCTCATCGAGCATACGTGCGCAGACGGGAAACCCACGACGCGGCCTGGCCCGCGCAGCGACGTCGCCGGGCTACGCTAACATGATGGGCTGCGTTAATTACCGCTCGCGCTTGATGCCATCCCAACAGCACGTGTCCCTTTAGGAACGTCAAGTCGCAAAGTCTTCACGCAGATGGTTGAATTGCGGTGAGGAATATGTGCGGAACGTATAGCTGTGATCGTGCCGTCGCCTTGGGTGTGATGTTAATTGGTGTCTTTGTTTTGAAGCAAGAAGGCGACGGTCAGTGCAATTTCAGAAGAGAGACTCGCTGGTACTTGCGATTGGCTGGTGGCCACCAATGGTGGTACTGAAGTACATTTGTCAGGTATCTGTATTTTACTTGAGTGTTCATTTCCTTTTATGACAAGACCCTATTTTTAAAAATAGATATCTGTACTTTTTAAAAAGTAGACTTGACACTTTTTTGGGGGCCTGGGGGTATAAATGAGAGAGAGAGAGGGAAAAAGTGAATCGCAGTTGAGAACTTGTTTGATTGATTGAGAACTTGGGGACTTATCAAGGGGGGAAAAATAGGGACAGTGGTGACAATGAAGAATGTAAATCAGGGAGCAGTGACAGCGGTGATGCAACAGATTCAGAGAAGAAGGTCTTCTCCAACCGCAGCCTTATTCAAGAGAACTGTTCGATGTTGCTGGCTCCAGGAATTATTTGGCTCTCGGATTAGTTGAAAGACCACGAGCTTCTGCCGTTCAAATCCAAATCAATTTTGTCCAATCTGGAGGTGAAAAATATCTTTTAGTTACAACGACAAGCTGATTTAGCATTTTTGTTCAAAACGCCAGTCAAACTGTGGTTACCAGATTTAATAGCGTTATCAAAGACAACGCTAGCTCGTTTGTTTGGTTTTTTTGGTGGGATTTTTTTTTTTTTAGCACCACGGAAATTACCGAAAGAGGGAAACAATTGAAAGCAGATTGATTTAATGCCGCCAAGTTATCCAAACAGGTATGTAACAGACAGTAAAAATACATTTTGACTTTGAAAGTACCATGTGAAATTAAGGTTTCTTTTTCTGCAGTTACTGAGGTAAAAAAAAAAAAAAAAAAAAAAGAAAAATCAGTCCTTCTTTTGTCAGTGTATTTCTACTTCTTTTTCAGTACAGTCTGAGTATTTTTGTCACTTCTTGGAAGCTCTCTCGGGTTTACACGCGTCTCGCCTAAAGTCAGCCTGGCAAGGCTCCAGCTCTGGATTCAGACCTGAATTTTAACAGCCACATTAAATCAACAATGTCACAAGCTTTTTGTTATTTAAACCAAATCGAAGGAATAATGTCTTAACCGGAATTTTTAGAGACGAATCCACGTATATGTCTCTCCTGTAACGTCCTGCTCACCGGGCTTTTTCAACAAGCTAAGGCAGCTGCAGTACATTGAGAATGCTGCTGCTGCTGCTCTAGTCAGGACTAAAATCAGGAAACACAACCGTATCACACACTGCTCAGGTCTCTGAACTCACTTCCTGTTGCTCAGTGAACAGACTCCAAAACAAGTCCGCTTGTGTACGAGTCTCGCCATTGTCTGGCACCAAAATACATCACTGACACGTGAGAGCCCGAACGGGTGGCTGAGTCAGGACTGAAATGCTGATAAAATTCGAAGCTGTTTTTCCGGAAAGGTGAGACTCCGACAACGTTCAAATCCATACTCAACGAGTTCTAGATGTCGTCTGATAACGCGTCGTGACGCCTTACCGTCTCATCAACGACATGATGAAAAAGCCGCAGAGCCATCGTATTCGTCCAACCTGATGCTCCCCACAATGACATCTCATTTGTTGACCATCTGATTTATTTTTTATGTCAGGACAGTTTCTCACAGATTGGCTTGGAGGCAGAACAAACAAAGACACACTGATTTCCAAAGAAGGTGCACGCACCCTATAACACAAGCATTTTTTCTTCTCACCCCTTCCTCCCATGACCTCCATCAGCTAACTACTCGGCAGGTTGACCACCCTCGCCCCCGTTCTTCTGCTCCAAGCAGCGGGTACAACCCGGCTTTGAGTGATTATCCCGAGAATATCCTGACATGCTTCCCCGGGCTACGCTTGAGTCAAGCCGCGGAGCTGCTGAACCAGAATACCTTTCCCTGCATTGCATACACGCCACCCGAGGGCCTCTCACTTCCAACCACCACAGAAGCCAGGAAAACAGATTTTTTTTTCTTTTTTTTTTTTGAAATACATTCTGAGGGGGAAAAAAGCATGGCGCTGTAGGTGGTGGGTAATTCATAGACAGTCAACTACAGTTAGGAGGGGGTGCTAAATTAGCATCATAGTGGGACAGATGGTGGATGTAGCTGCGGGTTGAAACATATGGACATGCAGAAGCACGGCAATTGGCTATCAATTCAAACCTGAACACACACACACACACACACACACACACACACACACACACACACACACACACACACACACACAAAGGCCCGTGTGTGCATGCATGAAAACACACACGCATCCACCGTCTGTTACCTCAGTTCAGCACGCCGCAGGGCTTGAGAAACGTTGCGTGGACAGATGATGCAATAATGTCATATTATGGATCAGAGTACTCAATGTAGGCCAAAAGACGGCAACGTCGCTGCTCTGACTGAGGAAAATGCATGTAAAGAGAGTACTGGTAGTTTGATCCCACGTGAAATGAACGTGGCGCGATTCTGAGAGTTTACCGACGGTTGTCTTGGCAGCCTGAGGTCTTCCAGTTTCTTTCCCCGCTCTCATTTTCTCACCCTTCTTTGTCCATTTCATTCCTCTCTTTTTATGGCGCCTAATTGAGGGGAAGTTACCCTAATCTATATATGTCTCCGTGATTGACACAAATGCATTTTTCTCGGCAACCCCATCCTACGCGCACACACGCCATTAAACACGGGACCTATATATGTCACAACGATGGAGCAATCACTCCCCACCTTCAGCGTACACAAAGGGGAAAATAGAAAGGAGGTGGCATTTAAAGCGAGGCAGTCATCGCGGGGGGCGTGATGTGTTTGGCATGTATACGTGTTGCCCCCTAAATGGCTATACAGTAGATTGTTAT
>NW_017805478.1:1011561-1015898 GCF_001891065.2 Hippocampus comes | reverse complement strand
TGTGAGCACCCAGATAAAGGGGCATCCACCATTTACAAGAAAGTAGCCAGCTCACTAAAGCGGGGTCCACACCAGCAGTGGGTCGAAACAGTTACTGAGCTGCTGCTCCTCCACATTGAAAAGAGTCAAATGAGGTGGCTCGGGCATCTGGTGAGACCGTGATCCTGGAAGCTTCCCCGGTGAGGCGTTGCGGGCATGTCCCACCGGTAGGAGGCCGCGGGGATGAGCCAGGTCAGACTGGAGAGACCGTCTACCGGCTGACCAGGGAACGCCTTGGGATGCCCCAGGAAGCGCTGAAAGAAGCGGCTCGGGATTGGGAAGTCTGGGCTTCCCTGCTACAAGCTCTGCCCCAGCGACCTAACCCTGGCAAATCGGTTGAGAATGGATGGATGGTGTTTATTATTTCTGGCAAAATGTTTTTCTCTCTATTGTTCCTGACATTTCTTGTTTCCTGAAATCGTTTGTAGATCCATACACCTCACCATTAATCTATTAAAAAAAATCCTCTTCACTGAAAAACCTCACGAAAACTAGTTCTGCTGCATTTGACGTTCACCTGAAATGCACCACTCTGTATGTATGAAAGTTTAATGAGAGTGTGTTATCAGTGAGCGGTGCACTGCTGGCACAAACAGCCCCACGCAAACGCGCAAGAACACACCGTACATGAATTTGGCAGGCCACCCTGAGCATGTGGGGAAACACAAATAGAGAGACTGAGGAATCAAGACATAAATTAGGGTGGACTCTCCTTTCCCTCACAATCCATTTCACTTTCAAGAATGGGGACACCGGCAGCTAATAATCTCCCTCCATCTCTGCACTGGGTACGAATGGAAGAGGACACCTGCAACAATACTCATTTAGCTTCTGTCTATCGTCCGCAACCAGAGATGCGGGTCGCCACTGACCCCCTGGATGAATGCTGAAATGACTCCCGCCTGTGCTGGAGGGAGAGAGAGAGAGAGAGAGAGATAACAGAAGCTCTGCTGAACCCCACGGACAGTTTCAAATTCAGTCTCATCAACACATCCCGGTCGGTTATGGGGAGCACATCTGCAGAGCGGCGAGCGAATGAGAAAGCGTGCGAGTCAACGGGAAACTGTAGGAAAGTCACGGCCTGGCAGCGCTCCCCTTTACAGATTAGGGCTTGACATTTGGAGTCAGAGCTGGTGAAATGTCAAATGGGTTATGACAGGAATGGTGATAGGCAGATTATGACTGACCTGTGACCCGCAACATCCGAAAGGTCACCGCTCACTCAACCGCCGGCTAATGCGCACTAAGATCCCGAAACGGAAGAGCCGAGAAAGAATTCTTCGCGGGGAACTTTTCAATGCAGATTGTTGTCACAGCGGATTGGCAGTTCGGTCCACTCAGCCTTGAATCGCTGCCATTGCCTTGTCAAGCAAGCCTCCCGACTGACAAGAGTAGATTTACCACTTGAGATCGGAAATATTTTACGACTTTAGGACAAAACGGACAACATTGAATGGTGTCTGATTTCTTTGACGTTTTAATTGTCTCAAATGTCACACCAGAGCCCTGAAGTGATTGACGGAGTGCAATCTTGGGATGGGTATTTGACTACATTTCCTTGATGGCGGTGAAAGTTATGTAATGCCTCCATTAATTTGTACACATTTTTAATGGAATGTAAAGGGAAATAAAAACTCCTGTTTCTAAACCAGACTACCATCTAAATTGTCCCGAATGGTCATTTTCTTGCAATACTCAGAGCCGAGATGCCCTTTTGGCATTATCCCGTGATGCGACTCAAGTCCTGCTCTGAGGCAACAGACACTTTGTGATTCATTGCTAAATTAAAAATAAAGGAGAAACTAATACGATAGAAATTTTGGCTTTGCTTGCACAGGATTAATCTGTGACCATACAGAGTAATGCCTTTTTTTGTACACAATATAAGCATCCTTACATAAGAGCAGATTACCATCCTTTGTCATTGCCTGCCTGCCTGCTTGGCTTTGGTCTGCGGCAAACAACTAATTGATTATGATTTAGTAGCGGCAAAGCATGAAGGACCCAAGAAAGGACCCGGGGAGCCTTTAAGCTTTTTCAGTTCAGCAGAGTTCAACGTCTCCTTGGGTGCTATGACACTAACCAGATTACCCGTCTGCCGTTGCGTCAGCCTGCAGCGATCGATACGTACCATTAGCGCTAAACACTCTTTAATTAGTGATGTATGCAGAGCCTCCCGTTTGCCTTCGTTTGGAGCAAACGTATGCGCAGCGAGAGGCCTTTACGGAGACCCCGACTCTTTAACTGCAACGATCCCTTGCCTTCATCCATGAAACAAAGCAACAAATCGTTACACGGAGGAGTCAGATTGTACTCCGTGTCCCTTTATAAGGTACGGCAACGATCGACGGGGGGCTGGCTGAGAGCAGAGGAGGAAAAGTGTCAGGCCTCTCTTTGCTCGTTAAGAAAGGCATTAGCACTGCCTTTTACACACTTGGAATGAGGGACTCACGGGGAGAAGAAAACTGAAAATGTATCTCCGCCATTGCATATAGAAAAGTGTCAGCACGTTTGTTTTGGGGGGTCTTTTTGTCACAGGAGATTGATAAGAGTATCGAAAAATAACCGATATCGAACATTGATTGAGGAACAGGATGTGCCCCTCCATGCGCGCCGCGAAAACGAAAATGAGTCCTGGGAGGCATCAGGCGACATAAAAACTCGTGCTGAATTGAAATTTAACAGTCGGGGTCGGGTATAAATTGTGGCACCAATTCCATTGCACCCTTTTTGTAAGAATTACAAAACAAAAAAATAAGCATGGAAATGAAATTCAGCACACATTGAAATTTGCCAGCGTTCTGTATCCATTCTGTTTCAATGGCGTGTCGCATTTCAATGAGCAAACGGCTCATCTCCCTGAAGAGGCGGTAATGATCTCTGGCTGTCTGATTTTATGTTGCTGCATTTACATAAAAATGTTACACTGGCAGATGAGAAAAATTTGCCCCCTTTTGAAGGACCATTGCTAAAAATATTGCGGATGTTGCAACACGATGGCAACATGTGTTGTTGAATGCTGATTTGAGATGCCCTGAAGCGCGTAGAGTACTTGAGACCCATTTTCGCTACATAAAAATGTTACACTGGCAGATGAGAAAAATTTGCCCCCTTTTGAAGGACCATTGCTAAAAATATTGCGGATGTTGCAACACGATGGCAACATGTGTTGTTGAATGCTGATTTGAGATGCCCTGAAGCGCGTAGAGTACTTGAGACCCATTTTCGCTTCAAAAAAACAAAAACAAACAAACAAAATAAAAAAAAAAAACAGCTGTACTAAACCTCTGAAAGAGGGAGAACTATGAAAAGTGACCAGATCCCGGCATTCTATTGTTGATCCAATTCAGCCGCTTGTTTTGAATGCGGGTGGAAGGAGATTAAAGTGGCTGAAAACCACTTGAAAACACAAGATGATCCGCAATTCATTCCTCTCTTTAATGTTGAGATTAAAATGCGTTCTCGTGAAAGATGACTTTTTTTTTTCCTCCCCTCCAAGCAATATATAGCCACATTATGATGGACACACAACAGTGAGCCAACGTTCTTTCCGAGGCGTCAAAGCCAAATTTGAGGCCACACTTGGCTCTGCTGGTCCCAAAAGAAGCCATCAAAAAATTAAACGCGCTTGGTCAAAAAATATTGTGTTGTCGCACCGGCCTTGGGTGTGTTTATTTCTTGATGGTTCGACACACACCGCGGCTCAAGGTCACCGTCTTTGTGTGAGCGGATGTGCCCGTGCAGGTCGGTCACTCGCTTCTTTCTTTCTTTCTTTCTTTCTCACAAACACGCACATTCCAAAGCAAAGCGGGACCTCTGTGTGAGTGACAGGCCATGTTGCCGAGCAGAACTGCGCGTGTAAGCCGGAGTTAGGTTCGGGGGGGTGGACGTCAGGGCAAAACCTATTAATATGTCTGAGCCCGCATCTCCAAATCTTGTTACTCTGAACTGATGCAACAGGAATGCAATAGGGTGCCCCCCACCCCCCACCACGTCCTCCCTCCCTTTCCCTTTCTCCCTTCTCCAAGGCTTTCTCTGCCTCGCTTGCCCACTTACTCGCCACCTGCACCATCGCGGTGCTTCTTTCCTTGCCTGTGGACACACGCTATCTCCCTCTATTGTTCCAATTCCCTTCTGAAAATCTCCTCTTTCTCTCGAGCCACGTCCGCTGTTGCTTGGCATCCTCCAAGCGTTTTCATTCGCCGTCTTCCTGGAGTAAAACGCCTCTCCGCTGTGTTTTTAACCGTATTTAGTTTCTTGTCATTTGTTGGAAAGAACCCGAGAGCCTGCCTTTTTGT
>NW_017805478.1:1005685-1009150 GCF_001891065.2 Hippocampus comes | reverse complement strand
AACACATGCCTTTACGGCGTTTCCTATAATGTGTTAGTGTGAAGCTATAGTGCCCTTCAAAGAAGCAATGTTGAATTATCTTTCACTGTTATGAAATAATGCAGGGCCAAAAAATGGCCTTGAGGAAAGCTGCTGGCCCACTTTTGGCACACGAGATGGAAAATGTTGAATTATCTTTCACTGTTATGAAATAATGCTCCAAACACACAGGGCCAAAAAAATGGCCTTGAGGAACGCTGCTGGCCCACTTTTGGCACAAGAGATGGAGCGTGTCCCAAAGCAAAGTGAAAACATTTTCAACAATGCCAGAAGTTCAAAAGTGGGATCATATGAATGAAGTTTCAAAGCCGCATTATCTGGAGGAAAAAAAAAAAAACCTCAACCTGGATGCGAACCAAAACCCCGACTTTTTCCTTGCACCGCACCCTTCTAAATGTGGGGAAAGTCTGACGTAGAAAAACAGAACTATTGCTTGACCGTGTCGAGGCTATGCGCTATGTTCCAGCAGGCATCGCACCGGCAAAGGACTTACAAGCGGGCTACTTGGTTAACTCTGATTTCTGTTCTCTTGGTCAAGTGGAGAGTGGCGGCGGCCGAGTGCTGACGAAGAACATATTCATTCCTCATTACGGCAAGATTTTACGCTTCACCCTCACACACATCGCCAACCTCTGCCTTTGACTTTACTGTAAAAAAAAAAACAGCTGTACTAAACCTCTGAAAGAGGGAGAACTATGAAAAGTGACCAGATCCCGGCATTCTATTGTTGGTCCAATTCAGCCGCTTGTTTTGAATGCGGTTGGAGGAGATTAAAGTGGCTGAAAACCACTTGAAAACACAAGATGATCCGCAATTCATTCCTCTCTTTAATGTTGAGATTTGTGCGTGAGTGAGTGATTGTGTCGGGAGCCAAGCCCGTCTTCAATTATTCACCCATGATGGCTTTTCAACTCAAGAAGATCCCCTGGCTCTCGCTTTGCCCACCCCCTTCTCCGCCCCATGCTGTGCTCTCCTTTCTGCAACTTTCTCCCCTTTTTTTCCCCCTCCGCTTTGCGCACTCTTTTCCACCTCTTTTCACTCTCGTCTGCCAGCCTTTTATGCCTCAAACCTTCAGGCGTCAAAGCCAAATTTGAGGCCACACTTGGCTCGGCTGGTTCCAAAAGAAGCCATCAAAATTAAACGCGCTTGGCCAAACAAATAGGCGTCAAAGCCAAATTTGAGGCCACACTTGGCTCTGCTGGTCCCAAAAGAAGCCATCAAAAAATTAAACGCGCTTGGTCAAAAAATATTGTGTTGTCGCACCGGCCTTGGGTGTGTTTATTTCTTGATGGTTCGACACACACCGCGGCTCAAGGTCACCGTCTTTGTGTGAGCGGATGTGCCCGTGCAGGTCGGTCACTCGCTTCTTTCTTTCTTTCTTTCTCACAAACACGCACATTCCAAAGCAAAGCGGGACCTCTGTGTGAGTGACAGGCCATGTTGCCGAGCAGAACTGCGCGTGTAAGCCGGAGTTAGGTTCGGGGGGGTGGACGTCAGGGCAAAACCTATTAATATGTCTGAGCCCGCATCTCCAAATCTTGTTACTCTGAACTGATGCAACAGGAATGCAATAGGGCGCCCCCCCCCACCACGTCCTCCCTCCCTTTCCCTTTCTCCCTTCTCCAAGGCTTTCTCTGCCTCGCTTGCCCACTTACTCGCCACCTGCACCATCGCGGTGCTTCTTTCCTTGCCTGTGGACACACGCTATCTCCCTCTATTGTTCCAATTCCCTTCTGAAAATCTCCTCTTTCTCTCGAGCCACGTCCGCTGTTGCTTGGCATCCTCCAAGCGTTTTCATTCGCCGTCTTCCTGGAGTAAAACGCCTCTCCGCTGTGTTTTTAACCGTATTTAGTTTCTTGTCATTTGTTGGAAAGAACCCGAGAGCCTGCCTTTTTGTCGTGGAGTGTTTTTAGTTGTATAGTTGTTCGTATACAACCGCGTTGTCACGAACTGCCAATGCGATTATGAGGTACAAAGGAAGTCGGGAGAGGGGGTGGGGTGGAGGTGGGGGGGGGGGCAAGAGCAATCACAGAGGAATAGATAAAAAAAAGTGAGGAGGCTCCTAAAAATATAATCGTTTTCAGAGCATGTTTTCCTCATAAGATGTTCGTTCTTGTCATGCGCGAGCCCATCTGTCTCTGCATTCATCATTCTTCAACTTCAAAATAGCATTGTGGGGAAAAAAATGCATTCAACAAGAATGTAGACTTAACTTTATCTGTAGAGCGCTTAAAAAAACAGAGCTGTACCAAAGTGCGGCACATCGAAAAATATTTATGATAATGCCAATTACCCTGCCCAGAACACCTTACCAGGGAGGCATCATAAACAGATGCCCGAGCCGCTTCATCTGGATACATTACTAACAGACAAGGGCGACCGAGGATGTTGAGCAATTTCATGCTAGAGCAATTGATGCCACCCACAAATAAGTTTCTGATTCCCTGTAGGTGCTACAAAATGGCAGCAAAGCATTACTTTGGCCTAAATGAAAATCCCCTGTTAATTTCAACATAGCTCCATGGCACCAAAAGGCTACAAAATGGCACTAAAAAGTTATTCGTTCAGTCCAAACACAAAAAGAGTCAACAGATTGAACTTCCAGTGACGAACCAACTATATATTCTAAAAAAATACAATTCCGAATCACGAATATGCAAGGTTTTGACCTGACTGGATCCCAACACTACTGCTGTTGTGCAAAATATAACAGAATTGTATTGCAAGCTACTCCACGTTTCTCGCCACTCTTCTGCTTCTATTTGAACAAATCCTTATAACCGATGGAAAGCACTGATAACACAAAGGTGAAATCACAGGTACCCCCACTGCCCCCCCAACCCCTAACCGCCCAGCCATGTTACGAATACATGTCGACTGATCTCTTTTAGCCTCCATATCAAGTCGGAATGGTGCCAAAGACGTACTGTGACATATCTTTCTTCCCAGTGGGAAAACCCGGTGCGTCTTATTCCTCTTGCGCTGACAACAGCCTTTGCCTCTTTGCCTGGAGTCTCGCCACTGTAGGGATCTCGCTAATACTCGGTATTCCCAACATGGATTGCCGGGGTTTTCCTTACGGCACGCAAATCCCCCTGTGGTGAACGTATATGCGCAAGCTACCATCCATTGTCACAACATCCCGAGACTTCTGCTCTCTCTCGGGGGAGTTGGGTAAGTTATGAACAGTGCCATCCAGCCCCTTGTGGAATAATAATGTATCGGCAGGGTTGGCCTATATCATTTTTTATTACTATCAAACATCCGTATGCATTGAAATCCATTGTCCTGGCAAAAATCTGACATTTATTAACCATGAACTACTTCATCATGTTAGCGGAGGCTGTGATTAAATGTGTTGTTTTATGGCGATGGCGTAATAGAAGGAAGGCATGATAAAAGCTGCCTTAGGCTCTCTCTTTCTTG
>NW_017805478.1:1005059-1005550 GCF_001891065.2 Hippocampus comes | reverse complement strand
GCATTCAACATGCTGTGTGAGCAGGAAGTCATGTCATTGAAGCGCACACACAAGAGCAATGCCAAACAATGACCATGAGGCACATGGTTTCTCTCGGCGACTCAAAATACAGTCATGCAGACAAACAAAAACGTTTTTCTTGACCGTTCTAGGTGACTCAGGAATCTGCAGTAATATTAGTTGCTTTTCGCAGAGGATAAATAATACATGCCTTTACGGCGTTTCCTATAATGTGTTAGTGTGAAGCTATAGTGCCCTTCAAAGAAGCAATGTTGAATTATCTTTCACTGTTATGAAATAATGCAGGGCCAAAAAATGGCCTTGAGGAAAGCTGCTGGCCCACTTTTGGCACACGAGATGGAACGTGTCCCAAAGCAAAGTGAAAACATTTTCAACAATGCCAGAAGTTCAAAAGTGGGATCATATGAATGAAGTTTCAAAGCCGCATTATCTGAAAAAAAAAAAAAAAAAACTCAACCCGGAACCAAACC
>NW_017805478.1:1002260-1004857 GCF_001891065.2 Hippocampus comes | reverse complement strand
TGTGTGTGCGTGAGTGAGTGATTGTGTCGGGAGCCAAGCCCGTCTTCAATTATTCACCCATGATGGCTTTTCAACTCAAGAAGATCCCCTGGCTCTCGCTTTGCCCACCCCCTTCTCCGCCCCATGCTGTGCTCTCCTTTCTGCAACTTTCTCCCCTTTTTTTCCCCCTCCGCTTTGCGCACTCTTTTCCACCTCTTTTCACTCTCGTCTGCCAGCCTTTTATGCCTCAAACCTTCCATCCTCCACGCGCAAGCCTCCACGCCGCATCCCTATTTACATCTCTGGCAATCTTGAGGTATCCCGCTTGACAAGTGATGGGTGCGCGTCTCTCTCTCTCATCTCCCTCCCTCCCTCCCTCGACCCCTCCAACCTAACTAGGCGAACTCTCCACCTTGCGCGCACACAATTTCCTCTCATGTCAGGAGGAACCTGTAGGCATCCATGTGCCACTTTTGATCATTGCCTTTTGCCGGGAAGCCTCATCGCCTTGCTCTGCCTCGGAGGCAGGGAGGGAAAGAAGAAAGAAAGGCAGAAGAGAGGAAAGTAATTCCTAGTCTGGGGAGCGCTTGCATGCGGCGCGGAGCAGAGCTGGCACATGCCGCTCTCAGGCAATAAACAAAACAATGCTTGACAGACCTGTACATGTGGCGTGCTTTTGAAATGGCAAACTTTTTTTTCTCCCCCCACCAGTTGTTCTTTGTAATTAAAGAGAAAGAAGAATTTGTTGCAATTATCACAAACAGATGAACGCAACTGCTACGTAATATTGAAGGAGACATATGGAAAAATGCCTAATTGGTCTCTGGAGTGTCTGTCCACCCATCGGGCGTGACATTCAGTTCACCTTTTTTTGCCTCCTTCTGTCAACGCGTGTGAGTGAACTCTTTTGCCCCATTGTGACGCAACAGCGCGGCCAACTCACCACAGTTCTGCACTTACGTCATGATCGGCTTGGGTGTGTGAAGATTCAGAGCCACTTTCAAGCAAGCGCTGCAAGTGCACTACGCTGTGTGAAACACCATCATGCAGAGGCCAAAAGGTCAACTGAGCTGCGTCAAGGCTTGTGAAATGTACAGATTAGCAGCGTTAGCCTCTCAAGTCACCTTATACTATGTTGCTCGGTGAAGTTTGGGGTATTGTGTCTGGGCGATACATCGGTTTATGAACTGCAAGAAAAGTAGAACAATTTTGTCTTCTTTGGCGCTGCTGCTGCACAACTTTCACTCCAACCAATGACTAATACAACAGAGGACGGCTAACGTGCATTGGGAACAGATGTTTTCAGACGGGTGCTTCGCTTTATTTGCGGACTGGCACCAACACTTGGTGTGTTGTACATTCCTGTACAACACACCAAGTGCAAGGAAATGACCTTGTTAAATTTGCTAAGAGGGCTAATCTGACATTCGCGCTAATTGGTTTGTTTGCTCTTTCTGTAAGCTAACACTACTGAAACGTGAATAACGGAACGATGAACACCAAGATGATTTTGGTGTCATGAGACGCACGCAAGGCAGTCTGATTGCGTGGACAGCAACTGAAAGCGCGAACGATGAAGTTGCAGTTAGGCTTCATCGGATGAGCATTATTGGAACATCACTGCAAAATGCAACCGCAGCAATAAACGGATTGTTCAACAAACCGTAAACCGCAAATTATTGAACTCAGTAAAGTAATGGGAATTTTCGGTTTTGTGCAACTGAAACATGAGCGGCTCATCTGGGATTTCGGATGCGTTGTGATGAGATGATGGTTTCCGGACACACTTAGCCAGTAGACTCATTAGTGCCCGAAACGGCGCCTTGAGGAACACCACATAGCGTGTTTTAAGAGAACTGCCAGAAAGAAAATGAAAAACATTTTTTCAAATGGTGCCAGACGGGCCAACCCTGAATGGGTCATGATGTTTGTCGAGCGCAGATCAGGAATACAAAATGACAAGTTATGCCAATGTGGTTGTCATTTCCCCTCACGATGCCACCGAACACACTTTATTTTCTCAACTCCTTCCGAGATTCTATTACGACCCAATTTGCAGCTCGGCAATCACATTATAGACTCTGCGGCTCGTTCACATGCACATTTTGGCAAGGGCTGACCATTTTCTGGGTGAACGCTCATACAGGCTGAAACGGTTGTCAAGAGCACGATATCTGCCCATTCCGACCAGAGCTTCATCAGTCACTCTGTCATTATGCCGCGCGCACACGCACACGCACACGCACACACTAAGTGTTGTGTAGTGTGTTTTGGCAGGTCGCACTGAGCCTCACAGGCCAACCGAAGTTGGCTCAGCGAGGGTTGCTAAACCTCACAGTGCAACCTATGGTCATTTAAACACATCAACGTCCAACTGCGGCGCATTTACACATGCAATTATGCAGACGGAGAGCCAAGAGGTAAGCCGTGCCATGTCGCTGCTGCCGTCGATGCAACAGCATGTGCTGCACCAGCAATTTGGATACTGGTGTCTTGACTCACAAATTCAAATGAAACTAAAGTCACGGGCCACTTCATGAAGCGCACCCGCACAATTTAGTACAAGAGCTGATTCCCCCCCCCCCCCCCCCACACACAAACACCCTGCGCGACCCACA
>NW_017805478.1:992324-995790 GCF_001891065.2 Hippocampus comes | reverse complement strand
GAGAGGGGCGGCGGCCGAGTGCTGACGAAGAACATATTCATTCCTCATTACGGCAAGATTTTACGCTTCACCCTCACACACATCGCCAACCTCTGCCTTTGACTTTACTGTATGTCTGCGAGTGTGTGTGTGTGTGTGTGTGTGTGTGTGTGTGTGTGTGCGTGAGTGAGTGATTGTGTCGGGAGCCAAGCCCGTCTTCAATTATTCACCCATGATGGCTTTTCAACTCAAGAAGATCCCCTGGCTCTCGCTTTGCCCACCCCCTTCTCCGCCCCATGCTGTGCTCTCCTTTCTGCAACTTTCTCCCCTTTTTTTCCCCCTCCGCTTTGCGCACTCTTTTCCACCTCTTTTCACTCTCGTCTGCCAGCCTTTTATGCCTCAAACCTTCCATCCTCCACGCGCAAGCCTCCACGCCGCATCCCTATTTACATCTCTGGCAATCTTGAGGTATCCCGCTTGACAAGTGATGGGTGCGCGTCTCTCTCTCTCATCTCCCTCCCTCCCTCCCTCGACCTCTCCAACCTAACTAGGCGAACTCTCCACCTTGCGCGCACACAATTTCCTCTCATGTCAGGAGGAACCTGTAGGCATCCATGTGCCACTTTTGATCATTGCCTTTTGCCGGGAAGCCTCATCGCCTTGCTCTGCCTCGGAGGCAGGGAGGGAAAGAAGAAAGAAAGGCAGAAGAGAGGAAAGTAATTCCTAGTCTGGGGAGCGCTTGCATGCGGCGCGGAGCAGAGCTGGCACATGCCGCTCTCAGGCAATAAACAAAACAATGCTTGACAGACCTGTACATGTGGCGTGCTTTTGAAATGGCAAACTTTTTTTTCTCCCCCCACCAGTTGTTCTTTGTAATTAAAGAGAAAGAAGAATTTGTTGCAAT
The DNA here is from genome assembly GCF_001891065.2 of Hippocampus comes. Taxonomy (NCBI): domain Eukaryota; kingdom Metazoa; phylum Chordata; class Actinopteri; order Syngnathiformes; family Syngnathidae; genus Hippocampus; species Hippocampus comes. Next base: position 994,907 of record NW_017805478.1, on the reverse strand, counting down.
TATCACAAACAGATGAACGCAACTGCTACGTAATATTGAAGGAGACATATGGAAAAATGCCTAATTGGTCTCTGGAGTGTCTGTCCACCCATCGGGCGTGACATTCAGTTCACCTTTTTTTGCCTCCTTCTGTCAACGCGTGTGAGTGAACTCTTTTGCCCCATTGTGACGCAACAGCGCGGCCAACTCACCACAGTTCTGCACTTACGTCATGATCGGCTTGGGTGTGTGAAGATTCAGAGCCACTTTCAAGCAAGCGCTGCAAGTGCACTACGCTGTGTGAAACACCATCATGCAGAGGCCAAAAGGTCAACTGAGCTGCGTCAAGGCTTGTGAAATGTACAGATTAGCAGCGTTAGCCTCTCAAGTCACCTTATACTATGTTGCTCGGTGAAGTTTGGGGTATTGTGTCTGGGCGATACATCGGTTTATGAACTGCAAGAAAAGTAGAACAATTTTGTCTTCTTTGGCGCTGCTGCTGCACAACTTTCACTCCAACCAATGACTAATACAACAGAGGACGGCTAACGTGCATTGGGAACAGATGTTTTCAGACGGGTGCTTCGCTTTATTTGCGGACTGGCACCAACACTTGGTGTGTTGTACATTCCTGTACAACACACCAAGTGCAAGGAAATGACCTTGTTAAATTTGCTAAGAGGGCTAATCTGACATTCGCGCTAATTGGTTTGTTTGCTCTTTCTGTAAGCTAACACTACTGAAACGTGAATAACGGAACGATGAACACCAAGATGATTTTGGTGTCATGAGACGCACGCAAGGCAGTCTGATTGCGTGGACAGCAACTGAAAGCGCGAACGATGAAGTTGCAGTTAGGCTTCATCGGATGAGCATTATTGGAACATCACTGCAAAATGCAACCGCAGCAATAAACGGATTGTTCAACAAACCGTAAACCCCAAATTATTGAACTCAGTAAAGTAATGGGAATTTTCGGTTTTGTGCAACTGAAACATGAGCGGCTCATCTGGGATTTCGGATGCGTTGTGATGAGATGATGGTTTCCGGACACACTTAGCCAGTAGACTCATTAGTGCCCGAAACGGCGCCTTGAGGAACACCACATAGCGTGTTTTAAGAGAACTGCCAGAAAGAAAATGAAAAACATTTTTTCAAATGGTGCCAGACGGGCCAACCCTGAATGGGTCATGATGTTTGTCGAGCGCAGATCAGGAATACAAAACGACAAGTTATGTCAAGTTATGTGGTTGTCATTTCCCCTCACGATGCCACCGCCATGATGTTTGTCGAGCGCAGATCAGGAATACAAAATGACAAGTTATGCCAATGTGGTTGTCATTTCCCCTCACGATGCCACCGAACACACTTTATTTTCTCAACTCCTTCCGAGATTCTATTACGACCCAATTTGCAGCTCGGCAATCACATTATAGACTCTGCGGCTCGTTCACATGCACATTTTGGCAAGGGCTGACCATTTTCTGGGTGAACGCTCATACAGGCTGAAACGGTTGTCAAGAGCACGATATCTGCCCATTCCGACCAGAGCTTCATCAGTCACTCTGTCATTATGCCGCGCGCACACGCACACGCACACGCACACACTAAGTGTTGTGTAGTGTGTTTTGGCAGGTCGCACTGAGCCTCACAGGCCAACCGAAGTTGGCTCAGCGAGGGTTGCTAAACCTCACAGTGCAACCTATGGTCATTTAAACACATCAACGTCCAACTGCGGCGCATTTACACATGCAATTATGCAGACGGAGAGCCAAGAGGTAAGCCGTGCCATGTCGCTGCTGCCGTCGATGCAACAGCATGTGCTGCACCAGCAATTTGGATACTGGTGTCTTGACTCACAAATTCAAATGAAACTAAAGTCACGGGCCACTTCATGAAGCGCACCCGCACAATTTAGTACAAGAGCTGATTCATTCCACCCCGTAATTTAGCTTCCCCCCCCCCCCCCCCAAAAAAAAATGTCTGTGTTCTACAGCCAAGTGAGTGTAAACAAGCAAGCTGCTTGGGGTAGGTGCAGACAGCACAGATTGCCTGATTTTTTTTTTTTTTTTGGGAAAGTGTTTCAGTCTCAGCAAAAGAAGGACTCTGCGCCTCTCTGTTGGTGCGCCAGGCTCAATGTGGCAGACAGATGAGTCATGAAGTGTCCCGGAGCCGCACGACAGGCTGTGCAGACGACAGCCAGGAGAGGCGCAACGAGAGGTCGGACAAAAGGGGAGGACGCGATGCGCCAACGAGAGAACACCTGTCTGCTTCTTGCGAAGGAGGATTTTCTTTTTTGGATGTTCTTTTTTTTTTCCCGATGATGTCATCTTATTTGTTGCCACTTTTCTTGACTCGGTTGAAAGCGGGGACAAAAAGGCTGGTTCAAAACTTGACAGAGTAAGCACCAGTAGCCAAGCCTCAGTGGTTTGTTACTGTACTTAAGTCGATTTTTCAAGTAGGACATCTGTGCCCTAAATATTTTTCTGATGACTTTTTACATCAACCCTACATTTGAAAAATATCTGTACTTTCCAACCTTCATCAAAATAGGCTTTTTTTTTTTTTTTTTTTTTTTTAAACTCCCTTTTTTTTTTTTTTTTC
>NW_017805478.1:989459-989978 GCF_001891065.2 Hippocampus comes | reverse complement strand
ACAAGTTATGCCAATTTGGTTGTCATTTCCCCTCACGATGCCACCGAACACACTTTATTTTCTCAACTCCTTCCGAGATTCTATTACGACCCAATTTGCAGCTCGGCAATCACATTATAGACTCTGCGGCTCGTTCACATGCACATTTTGGCAAGGGCTGACCATTTTCTGGGTGAACGCTCATACAGGCTGAAACGGTTGTCAAGAGCACGATATCTGCCCATTCCGACCAGAGCTTCATCAGTCACTCTGTCATTATGCCGCGCGCACACGCACACGCACACGCACACACTAAGTGTTGTGTAGTGTGTTTTGGCAGGTCGCACTGAGCCTCACAGGCCAACCGAAGTTGGCTCAGCGAGGGTTGCTAAACCTCACAGTGCAACCTATGGTCATTTAAACACATCAACGTCCAACTGCGGCGCATTTACACATGCAATTATGCAGACGGAGAGCCAAGAGGTAAGCCGTGCCATGTCGCTGCTGCCGTCGATGCAACAGCATGTGCTGCACCCGCAA
>NW_017805478.1:961858-989418 GCF_001891065.2 Hippocampus comes | reverse complement strand
AAAAAATGTCTGTGTTCTACAGCCAAGTGAGTGTAAACAAGCAAGCTGCTTGGGGTAGGTGCAGACAGCACAGATTGCCTGATTTTTTTTTTTTTTTGGGAAAGTGTTTCAGTCTCAGCAAAAGAAGGACTCTGCGCCTCTCTGTTGGTGCGCCAGGCTCAATGTGGCAGACAGATGAGTCATGAAGTGTCCCGGAGCCGCACGACAGGCTGTGCAGACGACAGCCAGGAGAGGCGCAACGAGAGGTCGGACAAAAGGGGAGGACGCGATGCGCCAACGAGAGAACACCTGTCTGCTTCTTGCGAAGGAGGATTTTCTTTTTTGGATGTTCTTTTTTTTTTCCCGATGATGTCATCTTATTTGTTGCCACTTTTCTTGACTCGGTTGAAAGCGGGGACAAAAAGGCTGGTTCAAAACTTGACAGAGTAAGCACCAGTAGCCAAGCCTCAGTGGTTTGTTACTGTACTTAAGTCGATTTTTCAAGTAGGACATCTGTGCCCTAAATATTTTTCTGATGACTTTTTACATCAACCCTACATTTGAAAAATATCTGTACTTTCCAACCTTCATCAAAATAGGCTTTTTTTTTTTTTTTTTTTTTTTTAAAGCTCGCTTATTTCTTTGATTGACATCTTGGCCAAAAGGCAGACAAACAGGGACGGCATTGGCATGAACAAACATGAACCAGAAGGCATTTAACACACTGATGTAACCGATTCGGAGAAGCAAGAGGGTTTTTTTTTTGTTTTGTTTTGTTTTTTTTAATGTTCCAGGAATGACTCATGAATATTGTTGTTGTGTCTTGAGCAAGTTTTTGAATGTTCCAGGAATGACTCATGAATATTGTGGTGTCTTGTGCAAATCTAAAAACCAGAAGCTTCTGGCGTTCCAAAAAAATCTGTGGAATCTAAAATAAACCCTGAGAAGTAAAGTGTATTCTTTCACACTTTGCTAATTTAGCATTTTTGTTAATTAGCTCACAACATGAGCAAAGCGTGTCCAATCAGTTAGTAGAAGTAGAATTTTTTTTTTTTGTCCAGTTACTTTTTCACAACTAGCCGTGTAGTTTGACTTAAGCACCGAGAGCGAGTACTTTTGCTCTTTTCGTAAGATTTCCACTGCATACTCTCATTGGATAGCAGCGTTTTGGTCCAACTTCAGAATCAGTTGTTGACATTTTTTCTGTCTTCCGTGCCGTCTGATCTGGAAGCAGCGCCAGTCATTGCGTCACCGCCGAAGCTTTGTTTTAGCCTCATTGGATTTCATAACTGTTGTTTGGGACTTTTACCTCATTATGTCTGCATGGAGGGCGGGGTGACTTTTTCTGCATGAGCGTGTATATGTGAGGATGTGATCATGTGCGCTCGTGTGTGTCTGCGCTTTCTAATCTTAGGGGAATGTGAATGTGTGTGCTTCTCTCCAGCCTCTGGGCTAACCCCACCAAGCCCCCCTTTTTGGAGGCACGTCCATGTTGTTGAGCTATCGCTGCTATATGATAGCTATTGCTACATTTCACGCCTCCCGCTTCCCCCCACCCTAGGACTAACACACCCTGAAACCTCCCGTCACATTTCCCCCCTTTTGCCCCTCCCCTTTGCCCTCTTTAACCACGACACTTTGAATCAAGCAGAAATTAATGCAGATGATGCATTCACTGTCTCATTGTCTCCTTCATTCTGCGGATGGAAATCGAGATGACAGCGACATGGGGAAAACTCCTGACGTCAAGCTTTTAGGGGCGCCGCGGGCTGTTTGTCGTTCCTGTTAGCGTAAATGCAAATATGTGCTTAGAAGTCTTCAATGATGGGCCCCATGTGTTTATCCACAAAAAAAAAAAAAAAAACGTCCTATTTTGCACCTTATTTTCCATTTTACTTCTTGTGTATGCACGTGAGGCACTGTAATCCACCACCTGGAGAGAGCAAAAAGGCGTTATGGGTAACGCAGGAGGTGCTGTTTGATTGATGAGTCAAATCAGAGGAGCAGAAAGGATTTCATTAACAGACACCCTGGCCCAAATCAGCAATCATCCACACGCACTTATCAACGCTGAGCAGTACAAAAACATCAACAAAAACTAATCCGCAGTCACTTTTGCAAGTGTTCATCCACCAGCGCACATGCATCTGAGGGGGGGGGGGGCTGAGTGTGATCGAGGTACAGCCTTATCACAAAGTCAGCAGTAACACCGTGTTCATTTCATCAGAACGCGGCCAAGGGCAACCGGAACGCTTATGGGTCACCGCTTTGCTTTTGGGGAAAAGCGCTGCCCCAGAATCAAAACAACATGCATGAATTCTTCTCCCTTGCACTTTTGTTGTTTCACGTTTGATGACGACACAGAGGGAGAAACAGAAAATTACTTGTTACGCCCTGTGAGCCCTTTCCTCCATTTTGATCACCTTTTTTTTTTTTTTTTTTTTTTTTTTTAACAGCACTGAAACACACTAGAAGGACAAAACGCAATGCATGGTAATGGGCCATACTTTCTCATTAGCGTGACAGGGATGTTATTTTAATTTGCGCACGTGTGTGAGCGCGCACGCGCGTGTCAGGGTGCTGCGTTATTATTGATTGCACTAATAAGATATGTGGACGTCGAGATTATTTGCATCCCTGAGCAGAATTATTGTTATTGGAGACGTGAGGGGGGGTGGGTGATGTGATTACGGCGGTCATATCTACACTGCCCGAGGCGAGATGCTGTCTGCACACGTGTGCGCACCCGCCCGCGTCGGTAGGGAGGGAGCGGGCGTGGAATGCCCAAGCTAAAAAGCGCACACCTGTATCCGTCCTACCATTTTCATAGCAATGTCTATGTCTAATTGGCTCGAGCCGGTTTCACCTCCGGAATCTATTTAACACGGTTACCAAGGTGACAGCATCCATCGTCAGCCACGGCCCGACGCCCATTGTCGGCTGACATGTGCGCGCGCGCACGCACACACACGCATGCACGCATACTCAGTGAAAACAGTGAGAAGCTCCAATCTCTCTTAATTAGCTCCATCTATTAGTGGCAAATCCACTAATTAAAGCCGAGCCAAGACACGACCCAAAGAACGCTATCTGCGTACGCCATATGGGGGCCGATGTGAGGAAGGGACCCGGAAATGACAACATGAATGTACGCACGCAAAGACATTTCATTTCAAGGACTTTACATTGATTGTGAGGTCAGTCGTAGGACGCCTCGCGAAGAGCGACCACGACGAGGTGCTTTGGGGCGCCGAGAAAAAAAAGTGGCGTCCACGACATGGACGCAGAAAATGTTGAAGGAAGTGCGACTTTTTTCGACAAGACGGTGTTGATGAAGTCGTGGAGAAGGTAGTCCCAATCAATGAGTCATGTGAAACTTACAGTATGGGAGGAGCAAGGTCATTGCAATCAGCATAAGAAAAAGGGACATTCTGATTGGCATTTTGTTTTGTCAGCGGAGGCTGAAGCTCAATTTGTTCAACAACTCACAGTCAGCTTCCCAAAGGAATGATGCTGCTAAGTGAAGTTTCATACGTGCTCATTAAGTGCTAACGTTTGCCAAATACGTCCTCCCTGTCGTTGGTGTCGGGGATTTTTTTTTTTTTTTCCGTCATGGTGTTGGTGGCAAAAGTGCGACCCAAGCGCAGGGAAGGACGGGAGGCAAGACACGGAAGCAGGAGAACTCCCCAAACTGATCCTCCAATCATTTACAAAGAGGTCAAACAAGGCACGTGGAAAACTCCAAATACTCAAAGAGCAAACCAACGCCGACGACAGTACAACAGGAAACATGACGCGACGAACCGACACAGTGAAAGATACCAGCAATCCGAATACAAACAAATTGCCTCAAGACAAGGCACACCGAGATAAGATGAGTGACTGGAGGGAGCCGATTGGTTGCCACAAGGAACGGGGCTGATGAGAAAATCTGATGTACTGCCACCCGGTTCTTTGGCAAGCATTTGCCAACCTGCCGATTAACACGATTGGTTATGTTGCAAGCAGAGGATGAAAAAAAAAAAAACAGTTTATTCTGATTTTTTTTTTTTCTTTTAAAGATGTCAGGCTGTGATTGAAAACCTGACATTGAGAAATGGAACGAAAGCCTGCTGTCAAGCGTTTCTCTTAGCCGGAGCTACTCAGCCTGCCCGCCTCCATCCCCTTCCTCCTCCCTATGTCCATTTTTTTTTTTTTTTTTTAAACAAGATGAATGGAAACAAACCAAACAGCGGGAGACAAAAGGAGTCATCAAAAGTATGAGGAACAACAATGATGGCAGACGGTGTACAAATATGCACGCCGCTTTCAACCAGCGTCACAGCAGGAGGCCACAAAACAATTTTAAAACACTCACAATTTCACCCCCCCCAACCCAAGAATCATTACTGGAGTGATCTGCCGATAAGTTTGTTTTGGCGCCGTTTTCACGATGGATTTAGCATTTTGTTTTTGGGCCACATTAGCCACGTACGTTTGTGAAATGTGTAACCTTATGGACATCGCATGATGATCTGATTTGAATGAGAATTACTCATTTGATCAAATTTGAGGTCAAATAATGACCACAAAGAGAACTTAAAAAAAAAAAAAATAGACTTTAGTCTGTCTTTTCAAGTAAGATGGTTCTGCTCACGAACTAACTGGCCAATTTTTCGCGTCCCACGCCAGAGGATGCAACAGGTCTGACATCCTCCTTGGTGACAGCGAATTGAAAATCCTCCCAACCTGCCAACAGCTTCTTAAAAATCACCGCAGGACACTTTTGCGAGGCTATTTTCTGTCTTGTCCTATCTCCACTTTAGTTGTCAGTGGGGGAAGAAGGGATGTAAAGAATGTTGGGGAAGATTATAGGGGAGAGGCGCAGACACCTTTCTGCCGCCACTGCTGCGCGCCTCCTCGAGCCTGATGAATGTTGAGAACCCTTTCAGCGACTTGAGAATTGTTTATCGTGCAGTCTCGCCACTCTGTCTAATGGGCTGTGCATCGGTGGCATTTATATGGCCCGCAACATTCAACGCCATTGAACATGACCCGTCGTTCATAAGAGAGCTAACCTCAGAGTGGTCACCGACGCTGAAAGAGGCTTGAGTGAGTGAGGGGAGGTGGGGGGGGGGGGGGCTTAAAGGTATGTGCCGTCCCCCCGCCGAGCCTTTTCAATTCTTTCCACTCCATTGCTCCGGCCCTCCCCTCTCCTTTCAGCAGACGCAGCTGCACTGAGTCGCTCTCCTCAAATCACCGTCTCCATCTATAAGGGGGTAGAAAAAGAAAAAAAAAAAAAATCAATACAACACCAAACAATGGCTTATAGGCCTTAGGGTGCAGCGTGCAAAAAGGTCACCGCTATACATTATGTATGGCGGCCAGCTAATGGTCAGTGTGCTCCCAGACAAATGGACTGTAAGCTTCGCCCCAGCGCCATGAGTACACCGGGGAGAGGTTGAGGTTTATACACGCTCATACAAAGTACCAAGGGTGCCTATTGGCAGAATTGGATGTAAACAAGTGTGCGTAATTCACACCCGCGCACACACACACACACGCACACGCCTCTGTTTAAAGCACTTGATGGGCACATGTGCATTCACAGGCACGTCCGCAGAGGTGTGCGCACACACCGTTTGTCACACATTTCATAATTTATCCATCAGTGAGCACAGAGAGCAGCGCCGCTATTTATATTTTATACTACTTGCGATGATGTACAGCACCTTTTCTTCTTCGGAGGGTGTGTGTAAGTATTTGGTGTTATTCTAGCACAAATGTATGCATTTTTAATCAATATATTCTTGTGCAGAGCGAAATTAAAAACAAAACAAAACAAAAAAAAAAACATCAGTCAGGTGCGCCTACCAGCTATGGATACAACAAATGGTCACGGAAACAACAAGACAGGAAACTAATTAAAAAAATAAAGAAATAAAATAAAAAACTGAGGTGACTAAATTCACAATTATTGCCTGGCAGGAAAGCAGAGAAGATACATCAGCATGATGTGGTAATTGCCTGGACATGCTAGTGGGGGCAGAGAGCACATTCTTTTTACAAGGGAGGGAAAAACATGACGTGTACGTGTGTGTGTGTGTGTGTGTGTGTGTGTGTGTGTGTGTGTGCGTGTGTGTGTGTGTGTGTGTGTGTGTGTGTGTGTTCGAGACAGAATTTGACCTTCATGTAGTAATGCTGCAGTTGACACAAGCACGTCTGCACTGGGACAAGAGCTCAGGTTTAACAGGCATATTGAAAAGGTCAGAGCTGTCACTCAAACTCCCTCGCACACAAAAGATGCACACTCCACTCAAGAGTGGACGTGCACGTCCGCGTACGGGCCCGAATACTTGCAAGTACACACAGAGAGGGGCAAAATTGCTCAGCGTGTCAAATGAAAATAAGCCCCTCTGCTCATTTTGTTCGAAACACAGATTGGGCAGCTGCCAAGAAGCGCTCAAACTGGCAGCCCCCCCACCCCACCTCCCCTCTTCTATCCTTCCACACCCACACACCAGCACACAAACAAAAAAAATCCAGTCAGGGTCACTGGTGAATAAAGTTGTTTTGGTCCATGTCTGCATTTGTGATTGGCTGCTGTGTTGCTAACCGAGAAGGGAAAAAGAAAAAAAAAGGATATTTTTCCTCTACCGTCCCTAAATTGCTCCACCTCTCCTCCCCCTCCAACCAGCCCTCTAATCTTCCTCCGGATTGGATGATTAAGATCCTCACTTTCCTTCCTCAGCCTATACCTCCCAAGCACTCAGATTAGCTGCAGCTTCCAGTGTGTTGACACATGTTGGCATATCCCCCCTTAAGTTGTTTTTACGACTGGCGAAGAAAGGCTCAATCATCTCATACCATAATCAAAGTACGAATACAAGTGTGGCAATTAAAAAAAAATATAGATCTATAGTGAGAAGAGATTCTCGTAATATATGAGAGCGCAAGTCCGCACACGTCGTTCTAAACACAGTGCCATTCCCGCAAACACCTTCTACTTTAATAATCCGTTGAAGGTGTTCATTTCTTTTTCCTGCCACGCTTCCCCAGCAGGCACCAACTACCTTGAACTGGGTCAAATAATCTCCGTTTCCATGCCACAGATGAATGGTAACTGGCAATTGAAAAAGTTGAAAGTGGCAACTTACTCTATTTTGAAGGTAAAATGACAGCTTCACAGTCAGTTTGGACCTTCGACAGGTTTGTGTCGTTGGCCTGGCAAACCCACATCGCTGACTTTAATCATTGGTGGGGGGAAGGGGGGGAAATTGGACCGGTCCAAATGTCACCGTTTCAAGGACTGTCGTATTTGATGCCAGCTGATGCAACACCGTACTCCAAAGGGACGCTGCCGTATTTGTGTATTGTGTTGCTTTTTAAAAAGGAATCTTGGACTCAACAGTTTGATTAATCCATTGCGGCTCTATCTGGTATCCGCGACTTGGTCACCGGGGGCGGTGTCATACAGTCATGGAAAAACGAAGAAGAGTTTTACAACAGGGGGATAAAGAATATATGCCTGTGAGTCTTGCCACACCGTCTCCCCGACCTCGACACAGCTGGCTCACTTTTATCTTGGCATTCGGCTTCAGTTTTGTTTTGTGTTTTTGTATCCCGGTTGTAAAACACAGACATGGAGTCGAACTGTTTGAAGTCGGATCTGTGGATGCTTTTTACTAGACCGTATAAATAAAAATGAAAGGCGGGAGACAGGCGGCACCCGGGCGAGCGGCGGGAATGGAAATGCAATATTCATCAGGTGATACCTACGGTATCAGTCTATTATTTATGAAGTCCGAATCAGCTCTGTCATCATCCACACTCGAACAGGCACAGCCTCCAGCACTGCCACGAGGAGGCCGCGTGCCGGAAAGAGAGAGAGAGCTCCGTTTCCCAAATGAACCCGCTGGACACGACGCAATCCGGTCACAACGGAGCTCACGCGAAAGCAGGCTTCTTGTAAAATCCGCTGCGAGGGGATCGCACCGATTTGGGAGCAAATGTTTCGCTTCTCTCGCAAACTCTTCCAGGTGAACAGCCACGACTGAGTGGATTCTTTCTCTTCCGGTGAATGGCATTCATCAAACCGTGTGTCGCTCCAAGGCACTTCCAGGGTGTTCACGCTATCGGCTATTAACGCGTGAAACCTCATGTCCAAATAGATAACGCGCGCGGCTTTAAATGGCTACCAGACGGATTAATGACGGAGCGAATCATTTGCAGTAGGCCTTATTAACGGGCCTTCCCCGTGATCAAGGCCGTCAGTCTTAAGGACTCGATGGCGGCGCAGGCCACTGACTCTTTGAGGATCTTTGCGATTGATCTGATGGGATATCCGACCCGGCCGCTCTTTCACTTTTGCTCGGCGTCACGTCATTCCTCCCGATGAGTGTCGACAACTTCCGCAACGTGCTGACATCGGCGGGCTCAGAGGGAGCGAGAGAGCGAAAGACGGGAAAAGCGGGAGAGCCAGAGTTAGCGCAACGGAACAAGTCGGGAGTGATTGGCCAGGTGTCAGGTACACTTTTAGATTTGAATCTGAAGGCGTACGCATGATGCTACAAACTCAAAAGTCAAAGAACGCAAATCCTGGTGTTGGCACGTGATGTTTAACGAGTCTGTTTGTTTCCTCTCTTGAAATTGAACACCCGTCTGCCCCTTGGATACCGAAACCGAACCAAACCACGCTTCTTGGTGAACGAATGTGTTTCTGTGCGCTCCAGCTTCACTGTTTGCACTTAACGATAATTTGAATTTATCTCGGGCCTTTCCAGGGACGCTAAATGGAGAAAATGTGGGATCAAGAGAGACATTGCCACAAACACGGGCACCGATACAGCTATTGAAATCGTGCAGTTATTTGTATCGTATGGAAAGCCAAGCAGGACCCAAGTGGTGAAGAAAAGTGCTGAATTTGCTCCCAGATCAAACCGTGCATAATCATACCCTTCCATTGTTGATAATACGCTCAAATTACTAAGCAAAGACTTCATCCATTAACATCACTTTTCGTCGGTCGAACGAGGCCGCACTTTTCCCGCACATGAGACAAATCATCTCCTTCCAGAAATAGACGCAGATCTGATCGGGAAGCCGCAGCCATCAAAACCTCAGGGACAGGATCACACTCGCATCCAATGTTTTTTACTGGCGCACCGAGCCACAAGCCGTCTCTGATCTGGCTGGGGCCGGCTCACTTTTTGGCCAGCTGTGTTCGGATGAAATCAAACGCTTTGCGGGGGCTACGGCAATGAGGCGATAAACGCCGCACTGTTCCACGGCGCACCTGAAGGCCCAGCGAGATGAGCTTGCGGGCCAATCAAGTGTGGACGTTGGGGTTGCTGCGCGCCCACTCGCGACGCGTGCAGTTCTGCGTCGCTGCGCACACACTTATTCCAAAGCTAATGAGGCCTTGGGAGGTCGGACGCAAGTGAAATCGTTTCACTGTCCGCTTGCCTCCGCGCATGCTTAACGGCGCGTGAACCTTGCGGGGCGCATCGTATAGAGATACGCTACGCGCGGGGCGTATCGCGAGGCGATGCCTCGTCTACACATTCGCCGCACTCGTTTACCCTGTTTGGCTTTTTCACCGCATGCTATCTTTGCATCTTTCTATCAGCGGACTCAGTGAAGCATGGGCAGCGGTTAACAGCGTTCCTGTCTGAGGAAAACATGCCCTACCTCCCGAGCAGTGTTACATTAAAAAAAAAAAAAAATCATGTTTATGATTGCAAACGGCACGCGTACTGATGCACATCCAAGTAAACTGATGAGGGGCGCTTTAAAGCGCCATCCGCCCAAAGATTGCGTGCGGGAGGAGTAGAAAGAAAGCGCAGGGCTGATCCTGACGGCGAGCCGCACAAAATGTACGCAGAAAAACACAAACAGCACCGACGTGTCAGAAGCATTCCACATGGTGGGCGAATGCCTGACTCCACTTCAAAGCGCTCTGCCTGACAGTGGCTAATGATAAACACTCACATGGAGAGCAGAGAGACGCCGAGGCAGACTCTGCCTCGACACCCACCCCCCCTCCCCCGCCCCCCCAAAAAAGCGGCCTCTTCCTGTCTTTTAGAGAAAGATAAAAGATGAGCGCTCATGCCAGACTGGGGCTAATGTGCATTTAAGCATTCAGACAGTACATACATGCATACATAAAAGAGTACACAAGCAGACATACTGATGCAAACGTGGAATAATTACTGCCTTGACTGTGGAGGTGACATGAAAAGTCGTGACGGGCGTCTGAACCGGTCACCTCACAAAAACCTTCACATTCAAGGTCTTTTGCCAATGTCACCGGGAAGTGGAAGCCATTTTCACATTGAACGGAAGGTCACACGTTTCCCTCAAGGCAAATCTTGCTGAAGCCAGTTTGCTGATGATGACTTCAAAAGTCACTAATCCCGTTTCAACACAAATGCTTTCAGCGATGGCACAAAGCGAGGTTAATCCACATAGAAATAAGAGAAACTCATTTGACATTAGGTTTTTTTTTTTGGGGGGGAGTCACTTCTAACCACGCACCGTCAAAAAAAAAAACAAAAAAAAAAAAAACGTGGCGCTAATGAATGTGATCAACCAATTAGCAACCGGGCAGTGCTTATGGCATTGTTGCCAACCCATGGACCAGTTCAGCATTATTTTGACTGACTGGCACAGAGACTAAAAAACAAACAAACAAAAAGAGGATGTATGCGGCCGTTGTAATTAGTGGGAGCTTGTTGCTCCTCCAACGAGCCGGTCCCATTTTTAGGGTAGCGTGTGACCATTTGTCACGTTCAGTCTACTCCATAATTTTTTTTTTTTCTCAAGTCTGGCACTCTGAGTGCACCCGCACCGAGAGTTGATGTGGTGGCTGTCAGTAATTGCTTCTGTCGAACCCTTGTTTCAGTCCCATTCCAAAACAAATCCTTTTATGCTAGTTTCTTGGTTCTCCGTGTGACGCGGCACTTTGGATGGCTTCTTTGTTTGCAGCAATAGACCCACCCGTACATCAAGTCAAACTGCTGGTATTGTCGACAGTTTTGATTGGAGGTGCTATACGCTCTTCCCTTTGTGTCATTATTTGGTCTCCCCCCCCCCCCCTTCCCGAAGAAGCTTTCCAAAAACATTGCTCTTTTTCATTTTTTGCTAGCTGACCCGGTACCAGAAAAGAGGAGAGGGGGTTTTTGGTTTCTGATATTCCCATTTGGAATTTACGAATGGCACACAAACGATTGTAAGAATACGTCGCCACAAGAAGTCACGCTCACTTGATTCATTGTAACTTTCTGACTGTATTAGTGATCAATGAGCTCGTGTTCTGGTTTGGGTACAGTTCGGGTTAAGCCATTGTAAAACTATTGGGACCTTCTGTACCAGGTTTTGCAGAAGTAAGTGTAGGACTTGTGAGTGCCGCTCTGTCGACCCGAGCGCGCAGTGGAAATTGCAGAAGGGGCGAGGACACTTGCACACATACAAATGACCAGGCGCAACTTTAAAAATCAAACACACGGCACACACACCCACACACACTTCTAGACAAGCACACAAACTAATTGGCCACCCCATTAGTAATTTATTAAGCATGTCCTTGTAAATTTTATCAGGTATCCGGCAGGGGAATAGATTTATTGATTCTCTTTGCATTCATCAGTCCCAGAAAAGAGTGAAAAGAGCAAGCGAACGATTGCAAGGGAAGCAGAGGAGGCAAGAGCGATGGAGTACATTTATCAGGACGGACAGCGGTGGGTTCCGAGCAGCTTTGCAAGAGATCAGATCCGAGTATGTTGTGATTCCCCCTGGGTCGCCACTAGATCCTGCTTCATTCACAACGCTGCCTCGCCTCAGCTCATCAATCCCCCGCAATCAATGATTCTCATAAAACAGCATCCCGACTTTGCCTTCTACACTTGGCTCCCAAAACAACAACAACAAAACAATAGTTCGACTTCATTTTAACCCAGAGGAGCCACACATAAGCACCGGGGCAAACACGCGGGGTCAAGGATATACTGTAAGATTTTTTAAAATATATATATACACATCATACAGCTGCTGGAGAAGAAGCTATGTTCAATATGTACGAGGTTGTGACCTCATTACTGTACCTCCGCAGGCTCGCTAGTTTCCAGGTTTATTTCCCCCCCCCTGTTTTTTTTCCTTTTTTTTTTTTCCTCAGGTATTGGCAAGTATCGACGGGCTCGAGAAGTATATTGTTATTGGGATAGCAGCGGTCTCTGCGGCTCATCCGACAAGCCCATCATTTCTCCAACGGACTTCTGTTTGTGATGCTAGTGCAGTGTAAAGGGAGGGGGCTGCTGGGTGGTGGTGGTGGTGGTGGTGGTGGTGGTGGGGGGGGGCTCATATGCATTGTTTTCAATCACCCTTCCAGGAAGAGAAAAATGGAGGAAACAAACAGGAAGGAGAGCAAGTCAGGAAATACAGTGAAGCAAAGAAAAATATTGCAGCACAGTGATGCACACTAAACTAACTGCTTCTATTGGGGAGGTGTGGGGGGGGGGGGGGGAAGAACTTGACCGAGCAAGATTGTCGAACCCGAGTCACCGGGCCTGGACTTGACTTGCCTGATTTTTGCGACACTCACTTCGGACTTCAAATGTTCAAGACAAGCCTTTTGACGAGCATAATGGCGACTCACTCCCCCACCTCTCAACCAGCACATTTAAATGAGCTGTACGGAAATCCTCGCGCCTTTTGGACCAATCTATTCCCATTTGACAACGAGTGAGTTCTTCAACATACTTTGGAAAAAGGGGCATTGAAATAGTTTTTCCCAAGTATGCATCATGCATGTGATGCGTGTGGGCGTTAAATTGACGTGACAGCAGCAGAACTCCACTGTAAACACTGCTTTCTCAAAAGCAATCCTCTATGAAATGTAGTTTTCTTTTGTGTGTGTGTGTGTGTGTGTGTGTGTGTGTGTGTGTGTGTGTGTGAGAGAGAGCGCCGGGGTGGGGAGCTAAATAGCTCGGCACACCAACATCCCTTTCCCCTGGAGGCAGAGCCTCGACTGGTATTGTTCCAGGATTCCCCAGCAGTGATCACCGGGAGGCGAGCGCTGCTCGCCGCGCGATTGGTGGACCGAGCCATCCGTGTCTGGGATTTGGGAATACCATTCTCTAATCCCTGGCACGAGTTCCTCTGTCGGCGGATGTCTCAGGTTGGAACGTGTAGGTGTGGTGCTGTAAACACGCATGCCCGCATGAAGACATATGGACTCAAGCGATAAGGCCGTGGATGTTTTAAGGAACTTAAGAGTATGAATTCCGAACCATTTAGCCTCGGGCGTTGAGACCCTTTACTGCCATGTAAGCTCCAAATATGATAGCAGAAAAGTTTTTCAAACTCCACCCTCTGCTGCATTCGCTGAGGGCTTCTCTTTTGTTATCGTCTCCCTATCGCTCCGCGGAAGGAGAACGTGGATCCATTACGCCGTATCGGTTCTTTCCTCAAAGATGACGTTGACGCACTTTTACTTTTCACGCGCTCAGTCATACATTTCAAACCATTACCCAACGGGAATGCGTGTAAAAACCATGACAATAAATCCAATCTTTTGCAGGTCATCTCCCGGGTGCGCTTTTACATTTTGTCCTTGTCGGTGGAATATATGCAATAAATATTTTTACTACGGATAAAATGTTGTTGAAAGGAAATGCATGAGAGGCTTCATTATTCTGCCGGTGGCTGTGATGTTAGGGGTGCCATGTGTCCCCCGGAAATGAACTTGCCCCCCCCCCGCCCCCCCGAAAAATAAAGTGGTTTCACACACATTTCGAGCAGCTTTAATGAAGCCCTCTTTTCCCCACCTGCAGATACACTTCCTGGGAGTGGCCGTGCGATTTCCGATGTGAGAACACTTGAGACGAGCTAATTGATGTTTCACTATTCATGTATGCAGAGTCGACTCGGGTGTGGGCAGATGGTGTTTGTAAGACGCCATTTAAACCGGCAGGAAATTCGGAGTCTGGAAACAGTGGGGGATAAGGGGGGAAATCAGCTTTTTTTACAGGAAACGTTAAGTGCCAGCATCTGATCAGAACTGAGCTGACTTGGGGCGAGAGGTGGAGTACTCCAAGTCCCGGTGGCCAGCCAATGACAGGGCGCCAATCACAGAGACCAACAACCATCACAGGCTTTGAAAACCAACCAAAAAAAACAGCATTGTTCCTTAGTCGCTACTACGCTCGCTTTCAGTTTGCAGATGTTGATCGTACTGAGCTATTGGGAGCCGCACACACCTCTCACCGCACTGTCTCGATTGTGAGCGCTCAAACAAGTTGCCGCGTCGCTGCAGATGAGCCCAATCGTAATCAGTTCTTCCGACTACGCCTAATCGGTGGCATTTTGCTTATCTGGAGGGTAAGATGTGGAGAAAAATAAAATGGCATGCTAGAAGACGGCCATTTTGGAATCAGCATGCTCATTTCAGTTTTAATCTGCATAGAAATGTAACTTTTTTTTTTGCATGCGAATGCAATATCGCCACATGGTTATTGTTAACATTGAATGTTTGCGCTAATCAAACAGTCTGCTGTGCTCTTCAGCTGCTTGGATGGCAATCGCATATATTATTGCTTCGGTCTTGAGACCGGGGGGGCTATGAGGCCTGGGGGGGGGGGGGGGGAGTTCAGGAAACTGGTAGTTTGCTCACTCATGTTGTAAGATATGCGACAATTTCATCGTTAATTCTCTTTAAAAACGTGTCACTCTCTGAAACTAGCAGCTCTTTGTGACATCATTTATCATTTCCCCTCGTTAACCGTCCTGTCGGGGTTTCTGCATGGCTGCCATTCTGCATTTTACTGCTGGCAACAAGGGCATTCATTTCCAGTCCTTCCATCCCCGACCGCTCTGATTTGCATCGTGTTCCGCCGTGACGTGTTCCGTTACTACTTTCATGTGACATTTTGTCTAATTTAATGTATGAAACAAAGCTGTCACACCTCCGGACAGCGCGGCGGATGCAAATGAGGTTTTTTTCACAGGGGGGGGCTGATATTTGTCGGGTAAAAATAGTCACCGGACGGCGCTTTGATAGTATTCATTAATGCCCGACTGCTTATTAAGTGCGCGGATTCGGCGCTCGGCCTCTGGAATGAATGAATTAAAACGCGGCGTTTGTAAAGGGCACGCCGCGATAATGACGGCGAAGCGCAGGCGCGGCTCTCGGAGTTGTGAATGATGGCGTCAAGCTCAGGCGGCTCGATGGAAATGACCGAGGCACCTCCAAGTCACACATTTTCCGTTTCCAACAGGGAAGCTATCACCATGGTAACACAGCTTTTCGGCTTTCCGGGGTGATAACAAGGTGGAGATGTGCTTTGGGTTGGGCTATGGGGAAGCGCGGGGGGCGGGAGAGAACTCAAAATGCTTTCACGCAAGCGTTCCAAACCCCAGAGGGCATTTTCTCTGGAAAGATGTCAAAGAGTGGACATACTTTTATTTGAATACATTGCGGGCTAACGTTTGTCTTTGAATCATTCGTAAGGGCCACTTGGCACGTGACCTGAAGCGGCTCTCGAATTCCCGAATCGTTGATCAAGCCCCCTCCCCCAACACACACCTCATACTCTTCCAGACGCTCTCACTCACAGTCACACCTCCAACGCACCTCTCAACCCCCCCTTGAGTGATACGATCTCAGTCTTGTCATAATAGTCACGTTTTCACCAGCGACCCAATAAACTGACGCTTTCTCCAAAACTTGCACACTGACGTCAAAGCCAATCAAGAAACGGAGGAGGTGGAGGTGGAGGGCTGAGGGCCGAAGGAGGAGGACGGCGTCATCGGCGTGCATGAAAAGCGGCCAAAGGGAACTTACAGCCATGTCACAGGAAATAGGATGTGTCTTTTTCCCGGGGCGGCGGTATCCCCGTGATTAGAGAGAGCAGATTGAGCTGTCTCTTTGCATTACACACACGCAAATAAAAACCACACGTGCACACCGACATGGTGACACACAAGTCCAAGGGGAAAGGGACACAAAATGTAGTTTTGGTTGTTTTTTTTTTTTAATATGTTGCAGTCAGACCGTTTGTTTGTGACTACTTGGAACGAAATGGAAATGGGACATACGCCGTTGTCATCGGACAGCAAGATATGTTGATGGGGCGCGGGGATGTCAAAGTCATTTCCGGCGCGGGCCATTTTGCAGTTGTGACAAAATACAGCAGAGCAATCATTTGTAAAAGATGTAGGGACTGAGATAGACCTCAATCGCTCACAAAAAAAATAAACTCTAAACGCATTTAAATTTGCAGCGTGGGGTGAAGGTCGCATATTCAAAGCTGTCATCTTTCAAGCTCCTCACAGGGAGGAAAAGGTGATGATGTGTGTTGATTGAATCATCAGAGCTAAGCTGCTTGGACCGGACATAACTGGATTTGGGAACAGATGCAGAGGATTTTATTCCAAAAGTTCAACCTTCAATATAAGATTGGCTTTGAAAAAAAAGATTTATCTGCAATTGAAATCAAGTAGGATGGACAAATGCGCAGGCCAATCGGTCAACACGTGTCTGACGCAGCGACGAATGCGATTCCCCAATGAACCGTTTAATTATTAGCAAGAATCCGATTCGCATTTATCAGGTCATCCTCCGCAGAAATTATGCGGTATTGACACCATGCTATGGTGCGCTTCCACTGAGGCTCCAGATAAAAGGAGAGCGGAAAGTGGAAAAAGAGAACGAGTGGAGAAAAGTAACCAAAGAGTCGAGAGCCAAGCAGTGTCGTCATGTCCCGCTCGTGTCCTTCCTCGTTGCGGGACGCATTAACCTTCCTGATATTCAAAGTTGTGTCCTGAAGAGACGGCAGTCTGCAATTTTCACAAATAAATATAGAAAATATTTGATCAAAGGCTCTCTGGCCACTGTGCAATGACAAGAAACGATGCATCCCTCGACAATCGAGGCGGACAGGACTTTTGTTGCTCAAATATGTTAATGTATTCCGACTTTCTGTCAGATTCTTCGTCAAAGGACTGTCTCGTTTAGATCATATTGTGCGGCTTGCGATGTTTGACGTTGTTCGCGCGTTGATGCCTGAGGGGTGACTCATAAAAGAATCTGCCTCGCTACTTTTTGGGCGAGAAAAGAACACTTCCCAACTCATTTGCCCACCGCTCATTTACAGTCGATATGAGACGTGTCCACATCGCCCCGTTCAAATGTGTGATGTCAACAAATAAAACGAGACCGACGCAAATAATATCAAAGCTTTCTCCCAATTAATGGACCATGAACTGTTCATAATTCCTTCCACCTTGTCTCGGGCCCTGCGTCCATCTGAAGAAAAAAAAAAATTCCGAAAGCATCACGCCGCCACTGGCGTGCTTCACTCTCGCTATGTTGTTGTTTTGGTGATGAGCGGCTAGTGTTTGCGGCAAACGCTCCTCGCCAATCGCAATGTCCCAACACCGCGTTTGGGACTCCTGCGTTGGACAAAGTAAGTGACTGGACAAGCGCCCCCTCGCTCCCGCCCTCGTATAATTAGCACGGAGTTCTGTGGCTGCTGGCTAATGAAGAGAGCTCGTTTTATGGCTGCCGACACGCCTGAGAGGCGCGAGGGCTCTCATTGGGCTCCCGTCAAAGTGATTGTCAGCCATGCTGGCAGCTGTTAATCGCTACTCAGGAGGCTCAAGTCGATGGTGCGAACCCGCGGGCTCGTGCGTGCGCGGCACCTCAACGCGACAAGGACACAAATATCAAGTTTTTTTTCTTTTTTTTCCTCATATCAAATTTATCGGACAACAAGGTGGATGTTTTGCTCCAATAGCTTCCAAAATAGTCAAGCCATCATGATTATTTTGGGGCAAAAGTAGTGAGAAAGTCCCCGTATTTTGGTCGCAAAAGTAACCGATTGTGGTTTTGAAACGACAAGTCGCTGTTGGGAAAAGTGAAAGTCGTGGTTGGAAATGGGAAACAGACATTGCCACTAAGTATTTAAATCAGCGTGACTGCTGTCAGGTTTTCTCAAGGATCTTCTATTGGCAGCGTTCCCTTAATCCGGTACAGTAGTGTCATGCTACCCGACGACGTTTAATGTGGTTCGGGTTGTTTCGAGCGTCTACATACGATTGGGCTTGATTTATGAATGTACTCAAGTATGCTTTAAAGCCCCAAAAACCGTCGACTAATCTTGACACTAAAACATTCATCTTGAGCGAAAACATTTCTTTTTTTTTTCTTCCTTCAGTCCTCGGGCCTATCGCGCTCGAGTACATGAACCAGGATATCAAGTAAGTTAAAATGAGCAATTTCAAGTCACATGAACGTCATGCATAAAGCCAACATTTAATCCAATAATCCATGACAGACTGCGAGGCAACTGGTTTCACTCAGCCACCTCCTCGCTGTCAGACGGCATGTCAACTTACCTACAATTGCAATTTGGAGTCATCGCGAGCCAAAACGTCTTCCCTCCTGTCCTGGTTGCTCTCGTCTTTTCCCAGACTAATCTCTTTTGTGATCTACGCCGCAGTTGGCCGGTCAAAGGACGAATACGATTTCTGCGTGTAGAAAGGTGGCGGCGGGGTGCGAGGGCGGCTTGGCGAGTTGACGCCAGCGCTTCACCCGCGTTTGAGCATTTTCTCTGGGTTTTTTGTTTGATGTTTTCATTTGCCCCAACCTCATTCTACATAATTCATTTTGTTTTTTTTTGGACCATGATATTTTCCTAATATGGAGCACGGGGAGTTCAAATCGAGGTCTAACCCAGAATAACAAAACCCACAGCGACAAGGCCTGGACAGGCAACATCGGAGTGAGGTCTTTCGACTTTGTTAGTGACACCAGATGGCTGGAAAAGATGTTCTAACAGGATGCTCAGTCGAAATTCAAATGGGCCCAGAAATATCTGAAGAGGAGTAACGTTAATGTGCTGGAGCCAGCTAGCGAAACACAGCGCAGCCTCCAGTCGAACAACACTGAAATCAAATCACTCGGTGTTCCAATTAACAAATATGGCTCCCAAACTTCAGCTGTGTGGCAATGTCAGGATCAACTCTGCATTTGTGATTTTTTTTTTTTTTTAATGGTGCCCACACAAACAGCGGTCAAAGGTAAGCAACAACGACGACTGGAGGGAAAAATGGTGATGATCCAAGAACCAGAATTTACAGCAGCTTAATGAAGTGCACGTCCTTGCTGCTCAGTACGACATTTTGACGGTGACGGTTTTGAGACGGCAAACTCGTTGGCGACAGCAACACAAACACACCAGGGAGAGACTCCTTTCTCACCACGTACATAAATATAAGAACTTTGCAGATAACGGTTCAAACGTTTGTATTCGCCGGAAAATAGACATGGACCACTGCTCACACTCTGCCTGTAATTACTTTTGGAAATGTCTCAATACATTCGTAATCTTTGCTTATTTCGCTTCAAACGTGGAATGGAGACTTTCCAACTAATGACAGCCATGAAGCTATTGTTTAGAAATGTTCAAAAAGTCATCAAAAAATTCACTCCGTTCCATTTCTGTTATCAAGTAAGCAGACAAAGAACGTCTAGAGGTGGGGAGGGGGGTGGGGGGTGCTCATTCTAAAAAGGTGCCAATTATAAAGATTATGTGGTGACCTTCCTCACTTATGGAAGATTTCGTTCATCGCCGTTTCTGTGTGTCGCAGCCTTTCCGTGTGAGAATGCGTTGACATGACTTATTGAAGCAGGTCATTTTTTTTTTCGGGTAGATACTGTACGTAGAAGTGCCAGACGAGTTCTCAGAATACACATATGAAAAAAAAATGGAAATAGAACTTGGAGACACAAGAAAAATGTATGCAGAATGGACAACATGCATAATGGAGAAGCTTTACAAAAGACGTATCGCTCACGCCAGAATACATCCATAATGCAATATAAATCCACGGCGCGCGCTGTTGGAAATGTGCTGAGTGTGCAGAGTCACCTTGACCGAGTATCTCTGACTCATAATGACTTCAAACACCGGTGCAAGGAGGGTGCGCTCACAAATACAACACACCGAGACACACAAAAGAGAGTTAATGCTGTGCTGTGATAAGCAAAGGGCCGCACAGTTTCAACAGCCACTTAATCCCTATCAAGAATGAAATGAGGAAACGCACAAAAAAAAAAAAACAAAAAAAAACTCAGCAACAGAGAGTCTAGTGATGATTCCAGCTGCAGCTTTATCTCACTGGTGTTGTTTTGGACACAAACACTTTATCAGCGCTAAACATTCAGAGGCAGACTGAGAGAGAGGAAAAAAAAAAAAAGTCTTGCTCATCCCCATGGGAGCTTCTCTGAGCGGGTGGAGACTTTGCTTCAGCAGTGGAAACTATTGCCGAGGCTCCCCCACTTTCTTCTCCGCCTTTAGTTCATTCAGGCTCTCTGACCTCATTTGCCCTTTTCTTTTTCTCTTCTTCCACCTGACTTTCTGTACCCCACCCCTCTCCCCCCCCCCTCGGCCCACCCATCTCGTCTCACTCCTTCGATCTCACCTCACGTCACCCCGTCCTTTACCCAAAGTCAACTCGGATGTTCGAGGGAGCGGCGGTGGCCGCGAAAGAAGAGAGGGGGGGGGGGGATGTCGGGAACGACGACAAGTGAGGAAAAGTGGAGGAAAGGATGTGAAAAGGGTGCGGGTGAGGAGGAAAACAGCGGACGGGGGCGGGGGGTGTTGTGAAGCAGAAGACGGGAAGGGAGGGAGTGAGAGAAGGGGAAATGGGGACAGTGGAGTTTACATCAGTCCAGAGCGAATGGAAATAAAACAAGATGCCTGCATGCTGACTTGGTGTGGCTGAACAAGATGGATTGAATGGCGGGCGCACGGAGGGAAGCAGAACACAGGCGCACTTTCTGCTATTTATATTGGATTGCCTTTTGATGCTCTCCAGGCACCGGCCTTTTGAGAAGAAAAAAAAAACAACAACAAACAAACCTATAAACGAAGCAAAGTTGGATTAAAGAGGAAGAATTGACAGTGTCTTCTGACAGCCTCGCACTCGAAAGCGCATTTCCGTCGCGCGTGGTTCTGCGGGGATTCATCTGAGGTGACTCGGTTGCAGTTGAACCAAGGACACGTTCTATAGCCACACGGCTCCCCCGGCAAGCGCTCGTGCAGCAGGAGCAGGCTGTTCTATAAGCGGCGCGCCGCTATGAGTCACTGCAGTCGGGATGAGGATCGATGCACGCATGCCGCATTCACCTCGTATGCTCCTTCGGCACTGACATGTGACGGGGATAACACGCTTTTCAAAGCTCCTCATTGAGCGGAAAGCTGCGTTTGCGGCATGTCGTTAGCCTAGCCTGGCGGAAAGAAACGGACAGGGAGGAGAGGCCCTTTTGTTATACGACGCGGGAAAAGACTCGAGGGGACCGCTTTAATTCATCAATCAATCAGTGGTTGCGTCAGACCAATTAATCAGGCAATGGGATAAAAAAAAAATGAATTTTGCATGTTCGGTGCAGGGATCATTATTGTCCACCATTCTCACCTTTCGGAATGTAAGAGGTGCCTTTGAATGTGTGTGGCGTTAAAAAGCAAGACCTGGCTTGGTGAGTGACTTGAGGGTCAGCGAATGAGAGTGCGGCGTTGGCTGTCGTGAGCTCATGTCGGCTAAGAACTGGCTCACTGTCAGCTAGTCCGAGTTCTGCTGAGTGCCTGCTCATCATTCGTAGCCGTGGCAACTCGCGTATTGGCCCGCTCACATATTTACATGAGAACCCGGCAGCACACATTTCAGCGTCCAACCCATGGAAGAGCTCAGGTCTCCAAACGGATATAATACAATATGTTTCAATGCCGCTTGGCCTGACAGGTCAAATGAACATTCAAGTCAAGTCCGGTCGAAGTGATTCCGACAGTCAACGGCTGGAATTGCGCGCACACGTGTCATGGGTGTGGCCGCTGCCATCTCATACCTCATTCAAATTCACACACACTCAGCACTGAAAAGCATTTTTGCCCACCCTCCAGTTTGTCGAGGCGGGGATTCTGTCTCCACGACAACCGGTTTCCATGACAACAGCCACCCTATGCTCATCTCGTCTTTCCGCCTCTCCCTCAATCATCCGCTCCACCCCAAAATGGCAGCAACGCCACCATCTCTCTCCAAGATCAAGACCAAAACAGGCAGGCATCATTCACGACATGAAACATTCATTGCTGGGGCCCCCCCCCCCCCCCCCCTCAAAGCATTGGAACTTGCTGGAAGCAGAGATGGCGAGCTGGGTGGGGGAAATTGGTTTGATAAAAAAGATGGATGGAGGCTGTAATCCTCTGCACACCCAGGCAACCGTGACCCCGATTTCTAATCCTTTGAGCAGGCCGGAAAGGTGGGCCCTTTTGCCAGAAACACACACACACACACATGCACACGCACACACACACAAATGCACAGTGTGAGATGGCAGCGCGACTGCGGCTGGAGGGCATACATCTGGTGGAACGGTTCGCCAATGGACAAGTGTTGGCCAATGGAAGATGAATCAGGTCGCTCGACGTGCCCTAACGACATCCAAGGGAATATCTATCCTTCATGTCAGCGCCATTCAACCTTTGGGATTGGCGGGATGTAGTTTCACTTGGATGTGTCTGGAGGCGTTTACCGCCACTAATCACCAGGCTCAGGTGCGACACCCCGTTCCGCGCGCTCACAGGGAACCGGGGGATTCTCCCCCCCTCCCCCCCTCCTATGCCAGATGATGAGAGCCGATAGAGGGGGAAAGTAGGCCAAACAAACAGCCATGGCTGCTGAATGCCGTGACATCACTGAAGATTAAAAACAACAACAACAGAGGCACATGTGGGGCCCAACACCGGGACAGGATGGGATATCCTGTTTTTGTTGTGCGCGGCTTGCAAACTCAAGTGAGAGACAACTGGCGTTCAAGTGCAACTTTTGGTCAAAGGGAAGTTTTGTTTGGTTTCTTTGAAGAAAAAAAAAAAAAAATAACGTCATCGCCAGCCGGTTCCCTCGCCGTGTTCCAAAAACGGCACAATTTCCAAGAAACAACCGAATGTGTGAGAAACAGATGGGGAACGGTGGAAAGAATAACAGAGGAGTTGAAATACAAACCTTTGAGAGTGGCCCGCGTGTGTATTGACTGGATCATGTCAGCATGGCGAGTGGTACTAATTGCATGTTGGGAGGCCATATGACCGATTCAGTTCCAGCATGGTTGCGCGCCTTATTCGAACCACTGGAACTTTTATTCATCTTTGTATTCATGTTCCCCCCCGATGACCGAAAATCAGTCTGTCACTGAATGTTCTGAACTCCTGTTCACATGCCTGTCCTGCATTGTGCTGAAAAATGGATTTCTTCCCCATCGCCGAACATGCTGCGCTTCTTCAGGCAGCAAACCAGCAAGGAACGACTCCACAGCGCCTCTGCTGGATT
The DNA here is from genome assembly GCF_001891065.2 of Hippocampus comes. Taxonomy (NCBI): domain Eukaryota; kingdom Metazoa; phylum Chordata; class Actinopteri; order Syngnathiformes; family Syngnathidae; genus Hippocampus; species Hippocampus comes. The sequence goes on along the minus strand of NW_017805478.1, from coordinate 966,075 downwards.
CATCAGTTAATAACTCCGATTCGAGGGCAGCCCTGTTTGTCCGTGTTTGCAGCAAATGTCCGTTGGAGTATTTGGACGTGCGCTTCCTTGTTATTTAGAAGCGGCTTGAGTTCGTGTACTCTCAAGCGGGTCATCTGAGGTAGCAGACATTGCAGTCTGTTCGTCTACATAATGTGAATCATCCTCGGGCCTGTTCGCTGTCATTTCTTCAGCTCACGTCCACGGCAAGCAGCGCCGGTTGCATAATTGCTTCCCTGAACACATTCATTCCAGCCTCCTGCGCTCATTCTGTGCAGTCATGGAGACTATCTCTCACCTCACGCTACCTGCAGAGTGTGCTAATGATAGACTGAACCCGAGTCTGGCCAGGTATGATTAGAATCTGAGCGAAAAAATGCTTTGTCGACAATCCAGCCCCTTTCAAAAAAATCTGCAATTTATATTTCTCCCCCCCTCCCACCCCGACCACCACTTGACATTGTTCACAAACACACAGTGAGCCAGCCCGGCATCGTCCCGTCCTTATTTTGCAATGACACATAGTGTTTCAGACTTCCTGTTTCTGAGGCTTGTCAAAGTGCAGCGCCAGCATCCTGGAATTCTTACACGCACGCACACAAAGTGAGTGACAGGTGTAAACAGTTTAACAGGCACGCCAACAGCTGCTCTTTAAGCCCACAGTGACTCTGCAGCTATAAAACCTTCCAATGAGCTCATATTCTCGGCATAAGGATGGTTCTGCACCAGTGGCTCTGTAGTTAAAAGTCCTTAAAGGCTTGCAAATTAAAGTAAACTGCTGGGTTTTTTTTTGGGGGGTGCGGGGGGGGTGCAATGCTTTCCCGATGAACAAGTAGCAGCAAGCAGTGCCAGAATGCCGGGAAGCAGAGCGTGCCGGAAAGGAAATGAAAGCATCTTATTGGTATGGATGTTTTGGTTCAGGCAGGGGGGTGGAAAAGTTCCTGGACCGCCATGACTCCCACATTCCCCGCAGGGCGAGACAGGTTCGGCGTGACAGCCGATGGTGTCGGTCGCGGGTGAGCGCAGAGGAAACGGCTGGGACGAAGCAAGGTGTAGGACTGAGCTCAAACTTCCCGTAAAAAGGACCGACACAAACAAACACGTTGCAAACAGCGCGAAAGGGACGAGCGACATGCTAACACTCGATTGCCTGATCATTCTTCAATGAGGTTGAAGTTGTTTGCAGGCCCGCTCCCTTCAATTTAAAACGTTTCAACATATCTTTGCAGCGGTAGAGACGGCGTGTCGACGCTTCATCGTACCTACGCTGTTAACCATGCCCGTGCCCACGGCGCAGTTTATTTGCGGGTGAACGGTTGTTTACGTGATACCTCCAAATTCCCTTCGCCCCGCATCCTCACTAACGAGGCTGCATTTTACTTGATTAACCCCCTCCCTGGTCGGTTCGCACGCGTGAACCGTTTCCCTTGTGACGATTCAAGCGGCATCGTGTCAACAGGGCTCGCCCGTTGTGCTTATATGTCCATTTACGCCACTAGCCACTGGCTGAATAACAATGAGACTTTGCCCCCCCCCTCCCCCCTCACCCTCCCTCCTTCCAACCCAGACTGATCATGCTAAATCCAAGACTCATCAATTGGATGCCCTGGATTCATCCCGCAGGATAAATATATACAATGTGTTGAACAGATTAAACTGGTCTCTGCCTCTGCAAGCGCTCACTCACACTTTGTACACCAAGTACATTTGGCAGTGTCGGCAAAAAGGGGCAGAAACGAGGCCGAGGGAATATGCTGAACTCCACGTGCCTTCGATTTCTATAATTCATATCCGGCCTTCAAAATCAACAATCGAGACAAGAAAATAAAAGTCCACAGGCCCTTCCGAAAGTATCTGGTCTGGTCAATGTCTTTGTCGTACACTGTTTTCCTATCAAAGGCTGAATCTTTGATGTGATGATTATTGATGATGTCACTCTTGATGGTTGCAACCAAATAAATTCTGAAGTCTGTCATGCAATTTTCTTCTGGGCAATTTAGAGGAAAATGCAGCCGAACAAATCGGGAAAAGCAAGATAATGGTCCCACTAAACGCACTGCCTACGCAACAAAGCACTTCATTAGGGGGAGATAGCCAAAGGTCTTAGACTGGCCAAGTCAATCACCAGACCTGAACCCAATATGGCACGCATTTCAACTCCTGAAGAGGAGACTAAAGAGACAACCCCCACCCCCCATCACTCACAAACAAGAACTGAAAGAGGCTGCAGTAAAAACGCCTGGAGGGGGGGGGGAACATTTTGAATAAAGCAAGCAAGGGGTCGCAGGCTCGATGCAGTTTTTGCAAGTCACGCTTATGCCACCAAATACTAAATGTGACTCGCTTCAAATCAGTTCAATAATATCCGTCCCGATTATTTTGCTCCCTTGAAAAGTGGGTGGGGCTTCAAACAAAAGTTAATCTGCCCGGAGCTGTTCAACACAATTCGTGAACTCTGAACCCTTTGACTCCTATTCCTCTTTTGATCTGAATCCCAAATGTCTTTAAAGGATACCGACCTTGCCATTTCAATACTTTTGGAGGTGACAGGATCGTCACATGAACTCTGGTAGTTAACAGCTTCATTTTTAGTTCATAATTTCTTGGAATTGGATTGATGGCATGCAGAGAAATCCTATCGATCCCAACGCGTCCTGCGTTGTTGATGGCTACACAGGTCCCACTCCATTGTTGATTGCCCTTGATAAGGACGTTTGTAGGCGGCGTTGGGCAATGACTGGTCTTGAGGGCCGACATGGTCAAGGCCAAAACCGAAAGAAAGAAAGAAAGAAAGAAAGAAAGAAAGAAGGGGAATTTGACGGGAGAGAAGAGCAGCAAACATGGCCATGGCAATACACGTGTCTGTATTGTTGGTGGATGTTTGTGTGTGCGTGTGTGCGACTGTGTCGTGCCTGCTCCCGTCTCCCAAACCTCAGCGTGCCTCTAATTCATAGTGACCGCTTCATTGTTGCAGAGCAGATGAGCCGGGTGCAGCACCATACCGATTGAATGGAGTACTCCGGAGCCGTCTCGGTCTTTCCTTCACTATTCCCCCGGCTGTCTCCCCTCATTCTCATCCCGGCGTACTCGTAGAACCGAGACGCGAGGGGCGTCACATACATACACACACACACACACACACACACATTTAGCGAGATAGCCCGGGGCAAAGCAAAAGGGCGAGGGAGAGGGGTCCTGCTTTATTGCTCTGATCAAAACATTCATCCGTCCTATCCATCCTTCTCTCCCTCCATCTATTCCAGCCTCCTTGATTAAATCATTCCCCTCCTATTTGGCCCGGATTTCTCCATGGATATTACCCTTGCCCCCGACTCGGTGGGCGCCCAGCGCACCAGCTCGCATGCAATCATACGCGCAAGCGGCAAACGCGACGCCATTGGCGCGATTTTCCCTCACAATAAATGAGATGGAAGCGGAACCCGGAGAGAAGAGGGCGCCCTTAATGTTCATAGTGTGGTCAAATGAAACATGTGTTTTCATGTTTCTTTTTACTTCCATAGGTCACTGAAAGCAGATTAATAGAACCCAGTAGAGAGTTGGTAGAGGGAGGAAGGATTTCTCGCTTTTTTTTTTTTTTTTCCTGTGGAAATGGGTCAGAGAACTGGAATTACTTGCATCTACTTGTCAGCGCTACCTTGCAAAAATCGACCGCCTCTATTGAGAATGTCTTGGGGAAAGTTAGAATTAGAGCAAAAGGATAAAGCGGGAAGCGGCGAGGATGCTGAGGCGGCATAAAATAGCACTCCGAGGGGAGTCGGGGTGGCGGTGCGGGGGGGTGCGGCTCGGTCGTCGCGTTTGAGGAATTCAGTAATCCAATTACCAAGTTGAGAACATATAGTACTTAAGGGTGCAAGCGCCGCACAGATGTTTGTGAACGCGCGCGCGCACCAAACACTTCAAAGCCACTCGTTCCCAATGAGAGATAATGCTACACGTGCTCCCCGTGCTGGTTGAAATGGCGGCATTATCTCGACTCAAACAGGAAAGAACCACTCGCGTTTGATCAACTCTTGTTTGTCGGACAGAACCAAATGGCTCCGTTTCTACTTTGCCCCACGGAGATAAAAGAGGGCAATTAACCGCACAACGCAAAGGCGCTCGCTAATCTAGTTGTATGGCAAGCCGCGTTTGACTTGAATAATACACGTTTGGCGGAGCGGGAGAGGTGCGCGAGACGC
>NW_017805478.1:961406-961758 GCF_001891065.2 Hippocampus comes | reverse complement strand
AAAAAAAAAAAACTTGGATCAAGCATGAGTTGGCCCTTGAATTTGATGAGGCACTGCCGGCCGCAGGTAAGGAGGCCGGCGTCACGATCTCGGGGGGGGGGAAAGGGAAACAAAACAAAAAAAAAGACACAATGGCAGAACACGCTGGGGCACATCATGGGTGCCGTGATTGTCATTATTTCAGACCTAATCATCATTATTGACTGCCGCTAATTTGAGGTCAGCGGCCTGTTATCTAAGCGCAACGGCCAACCTGACCAGATGCTCCATAGGCTAAATCACAGCTGCTCACTGGGATTATCTTCCCGTATACACACACACACACACACACACACGCACACACACACACACC
>NW_017805478.1:929922-942991 GCF_001891065.2 Hippocampus comes | reverse complement strand
AGGCTGCAGTAAAAACCCCTGGAGGGGGGGGGGGAACATTTTGAATAAAGCAAGCAAGGGGTCGCAGGCTCGATGCAGTTTTTGCAAGTCACGCTTATGCCACCAAATACTAAATGTGACTCGCTTCAAATCAGTTCAATAATATCCGTCCCGATTATTTTGCTCCCTTGAAAAGTGGGTGGGGCTTCAAACAAAAGTTAATCTGCCCGGAGCTGTTCAACACAATTCGTGAACTCTGAACCCTTTGACTCCTATTCCTCTTTTGATCTGAATCCCAAATGTCTTTAAAGGATACCGACCTTGCCATTTCAATACTTTTGGAGGTGACAGGATCGTCACATGAACTCTGGTAGTTAACAGCTTCATTTTTAGTTCATAATTTCTTGGAATTGGATTGATGGCATGCAGAGAAATCCTATCGATCCCAACGCGTCCTGCGTTGTTGATGGCTACACAGGTCCCACTCCATTGTTGATTGCCCTTGATAAGGACGTTTGTAGGCGGCGTTGGGCAATGACTGGTCTTGAGGGCCGACATGGTCAAGGCCAAAACCGAAAGAAAGAAAGAAAGAAAGAAAGAAAGAAAGAAAGAAAGAAAGAAAGAAAGAAAGAAAGAAAGAAAGAAAGAAAGAAAGAAAGAAAGAAAGAAAGAAAGAAAGAAGGGGAATTTGACGGGAGAGAAGAGCAGCAAACATGGCCATGGCAATACACGTGTCTGTATTGTTGGTGGATGTTTGTGTGTGCGTGTGTGCGACTGTGTCGTGCCTGCTCCCGTCTCCCAAACCTCAGCGTGCCTCTAATTCATAGTGACCGCTTCATTGTTGCAGAGCAGATGAGCCGGGTGCAGCACCATACCGATTGAATGGAGTACTCCGGAGCCGTCTCGGTCTTTCCTTCACTATTCCCCCGGCTGTCTCCCCTCATTCTCATCCCGGCGTACTCGTAGAACCGAGACGCGAGGGGCGTCACATACATACACACACACACACACACACACACATTTAGCGAGATAGCCCGGGGCAAAGCAAAAGGGCGAGGGAGAGGGGTCCTGCTTTATTGCTCTGATCAAAACATTCATCCGTCCTATCCATCCTTCTCTCCCTCCATCTATTCCAGCCTCCTTGATTAAATCATTCCCCTCCTATTTGGCCCGGATTTCTCCATGGATATTACCCTTGCCCCCGACTCGGTGGGCGCCCAGCGCACCAGCTCGCATGCAATCATACGCGCAAGCGGCAAACGCGACGCCATTGGCGCGATTTTCCCTCACAATAAATGAGATGGAAGCGGAACCCGGAGAGAAGAGGGCGCCCTTAATGTTCATAGTGTGGTCAAATGAAACATGTGTTTTCATGTTTCTTTTTACTTCCATAGGTCACTGAAAGCAGATTAATAGAACCCAGTAGAGAGTTGGTAGAGGGAGGAAGGATTTCTCGCTTTTTTTTTTTTTTCCTGTGGAAATGGGTCAGAGAACTGGAATTACTTGCATCTACTTGTCAGCGCTACCTTGCAAAAATCGACCGCCTCTATTGAGAATGTCTTGGGGAAAGTTAGAATTAGAGCAAAAGGATAAAGCGGGAAGCGGCGAGGATGCTGAGGCGGCATAAAATAGCACTCCGAGGGGAGTCGGGGTGGCGGTGCGGGGGGGTGCGGCTCGGTCGTCGCGTTTGAGGAATTCAGTAATCCAATTACCAAGTTGAGAACATATAGTACTTAAGGGTGCAAGCGCCGCACAGATGTTTGTGAACGCGCGCGCGCACCAAACACTTCAAAGCCACTCGTTCCCAATGAGAGATAATGCTACACGTGCTCCCCGTGCTGGTTGAAATGGCGGCATTATCTCGACTCAAACAGGAAAGAACCACTCGCGTTTGATCAACTCTTGTTTGTCGGACAGAACCAAATGGCTCCGTTTCTACTTTGCCCCACGGAGATAAAAGAGGGCAATTAACCGCACAACGCAAAGGCGCTCGCTAATCTAGTTGTATGGCAAGCCGCGTTTGACTTGAATAATCCACGTTTGGCGGAGCGGGAGAGGTGCGCGAGACCGCGAGGTGTGCGGGAAATCGGGCCAGTCCGTGGCTCGATTTGTGGCTCGCGCCGCCAGAGTCAAGATTCGTTTCAAGCAGCTGATAAAGTTTATTTAAAAAAAAAAAAAAACTTGGATCAAGCATGACTTGGCCGCAGGTACGGAGGCCGGTGTCACGATCTCAGGGGGGAAAGGGAAAAAAAAAAAAAAAGACAATGGCAGAACACGTTGGGGCACATCATGGGTGCCGCGATTGTCATTATTTCAGACCTAATCATCATTATTGACTGCCGCTAATTTGAGGTCAGCGGCCTGTTATCTAAGCGCAACGGCCAACCTGACCAGATGCTCCATAGGCTAAATCACAGCTGCTCACTGGGATTATCTTCCCGTATACACACACACACACACACACACACGCACACACACACACACACACACACACACTTCTTCACCAACACTGCACTCAAACACAAGCAGAATTGAGAGAGGTGTCCAGAGTGACTAATCTCATCACCCCAGGGCAGATTGTTAAATTGTAGATGCATCTGTCACACCTAAATAAATCACTCCCACACAATTTCCCTGAGTCATACGCAGATAGAAATTGAATATGCGTGAGTGTGTGTGCGTGTGTGTGTGTGTGTGTGTGTGTGTGTGTGTATATACACGGCCATCCACAGGAATGAAGAGGCTCAATAGAAAATGTCACCGATTGATCTTTTCACCATTTGGCCCTGATTTACCGAGTGCTAAACATATGCGGGCACGCACAGTATATAAGCACCTCCAGATTTAGGACTCAATTGCTTTTGGCCATATGATGCAATCAAACCTTTTATACTAATCCGTGGCCGGTCATCACATTACTGCTGATTAGAACCTTGTTGTCTCCATACATCCGCTAAACCCGAAAGTACGCGGCCGAATTATCCAAGTGCTAGCCGACATCGCCGCCACATGCGGTCGCGTATACAAAAATAAGGATTGGGGGGGAAAATCCGACTGTGACGCAACGCAATCCTTTACAATTCCCAGCTGTGTTCATCTGGATGCACAGCCCCTGCAATTTGTGTTAACCGCAGCGTCCCCGTATAGGAGGAGTGGGGATTGGAGGAAATGGAAGGGATTTGGAAGATGGTGGTACTGAGCGCAGCCGGAAAACCAATAAAGAAAATGTGAAAAGGTTAAATAGAAGCACTGTGTTATTCAAGGGAACATTTTCACTTTGATTGAACATTCGTGATTTACAAAAAAAAACAAAACAAACAAAAAAAAAATGGAGGAGCGCTATAAATGAGCAAGCGGATCATTTCGCTATGACTTATGAAGTGGGACACGGCCCACTGGCTGGGGAACTCATTGGACAAAGGCGCTGGGAATGGGGTCATGGGAGCCACCCCGGATGGCGCAGATGTGGTGGTTACCCCCTCCGCCACCCTGGCCCCCAACCCTGCTCCTCTGACAGGCCACGGCCAGCGTGTCGTGACTCCCGACCCCCCCGATGCAGCCATCACGCTGAAAAATGAAACCTTAATGGGAGGCATCATGGGATATCGATCCACACGCTCGAACCATTTCATCAAAAGTGTCACGTGTTAAAACACGTATTTAGTGGGGGTGTAAACACCTAATTAGCCCAACGTCGAAGGGCATTGAAGGGCGCAAGTAAGCAACTGCAGCATTTTGAAGCGAAAGGCTTCAAGGTTTTGGTCAAAGCGCCAAAATTTTGTAGTTACAGTGTCAATTTTTTGTTTTGTTTTGATTTTTAGTTTTTTGCGGTGACATTCTTCATTGCCATACAAGTGCAGCAATAAATAGGAGCAGCTTTCAGACTGCAATTCGCGCACCGTTGTTTCCACCACACTTCGATGACAACTTCGCTTCGGTGTGGGCGGGGCCACAAATCACTGCTGCTTACTTTTGCAAAGGAATGCGCACTGTGAGTCAAAAACGTTTCGATATTTGACGTTGGTTTTGAGATCAAAACTACATGCAACACATTACATGGCTTGTGTGCGGATTGATTGCCAGATTGTGCGCTGGCCTATTGGACTCAAACGTTCATCTGGACTCAAAATGTGCCAAAAAGACAATAAATAAATTAAAAAATAAACAAACAGTCCTACTTAAGGGAAATTTGGCTGAGTTTCCCCTGAATGTAATCAAACAGCCTCATATCAAATGTTTGGACATGCTGATAAATATTTTATTTGTAAAAGCAACACCAGCCGGGTGTCATGCTGTCACACCAGATTTAATCCCTCCACGACTGTTCCTACCATCATTTTCTTTTCAAAACTCTGACAGTTGAGTTTTCTTTTCTTTTTTTTTTTTTAACCCACCCATCCGGTTCTATGGTCTGACAAAGTTGAAACCCTTCCTGCCCCTCATCATCATCACCACCGTGGCAAGCATCACCCTCCTCTTCATCGTCCACCACGGGCTCGTTCCCGTCTCTGCTCTGCGCTGATTAAGGCATTAGGGCCCGCTCCAAACCAACAAGTACAGCGGGAGGTTGTATTCACTGGTATTTGTATGTTTTCATCAAGTAAAGTGCTCTTCAAACGAGCCTGCCGAATGAATAACAGTGGGGACGGTGCTTGCTTATTGTAAAGCGTAAGAACCTTAACCAGGAAAACTGACCTCTGACACCAAGACTCCGGGGACTTGATGATGATGATAAATCACTAATCCGGCGTGTTTAGGTATGCGACTTCAATAAAGTTAGCAATCTAGATGTGTGTATATGTGTGTGTGTGTGTGTGTGTGTTTGTGTGTGTGTGTGTATGCGTGCGCAAGTACGTGGTAGGACTCGGCATCAGCCAGTGCTCGAGTCATGGCGCCCAAGTATTTATTTATGTGAGAAATATTTACAGGAAAATGCACGCAAGCATTTGGACTGAGCACTTGCGTGTGAAATCCAATCTGGGGGGGGGGGGGGGCTGGGGGGGAAGAAAAAAAACAAAAAAAGCAGGGAAGCAGAATTTTAAGATCAACTCCAAAACAACAAACGGCTGATGCCGATTCCGTTATAGTTTGGATTGGGGACAGATTAGTGGAATATTAGGATGGGATTGACTGGCCAGGTTAAGCTATTTGATCGCCAACTAAATATGGCTTAGGAGCTGCAGACGAGCTGATGCCACACAGAATTAATCCAGCCATGATTTCGTTTTAGAAACTCTGCGCTAATCCACTCATGATTTTAGCATACTGTCACACTCGACGGGGTTGAGGATGAGAGTCTGTTTGTTTGGATTGATCACGGGCATTCATCAAAACTCGATATGGCAACCCAACGTCATTTCAATTGGAATCGTTTTCCAAGATGTAGCTTTTTCCACCCGATATGTCAACGAGCCACAAATAGTCACGACGATTATGCGGAGGCACGGATCGACTTTGCTCGGCAGCCAGACTTGTACGATATTATTGAATTGTCACAATAATTACATTTTTCAGCAATTAAATGCCAATTACTTTCATAATTTGAGCAGGATTACACACGTGCCATTGGTGCAAGGGATTAACAGTACAGATTTGCGACTTTGCCAGAATGGCTGAAAGCATTAATGCCGAGCCATTATTTATGACTAACCTTTGTGGTGTTTGTTTGTTTGGTTGGTTGTTGTTAATGAGGTATTACAAACAACATCGAAACAATTATTTGTTGTTATTGTTGTATTATAAAAAGGCACACTGCTCATCACCAGAGCAACACCATACCGACAGAGAAGCCGGATGGTTCCAGCATCACGCTTTGGGGCTGTTTTTCTCCAGCTGTAAAAAGGGGCCAAAGCCAAAGTGGAGGGAATTATGAACAGTTCAAAACAGCATTTCGTGTTAGCACGAAACCTTCAGGCTTCTGCTCCAAAGCAAAAAAAAAAACAACAAAACAAAAAAAAACAAGCAAAGTCTACCCCGAACATCTGAAATTGATTCGGGGTTGAACAGAGGCCCTTGAAATAGGGGGCAAGTGTGTGCTGACCCCCGTTGAACAAGACTAGCTAATTCTGAACACTGCCATATCCCCAAGTTTTGAAATCATTTGACTTGGTCTACAAAAACCTGCCATTTGGACAGAATTTATTGACACCATACGAATTAAAAAAAATAAAAAATACATGTTTCATGTTCACAGTGCGGCTACAAGAAGGGAATGGAAAAAAAAATAAACCTGCCATTTGGACAGAATTTATTGACACCATATGAATTTAAAAAAATAAATAATACATGTTTCATGTTCACAGTACGGCTACAAGAAGGGAATGGGAAAAAAAAAAAAGTATACAAATTGGTATGCTAACACCATCCAGACTTCATCATCGTATGACGGATTCATCCAAACGTTCAATTCAGTTGGAATATGCCTGAACAAATAAATAAATGCACTGATACGTGGCGACGGTGTTGAAGGGGTGTGCCCTGTATTTGTTTTCCTACACCCCCCAGTCCTCCCCCCACCCTCTCAAAAGTGGGATTAAAACTTGCTCACATCAACACCGCCGCTGATTTGGGGGAATCTCTTCCCTTAAAAGAGTGTGACAGCATGTGAGGATGCTGCGCGGCGCTTCGAGGTACGCGCGCGTGTGCTTGTGACAGCTGTCTCATACAAGTGCAGCATTGCCGCCTTCAAACGGCAGCCGGCGAGAAGCGTGTGCGGTAACGCGCCGCAAGATCACCGCCACCTCCAAACCCCAAGGGTAATCCTCCCCACGTCCCACCGTCTTCACCTTGTGCGAAGCGGCGCCGTGAGATGCGCGTACAGTGTGTGGCGCCGTCGAGATGATGAAAGTGAGCGAGGGGTGACCTAAAAATGTCACCGCAGGAAAAAAGAAAGAGGGCAAAACTGTAATGAGAACAAGACGGAGAGATTTAAGGAAAGGAGTCAGGGAAAAAAAAAAAAAAAGATTTCATTTACTTTTTTTTTTTTTTGGTGCAAATTATCTTCCTGGTGTGCACAGGGGGCACACGTTCAGGGAGAGGAGCAGAATTTCTTTTCGCGCACGTCGACACACAGAACACTTTTGCCACTTTTTCTTCTGCTGACTTTGCATATAAATGAGAGTGAAGATTATCCAAATGTGTGATGCTGAAGGCACGCACCATCCTGCAAGCATGGGATGGCTCATTACGTTGCCGTGGCAACAGACAGCCAGAGAGAAAGCGCAGCAGGGCGAGGGCGGGCTAGATTTCCAGTCAAAACATTTGATGCGTGCAGAAAAGCAGGTAGGGCAGGTGAAAGGGGTTTTTTTTTGGGGGGGGGCGGGGGGGGCTCAAAATTCGTCCCAACCTTATCTTCGCCCCCCCACCCCATCTTTCCCCTGTATTTCTTTCTCTTCCTCTCCTGGGCAGAAAGCAGGAGCGGAAAGTGGCGTGTAATTACATCCTAATCTTCGCTTGGTATCTGCTCGGCTACGGGCTGTGTCGTTACAGAGAGCTGTCAGGGACACACTGACGCGCACACACACCCACGGGTCCACCCAGATTTTTTTTTGTCCACAATTCTACACATTTAATCGGTTTATAGCGCCAGACATTGCCGCTTGGCTGATGGACCAAGACGTTCCCAGAAGACAGATGGGCAAACTGATTTCACTTCAGTATACACTTTATATCTATCTTTGCATTTGGTTATATAATCAATCGCGCTTGGAACAGAGAGCGGCAGTGTTAGAATTTCATCAAGACCGATAAAGTCTGGCACCGTTAGCGCATAAAAGCCGACCGTCTTGAATGCGAACGGGCATGTTATCCGTCTTCTTTATAAGCCATCAAATGTCTCGCTGCTTCTTATCCGCGCCAAGTTCTAAGTCTCCCTAAGTGATGGAGATCTCGGAGCCAAACGGGGTCACGCCGCAGGACCGTACATCATCTACGGTACATACGAGAACAAAATGTAAACCGGCGCTCACGCTGGCATAAAGAGAGCGGCCACCTCTGTGGGAACGCGCAGCTAAAGATAACCGACCCCCCCCCTCCAAGCATGAGGCTATATGGATCCATAGCCGAGGAGTTTTGCATTATACATGCAAAGCTAATTTGCGGTACGTACGCATGTCGCGGACAGACCCTCGCGCAAACATGCACTTAAGTCATTTGAAAGTGCAAGGAAGTCTGAAAGTAGGCCAGGACTTGCTGGGCCTGGAAAGTGTAAACAAGTTGTGATCAGTTTGCTTCCCGTCCGGTGTAAAAAAAAAAAAAAAAAACCATGAATTATGAATTGGGCCCGGGCATGGACCCGAGGCTACGTTCAATCAATCCGGCTGCAATTTGAAATCAAAGGTTTGCTTCAAATATACCGTCCTGCCCGTTATAGTTTTCGGTAATTTAATCTTCGGTGTGAGCGGGGGGGCTGCGAGGGATCAACATCTAAGTTTGTAATTAGTATTCCGACGGCGCACCGGCAGGCTGCGTGGCGGGAGGTAACGATCACTGGGGATGTAACACGAGAATTACAGGTGGCTCTTTTGATGAATCATTCATCAAGGCGGGTCAATGATTGCAAGCAAATGTAGCGTGCCGCTCACTTCGAAGAACAAAATCAATGTAGTTAAAGACAAAACATGAGGAACATGAACTTCAATGGGGGGGAGAACCAACAATAGCGCAACCGTTTACTTCCGACCAAGTGAGGCCAAGCGCGTCCAACCAAAGGAAAAAAAAACAATCTTACATAAACAGATCATTAGAGCAGCGCAATTTACGCTATGCAGCACAAACAACATATTTCCCCTCTTGGCGATAGAACTCTGGATGGAGGTCAACGTGAGGTCACCTGGGGACTTTTTGAGGTGTGGTTATCCTGAGTAGACATTGGCTCAAACCCGACGCGTTGGTTCCGCATGCCATGGGCTTAGACATATTTTGCCGGAATAGGAGCAGCTATTTTGGAGCGTTATGCATTTGCTGTTTGACCTCCGGACCTCCGCGGGAGACATTGTTCTGCACTAAAAGTGCCGCATACCTCATGCTTTTATCCGACGTGAAAAGAGGTGAGAAAGTGCCGGTTTTAAAACTGCATTAGTGACAGACGAGAGAGTGAGAAAAGTCTGTTTTCTGACAGCGTAGAGCTCCAGTGCAAGAAGGGTCAAAGTGTTGATTAAACACAGCGGCAATAAAGAGGAATGAGTCAGAACAGATGAGAGCCTTCCAAATATATCACACGGACGAGACTTTTTCAGCACGGCGGCACGACGCTTTCCCTGCCGTGTGGAAAAATGAGTCGTTTGGCTTCTAAAATCATTTTCTCTTCATATACGCGGATTTGTAATTGACATGTTTGTACTGTGTTACATGTTGATTGTTTTCACATCTGTAAATCTTTACACTGTGCTATACGACGCGGTGGGCGGCCATTTTATTGGAAACTACCGTTTCAACGTAGAGAATTGTTATGTCCCTCGAAGTACGTTGTCACGAGGTTGGACTGTAATTGAGTTCACCACATGATGGCATGTAAGCCAGTTGTCCGCGGAAACATCGACAAGTGGAAGTTTTTCTTGGGTTGCAAAAAAAGTAAAAATAATAATAATAATAATAATAATAATTTTTTAATGCATCTGACTAGTACAGTAGGCTAATGGTTAGCCTTCTATATAATCATATCCATCCAACACAGTCAAAGGATGAAGTGAGGTTTTTCCACGCTGGCACAGATTGCGCAATAGTACTTTTGCAAGCTCGCAAATTGGATTCGTGGATATTTTCCAAAAAGTAAATCATGAATCGCAAAAATATGTCTTTGGAATTCCCAAGCTGCCACGAAAAGCCAATCGACTCACGAACAGCCGAGGCAGCTTCGACAATGCTTGTACTTTGTCGTCCGGTGGAGCATCAACCTCGAGAACGTCACTGCTGACGTGGCGAGCGGCATTCCGTCAAAAGTGTGCCGCGCACCGAGTCACGTTTTTTTTTTTTTTTTTTTGTAATTTAACCTCTCACGAGATCCAAAAACAAACACACTCACAAGAGCAGAAAAGAGATTACAAACCGTCCAAACAGAGCGAATGCAAACCAGACACTGCCCGATAATCCCGGCAACACGGTGAGATAAAAAACAGCGCAGAGACAAATAAAAGATTAATCTAATAAATCGGACTCACTCAGGCCACGACATACAGAAGAACACTGCTGTATAAACAGACGTGGCTGCGGTTAGGTGTGTGTGTGTGTGTGTGTGTGTGTGTGTGTGTGTGTGTGTGTGTGTGTGTGTGTGTGTGTGTGTGCGCGCGCGCGCGCGCACGCGGACAGAGAAGCTGTGCAACACCAAAGCTGCCCTCACCATCTGGCCTTGGCAAAATGAACACAGTGTTCTTCCAGTGTCTCTCTCTCGCTCTCTCTCGCCCAATGTTTCACTGGCGGATTTGATAGTCATCCACCCGCAGAGATTAAGGGGGTCCACATATTTCAGTCATACTCCCTCTGTTGTTTTTGCTTTCTAAAAACAGTGAGAGAGAGAGTGTGTGTGTGTGTGTGTGTGTGTGTGTGTGTGTGTGTGTGCGCCAACATGTTAATGGGACGGCTGGGAAGCCTTGTAGCTAGGCAGAAAGACAGCACTAGGAAAAAAAAACAAAAGGGAGGAATGGGAAAAGGGTGTGAGGTGGAAATGTGTTTTCAAATCAAGGTGTGGCAGTCTCAACAGTCGCATCAAAATTGCCATGTATCAGCTCGATCGGAAACGGAGCAGCGGATTAAATTTGAGGTAAATGGTTTTGGTTTTGTCGTTCCTTAATGATGAAAGGTTAAATATAGGTATTTAACTGAGGGTTTGTTTTTTTATTTTGGCCATTGTCTGTATTTTTGGGACTATACACTGCTACTCCCCCCCCCCCACACACACACACACTTTGAATCATGCAGCTTTTAATGTGACGCGCTTCATGATTTAAATTTTTTTTTTTTTTTTTTACTGACGAGCCTCATGCCATCAATAGATTTAGCCAAAGTCTTGTCACATCTGAGCAGTGAAATGACCAAACACGTCACAGTGGGCCAATCAAACTGTCCCACGTCTGCCCTGAGACCGAATATTCATCAGTTATTTACAGTTGGAGTGTGCACGTGATGACTGTCGAGTGAAAATGAGCACCGTGGCTTGAGTTTAATGGACAGAGGGAACGAGTGCCATAAGTACAGCCATCTCTGCAGTGCAACCCACTTCTCTCTGTTATTTGCTTCGCAACTGACTCACGCCATCGCTGCCAATGGACAAAAGGCGCCAGCGGCCAGCCACGAAGGACATTTCTGACCATAGAGCGACATGTCCTGCACCTCCCGAACTTTTAACAAACGGCTTTCCAAAAGTTACGCTGGTTTCACTGTCATCACGGCCCTCTGAGGGAAAACGTAACTCAAAAGTGGCCCGCGACAAAAATGAGTTTAGCCCCCCTTATAGTACAGCATAAGACTATTCCTATGAGGGCCTCCTTTTACTGATGCGATCCATGAAAAATTCAGAAAAATAACATGAAATCCTTCAACTGAAAATCGAAGGCATAACTCTCAACAAACGGAAAAACATGACGAGAAACAGATCATGTGTCTCTACTTTTGAGGTCATTAAGAGGGAAAGGAAAAACAAGCGTCCACACAAAACCCTAAATCACTTGACAGAGGGTGTAAACCCACAGCGTTGTAAGAGGCTTTCACTGAAAAGATCACACAAGCCCAGCAGTGGCCAAATCAGCTTTTGGACAATTGCACTCCAGTCTTTTGAATGATCCGCTGTCACTTTTGGACATGTATGATCCACCTAGACTGCAGACACCCCCCCCTCTCCCCCCCCACAACCCAATACATGAGCACATCTCTTCATCCGAACAGTGTGCCTCCGGTTCGAGGTCTTCCTCCGAAAGCAGAGGTAAGCATTGGCGCTCGCACTAAATAATTCAGGGAGGACAACCAGACTCAGCCCATCACGAGTCTTAACCCCCTGCTGTGTCTTATCGGGCCCTCTCACACAAACACAGCCGCATTCACTCTTTCCAGGAGACCGTACCCATTCAAGGACACACAACACTGCTCAATATTCCATTATGCGGAGTTGCATGTTTTCCTGGGGCTCATTACTGAAAAGCATAATGATGATGAAAAACAGATTGCCAGGCATACCGGGGAAAAAAAACAATTGCACCCAAATCTCAAGTTTCTCTCACATTAACAACTTTTTGTTTTGTTTTTGTTTTTTTGTTTTTTAACAACTGCATATTTCATTTGCATCCTAGCAGCAGCTTGCTTCAATTGTCACTTATTGTGGTTTTACCGACTCAACCAGGGGGGTCCAAACGTTTTCATTTGAGGGCCGCCTGCAGAAAAAGGGAAGGACGAAAGGGCCGTTTTGAAATTCTTCAAATTCGTGAAACGCGCTAAAGTCGGTCAAGAACGCAGTTGTGAACTGCATATTTCATTTGCATCCTAGCAGCAGCTTGTTTCAATTGTCACTTATTGTGGTTTTACCAACTCAACCAGGGGAGTACAAACGTTTTCATTTGAGGGCCGCCTGCAGAAAAAGGGAAGGACGAAAGGGCCGTTTAAAAAATTCTTCAACTTCGTGAAACGCGCTAAAGTCAGTCAAGAAAGCAGTTGTGCATTGTTTGTATTGTCGAGTTAATTTCATCAGCTTTCTGTGAAAGAAGAATAGTTGAGGATTTTTGGGGGGGGCCCCCTATCTCACAGAATAAATCCAGCTCTGCACTTAACAGCAGCCGATTCCCATCTTCGCATTGAAAACCAAAGAAACAACTAACTCGAGTAAGGTGACCATCTAAAGAGAAATTGTGCTCTTCTTTTCATCATGAATGGTTAATTTGTATCTTTGAATATCGAGAAAAGTTCTCCAGGAGCCCCTCCCTCCTCACTCTGCCAACCTTCACCATTTTTAACGAGCCTTTTGGCCCATAGCAAATGTAATATTTATTTTTTATTTTTTTGTCATGCAGTGGCCCACTGAAAAATGGATGGCGGGCCGCAAATGTCCCTTGGGCTGTAGTTGGGACACCCCTGAACTAAACGTATTAAAAGTAATGTGCACAACCCT
>NW_017805478.1:928708-929571 GCF_001891065.2 Hippocampus comes | reverse complement strand
TCTTTTTCCGTCCCCCGCGCCCGGAGCGTGTGCACACACACACACACACACACACACACACACACACACACACACACACACACACGTGTACACATTATTGGACATCACATTTTGGCAGCCAAGTTCAACCTTTTCTATGTGCGACCAGTTTCGTGGTCAGAGCGGTCTGAAAATTTAAGACTGATGGTGATTGGAATAGCCGAAGCTTGCGAGACTAACCATTGTTGTCATTCACAACTCGGACCCTCGCGGTTGTACGATGACTGTATCGGCATGTCGGCCGGACGTTTTTGCTACGCTCTGATGAGAGTGGCAGAGGCCGAGATGATCCACCACTGAATGACTTCAAGACAAAGCTCACACTGAATTTCACACCGTCGCGAAAATGTCCTTCGAGGATGTGACTGAAATGTTTTATTGAAAATGCACTTGCTTAAAAACGCCGGCCTTCTCACCTTGCATTTTACTGAGCAGATTTGAAGGATGCAAGATGTTGTGGATGAGTGAGACGGATGGTGAAAAAGAAAAAAAAAATAAAACACTCGAGGCTCTATGTCAAACACACACACGCTCAAGAACTTTCAGTTGAACGTTGAATTGAGGCTGATTGAATGCTCCGCCTTTAGTCTCGGCTTTGTCCCTCCAAGCCCTGTCTAAATATCGAAGCCGGTCGCAGTGAAAAGAGTCGGCTATCCAGAGGATTCCACCCAATCTGCATATTCATACAATTAATTAGGATTCCTCTCTCTGCTCTGTGATTTTTTTTTTTCTGTCTTTCCTGCTTTATTTCTCGAGAGGCAGCTGTGAGACAATGGCGGGGCGGTGATCGGAATCAGTCATTAGTGGGGGTGGAGGGAGGGGGC
>NW_017805478.1:926623-928617 GCF_001891065.2 Hippocampus comes | reverse complement strand
GGGGGGGAAGGTATAGACGAAGGAGCCGCGCGCCCACACACACCTTTCTTGCCAGTTGACTGTCTGCATCAGATAGGACGAAGACGACGAGAAGCGCTTTGCGGGCGCTCTGCCTCCGCAACTCGCTCTGTTGATGCAAACTTCTGCGGCTTTGTCTCGCTTTTGTGTTTTGCCTCCAATTGTCTGCTGCTAAAGTGACTGAGATTGCGTGGCGGCGGAGACGAACCAAATGACGCTCGGCAGGCTTCTCGCAGGCCGAGCTAACTGTTTTAGTAGCAAAGAGGAAAAAGATGAGATATTGAGAAGAAGAAAGCATGACATGAAAGTTTGAAATGTGTTGTCTGGTATCGTAGTTAGAATCAAATTTTGGAGTCCGCCTCTCAACTGGCGCTGACGGAGCCAAATCTCAGCCAATTTTCTTCTCGGCACACAAACAAGCCATTTCAATGATAGCACTTGAGGAATGACGCGATCGGCCCCGAAAAGATAAAAAGGTCTGCATTTCAAATTATGGGTAGCAATGGTGCATCTTGGACATCATTTCATGTAGTTTAAGCATTCCAAGATTTAAAAAAAAAAAAAAAAACCTGATCCCACTCAGTAGTCGTATTCTAAAAGTAAAAGTCGAGTCATCAAAAAGGTCAAGGGCCAAGTCTCCACTGCGCATGCATTTTATTGACATCAATGGTGTCCGGCATTTCCTCCTGAGAGGTGTCGCTCATTTTTTTTTTTTGCCCTCTTGATTGGAAAAATAAAAAGGCAACCAAAGCCACTTCGGAGTTGTATTATGTTCGCAAAAGCAGAAACATACGCTAAAAATCTGCCATTACTTAGCAACATAATTACTACACCAACGTCTGCCTATCCACTTATATCATTTAAAAAAACTTTTTTTTTTTCGGACCACCTGGCTGGATAATCTCGATATGTAGCACCAAAAAATCCAAGCCATTTCAATGACCATTAAAATATCCCAAGTTATACCTATCTCAAGCAGATTAAACCTACATTATCATTCTCAGAAGATTTAGAAAATCACTGTCGAATTAATTCTTCATCCTAAGCCTGTCAGTGGTTGTGCAGTTGTGTCTGAACGGTCTGTAATCTTGTAAATTTCATGGGGAGAGGAGTGTTACAAAACACACACACACACACAGACACACACACACAGAAACTCAGGAATAAAAGGGGGATCAAGCATGTGACAGATGACAGCAGTTGTCCATTAAGCGGGCACAACAGTCCTGGCGTGAATATTGCATTTCCATGTTTACTACAATTAAAGGCCAGTTTCACCGGTTCACTTCCTCGAACAGCCTCAAGGCACGTGGGTCAAATCTGGCCAGCTACATTATTTGATGTGGCCCGCGAAAGCAAATCAAGCATGTCAAGTTCCATGATGCTTGCTAAAGTCTGAACCAAAATTTCAAAATGTCATACGCAATCCACAACAACAGTCTTTATTCTTGACTTCGGATTTTAAAACTAGTTATTCATCAATTTGTTGTGAGCTGTGTATGTAATATGTGGAGGGAATTCAACATTGATATGGTTTCCTAAAATTCATAACGGCCCTTCAAGAAAACCGGAACTACAACGTGGCCCGCGACGAAAATGAGTTTGACCCCCCTGCTCTAGCCGGTCATTTTACACACCCGCTTTTTTGTGGTGTAGCCATTCAATGTCGATTTTCAAGACGCGGACATGTTTTCGATTTCCTTCGTCAAAAATGACTGAAAGAAGGCAAAGGGAAGATATTTATTTATTTGGAAGTCGAACATGACAAAAGACACAGGCTGCTGTGCGAGGCCGATTGCTCCACAGACCTTGCATGCCGAGGAATGTCCGAGGCCCCGTAATAGGCCTTTTTGTTGCCACAGGAAAGAGCAGGAAGGCTTTGCAGATCCACACGCAAGGTCCAACTTAATAAGCCCCGCCGAAGACGCAGGTCAGGGTCAAAGGCCAGTCAGATGACAACTTTGAACCTGAGGCCA
>NW_017805478.1:924540-926610 GCF_001891065.2 Hippocampus comes | reverse complement strand
CATGCTGTTCCTCTCATCTAATGATGTCCTTGTGGGCTGACATCCTTTCCACCAACTTTATTGTCCGACCGTGCGCCGTGTTCTTGCGCCGTTGTGACAGAACGTCTCATTTGCATGATTACATCTTTCCACAGCAGCTTCATTTCTCACGTATTTCCTCGCAAGGTTTTACAATAACTAAGGGAGCAGCTCCACTATATGATCGATACTTCGCAACTTACTCATTTTGGGTCACGATTAGAATAATAAATAAATAAATAAAAGAAATCAAGGCCGCTTGTCTGTCTCGACTTTGGATCAAACCGTCGGAGGTGCTGACGATGTTTAAACGCGTTGCGACTTTTGAGATGAGCTCCCCGTTTCTTTAGAAGATGCGGTCTGTCACGTAATTATCTTTTGAATTATCTTTGACCTTGCACTCGACCCCTGGAGTCCTTCTCTTGGGAAGATCGCAAATATTCTGTTCTATCGACGGAATCTAATGAGTGCATCACCTTTTTCCAGTCACAGCACTGCGAGCCTTGGATCTTGGCATCATCACAAAAAAAAAAAAAAAATGAGTGAAGCTTTTACTCAAATTCTGGTTGGGAAGCCAACCAGAATTCTTGCATTCGAATTTTTAGGTTCCTCGAAACGTGTGCTTGGCCTTAAATCAAGCCATCAAGAAACTGCAAAATGCAGTGGCGGGGCAGCGCATGCATGGTATTGGTGCCTTCAGTTGAGACTTGCCAGACATCATCATTAATATTATTATTATTATTATTATTTTTGTGCCGTAAGAGGCACTTTCAATTTTGTTGTTTTATTACGATGACAATAAAGACTTTTGCCTCTATTCTATTTTTACAGTGTCCACTATCCCGTCGCAATTGTAGAAACGATCAATAGTACATGAAAACAACGCAACAGCATGCTAGGTATATTACCTGGAAACTTTCGGAATCAATATTTATCTCATAACACGACAGGAATGGAAACAATTTAAATAAAACGCGTCATACTCGCCCGCGATTCTGATCATTAAATCGAGGAGAGGGACAGACAGACACATAACTCATCGTCCCGCAAGGGAAACGAGATTGTCACGGCAGCAATCTTCTCACCCGTACGCCGCTATCAATAATACAGGGGCAACCAACAATGTGAAAAAGTGAAGACAAGCGCAACATTTGGGAGGAATTAAAGATAATTAATTCTAATCCAAGCAGGCGGGGGGAAAAAAAAATAAATCGGAGGAATTAAAGATAATTAATTCTAATCCAAGCAGGTGGGGGAAAAAAAATAAATAGAAAAAAAATTAACAAAGATGAATATGCTGCCTGTCGTTCTCTGGTAATTAATATCGTCCTAAAGCTGTGTTTATCCAATAAATGCCAAAAGGGAGTCCAAAATTGGCAGCGATCATGACATCTTGATGAACTAAGATCCAACCCGTGTGTGTCGCATAAACGCCTGCTAATATGCAAAGTAGCCATGCATAATATATCGCACATTAAATGTCATATTTGGAAAAGCAGTAACACATCGAGGTGCCTGAAGATGGATAGCACATCGAGTATGGATGCTAATATCGATTGTGCATACCGTCTTTCGGGTGTTCGACATGATTGCAGCAGCCAGGCGTATTGGTGTCACACCCAGCGGATCATTGCCATATCCAGGTGATCAAGAGTAAAAGGTACAAACGATCGTCGAAAGTATTTTTGTTTTCTAGCGGCAACGTTGAATACGTCGGTTTGAGAAAGAACGTGAGCGGATGATTCCAGTCGTGTTTTGCTTGTTGGGATTAGCGAGCATTGACGTTACTGTGGGCCAGCTAGCTGGCCGTTGGAGGCGATTTTTTTTTTTTTCTCAAACGACACGAGTCTACATTGTGCACTGATACATTTCCCTGTCAAGAATGTCATTTATACAGCCTTGCGTTGTGATGTTTCGGAATGAGTGCCGATGCTCTTTCTTTCTTTGCATACTTTTATTTATTAAAAAAAAAAAAAAAAATCCTATATATCGCGATATCGATATCGGCCCCGGTATCGATATCGCGATATCTAGATCGACCTTGGTATCGAT
>NW_017805478.1:923340-924436 GCF_001891065.2 Hippocampus comes | reverse complement strand
CACACACACACACACACACACACACACACACACACACACACACACACACACACACACAGATCTGACAGATGGCACCACTGGCTCCAGAAACAGCAGAGAGAGGGAATATGTGGGGAATGAAAGGAAGAGGGGAATGTTCTGGTAAAGTAAACACACACACACACACACACACAAGCAGTAGAGTAATTATCCTGGGCACTGGCCTTGGCACTAACCCGGGGAAAACCCTGATGCGCCAACTCACTGTACCCGATGACCTACTAAACCCAGCAGGAGAGGAAACACACAAACACACACACACGTCAAGCAGAGTCACATACACTAATATGGATGCAAAGACATGCATATGCAAAGTCAGTCAAGGAGGAAGGAAGCGTGTATATAGGAGGGGGACATAAACGGATCGGTTTCACCCTCGCCGCCCCCGCCCCCCACCCCCCACCCCCAATCAATCTCTTTCCCTTTCCTCGGCACCCACTTTCTCTGGATTGCTTTTTAAAATTCTTTCGAAGGGATGGCGATGGTCGTTAGAGCGTGGCCGTGCTGTCAGGCTGAGTTATCCTTGTACAGCTCTGGGCCTGATTATCCCGTGATGACTCATCCAGGGAGAAGGAGAGGTGAACTCGGTGCACAAGAACCCAACAACCAGGCCACTGATTACATAGCAGAGGGAGAAGGGACTAAGAGAACGGGGGCTTTGACAGGCAAGCCCTGGCCGTCGCATGTGACAGCTCAACAAGAACCACCGCCACTTTTTTTTTTTTTTTTTGGGTCCCATCACGGAGACCGTCATCATTTTGCCAACTTCTTGTTTGACTTGTTTATCGCCGCTCTCTGGCGATCAAGTGGCAGCGCCCCCCGAGCGGTTTCTCACCAGGCGGTCCATGTCATGTCCTATCATATCATTAACTTGATAATGTCGTCCAAGATTCACAGCACCGGAGAGGAAGATGACAAAAACAACAGGCCCATCTGCAGCCGGCAGCCTTTGTTGACACGCTGATGTCTTTGGTAGTTGGTGAGGGGGGAAAAAAAAAAAAAAAGTTGCATAACATCTACTGCGCTATTCATAGAGAGGAGCGCGGGGGGGGGGGGG
>NW_017805478.1:920938-922391 GCF_001891065.2 Hippocampus comes | reverse complement strand
TTCCTGACGCAACCCTCCCCATTTCTCCGGGCTTGGGACCGGCACTGGGGAACAGTGCACCCCCAGGGGAGGGCACTGCCCCCCAGCGGCTGGGTTTTTGCCCTAACCAAAATGTTTTTTTTTTTTTTTTTTTTTTTTTTTTTTTTGGGTCCCATCACGGAGACCGTCATCATTTTGCCAACTTCTTGTTTGACTTGTTTATCGCCGCTCTCTGGCGATCAAGTGGCAGCGCCCCCCGAGCGGTTTCTCACCAGGCGGTCCATGTCATGTCCTATCATATCATTAACTTGATAATGTCGTCCAAGATTCACAGCACCGGAGAGGAAGATGACAAAAACAACAGGCCCATCTGCAGCCGGCAGCCTTTGTTGACACGCTGATGTCTTTGGTAGTTGGTGAGGGGGAAAAAAAAAAAAAAAAGTTGCATAACATCTACTGCGCTATTCATAGAGAGGAGCGCGAGTGGGTGGGGTGGGGTGACATTTGGGATAGGCCCATTGGGACGTGGGGGTCCTCACTGGTGACAAATGCACTCTGATGTGAGCATACATAAACGACTTCTGATTAATTATTAAATTGCATAGACTTCATATACTATGCAGGATGAACGCATTAAATTTGGGGGGGGGGGCAGAGGGGGTCTTCGAGGTTCACGACATCACACGCGTGTCCACTTAAGTTTTTGCTGTTGAGTTTTGCCGCTTTTCTTGAAATTCGAGATGATTTACATTGCGAGGCACTTCGGGTCAACTTATGGTTTATCGCGGCGGAATATGCTCGGTTTGACCAACCTTCCACTAATGCGCGCAAACAAACGCACACACACCACTCTTGAGTCTGATCGAATGGGATTGGGCAGTGTTCTCGCAGCACCAACTGTCACCGCAGTGAGAGGTCAAGCAGAGACAGTAACACAGCTTATATAAGTCACAATAACGGGGGATGGAGTGGCGGTGGGGGGTGGGGTAGAGAGGCCTTTGTGTGCAGCATGTTATTTTATTTAATTTATTTATTTATTTATTTATTTATTTTATGAAGCTGGTTATATATGAAAGTTTGTTTTCTTACTTTTCAACTGTCGCCACATGAGACGGCTCACACAGGCGTTCCGAATGGCACTGGGTGGATTGATTCAAACGATGCCCGTGCTGTCTCTTCTAGAATACGAAAGGTCGACGTCACTTTATATTTTGAAGCCAGGCCTAAAAAGGAGATAATTGTCAGAACCAGCTGAGGCATATACTGTACCCCTCCCTACATGAAACTCATCATACAATGGTTCACTTCTGAGGTCATCCTGAAAACATGCAATTCAGTCATGATGATGTGAGGGTGACCATTTCAACCTGGAATTCATCTAATTGATTGACACACTTAGGCCTGCCGCACACGTGGCACAACAAGAGTGAAGTGGACCATCCTGAAAAATATATTTCAGTTGGCGACTTTTGGC
>NW_017805478.1:912786-920058 GCF_001891065.2 Hippocampus comes | reverse complement strand
GGGGGGGTGGGGGGTGCATCGAAAGAAAGTCGAACAGTTTGTCAGTGGATTGGAAGGGGCATGCAACGTCTCATGGAGAGGACATAAGGACAAACAGAGGGAGAGCAGGCGAGAGAAAAGAGAGGGAAGGAGCTTTTCTATAAGCAGAAGCTAAAGAGGTCAGACTGCTCGCTTTCCGGGTCAGGGCGCATTAAACAGGCGACCGCGCTGAACTGTCGTCCTCGTCCCTGTGGCGACACAGCAATGTGGACAGGCCTCCTCCAACCGTGACCACACATTAGGCACTTACTGGAAGCCACACAAACACCGCTCTGGGCGTCAACACATAACGCTGCCCTTTACTCAAATCCACAACATATAGGGACGCACGCAGAGCGACACCGGAGAGGCCCACGGCTCGTGCGAGCATAAACCGTCTCGAGAAAATAGCCAAGGGTGGAAACGTCTATCAAGGTGGCGGTAACGGCAACAGTGCACGGTGCAAATATTCTCCACGGTGCAAACGGCGCAATCGCGCGAGCGCTTCATTAGCCTGACAATGAGAAGCATGTTGGCAAAAGGCCAGCCGCTCCGCGGCGGTAATATTTAGCCCAACTGCAACTTATGTTCAGTGGATACGTGGTTAGCATGAAGCCTGAAGGGAGAGTCCTCACCTTGAGTTCTGTACAAGGTCATGAGATCGTATGCGTAGCGTAAGACAGTTCAACGGATCGGATCCTTTCCAAACATGTTTCGGTTCAATAAGATGCAACAGAGTCACACGCACACACACAGTACAACCCCAATGCCATGAAACAATCTTGACCATTTGGACAGGCAGTCCCCTTTCCGCTCAAAATCAAAGACATTTTGGGAGCTTCAGACCGGGCGAACTGGAATATCCGCAAAATGCTTGGTAGCCTTTGGGCTCCAGACCGTCATATTTATGTTCCATTAAAGCGATAAGATCAAATCCTTGATGCCTGGCCTCTTACTCTGTTTCCTCCCGTTTATTTCCTTTCAGTCGGTGGCAGATGTTTGAAAGGCACAAGAAGAAGTCCATCAACGCAGCACTACCAAAGAGCCAAATTATGATTGGGGAAAACAGGAAAATAATCTTTCATGGGCAAGTAATAGTTCCAGCTGAAGCGAATGCAGCCATTAGACAAAGGACACAAGAGAAAGCAATCGAAAATGGGCACTATCTTTCCAATTATCAGCATGGCGCATGTTCTTTAGCGCAAGCTGAAAAGGACAGGTTATTAAGCTTTAATGCTTCAAAGCATGAGGACCATTCAAGGCCTTCCTTCTCATTAGACCGACCACCAGGCTCCCCGTGTGTGCGTGTGTGTGTGTGTGTATGTGCATGCGCCAGCGAATGCATAAGCACACATGTGCAAGTACACGTCCATGGTTAAGCGCCTCACAACACAAAAACACAAAAGGCTGATAAAGATTGCGTGAGTGCCGGTCGGTCTGTGTGGAGATTCAGTCTACAAGGGCATTTCCCTACATACCGTATACCGACCGCCATTAATGCATCAACGGCGAGAGAAGCCTTGCGTTCCTCATCAGACACTCGACAGAAAAAAAAATGCACGGAGGATTCTCGAAATCCTTGAGCAAAAGAGGGAAGCATTTGATTTGATTGATGTGTGCAATGCTTTGTAACCATGGTACAAAAAGCAACGTAAAAGCAAAAGTGCAGCCAGCCCTGGTGGGAAATAGGCGCTAATTTTGTTGCAATGCAAAAAAAAAAAAGCCCAGCCAAATGAACTTTCGTCGGTGGTACATTTTGCAGCGTATGCGCTATATCTGAGCACTGGTGTCGCCAAACTCAGAAATCCAAGCTATGTGAGCTAATCCAGCCGCTTATGAAGCTTTCTAGAAATGAAAAAGGATAAGAAACGAGGATTGCAGAAGGCAGGAAACGGGGTGGCGGGGAACTGCGGTCGCCCTAGAAAAGCGGCCCGAGCTAAACGGCCCACGCGCGAGACTATTCAGTCAGGTGCCGCCATGCGAACGCATTAGCGGGACAGAACACTGTCTAACAGCCAGCTCAAGTTCCTCTGATCAATGAAGAAGTATTGGCAGCGGCGCTTCTGCTCAGTCGGCCACTAACTTCCCTTCTGTCCATTTCTGCACCAACGCGAGCGCGCGCACACACGCACTGGCCCCAACGGTCCGATGAAGACAATTTTCCATAGATGGGATGATTAATGCGCCTGCCCGAAGATGCTGATGGAGATTGATGCCGCCCGCTCCGCTCTCCATGCCTAATCTTTCATCCTTACAATAAATATGGCACAGTGTCCGCATGCATGCAAAAGGCGTCTGATTACAAACAGCTTGCAAGCCATCGTCCCTTTTAACGATTACATCCAAAGGCACTCTCTCTGTCAAACGGCCGTTTCCCGTAATGAAATTAGCCCGTCTCACTGTCTGCGGGCTCGGCAAGGAGTTTGCGCCAGGGTCAGCCGTCCACGTCACCCTCATTCGGTCGCGTGAATGCAAATGAGATGCAAATCGGGCTAAAACTGAACGCTGGTTAATTTGCCCTCCTGACATTGCAAACAGTCACATGGGGGAGCTGGGATGCAAATGACATGCAAATGACAACTGACGGCCCTTTCTTCCACTGGCTAAAGGGCGGCGGCTTTTGGGTTGGGGTTCGGTTCGGTTCGGTTCTGGTTCTTCTCAAATGTTTTGGTGCATCCAAAGTGGAAGCGAAGAAAGAAAACGCCCACTCCGAGAGGAGAAGGGGCGGAGTGGTGGCCAAAGCTTCCCAACAGGCCTCCCGGTGATGTCATCATGCCTGGAAGACCGCGGGGGGGAAAAAAATGCAAACCCGCAAACGAGGAACAAGAAGGAAGTCGACGTCACATTCCAAGCGCTCCGCATTTACCAGAAGCCAAGTCCACAGCATCATCTGGCTTCGCACGTTCACTTCTCCAGAGAGTGGAAGTCCTTTCAAGCCCATACAAATGGGCAAACGTGTCAAGTTGACACAAGGCGCATCTTAAGCCAAATACTCCCGTGAGGAGGTCAAACCTTTGTACGGACAAATCTCTAAAGACCACGTGACAGGCAGGGGGAGGGGGGGGGGATCACTTCCTCGAATGTTCAGCCCATACACCTACAGTATGGATTTGTGCACTTCATTGATCGCCCCTTACAAGCGTCCACTGGGGTTGAAAGTAAATGAACCGCAGCTTCTGCTAAGTACATCACGTTTTTAATAGGACGCATCTTCTATTCCGTGAACAGTTTGGCGCAAAACTTTGGTTTCATCTGCTTTGAGATGGAAAGAAGGCAACGCGGTCGGGCCTCGCCAGCAGTTTCAGGGACACGTTGTTCGGTAGCCTTACATGCGGCTGCACGTTAGCGATCTCTGACTGCGACTTAACAAAACCCGCCAAATGCCTCCTGGAGAACGAGAGAAACAACATCCGCAGCCTTCCTTCTCCGGATCTCTCGCTTGCTCTTATAAGATCAAGTGTATAGAATGAGTCATCTGGACCCGACCTCGGATAACTTCTCCGCTGTGCTTTTTATACCGAGGAAGCACCCATTTGCAGAGTTCTTGGATAAATCTCCATTGGTGAATGAGAGTGCGAAAAGAGAAGCAGAGAGGAAGAAAATATATTTCTCCTTTCCGAAGCATCTCAGGTTGTTTTCATTTGGCTCGCTACAACTTGGCCCCGCATGCGAGTTGAAATGCACCCGTTCAACAAATTGGAGACCGCGGCCCATGCACATGCCGTGAAATTGATCATATTGAAAAGGGCTGGAAAAAGACGACCTCTCTTTCGGCGCAGTATTCGCTGAGAACACGAGCGTGCGATCCAAGTACCAAAGCTGCTCCGCTTTCCCGGCTCGACGCAGGAAGCCAATTCCAGCATGAAGTGGGTGAAGCCGGCCGCATCATCTGTTTCGGGTCAAGAAGTTTCAAATGCTGTCGGAGAACACTTAAGGCACTTGCTTTTGAGGCCTACTTGTCCCCGCTCAAGACACTCTTTGACCCCCACATACTCTCCGCCACTGCAGACACACACACACGCACACACACACACACACACACACACACACACACACACACACACACACACACACACACACACACACACACACCTCAAGTGTTAACTTTATATCGAAGCCAGATGAAAATGGTAAAAACTAGACGATACTGATGACCTCGTACATGCAAAATTGTTGACGCAGCACATGTAGTGGCTGTATCAGATTTTTTTGGGTCTTTCGCCAGGTCATTTGCACGTTGACCGAACCGTAGTAAAAGCGCAATCGTGGCAGAGTTTATGTGACGCGGCCTTCAGCTCGTGTAACGACGTCAGTGGCGTGTAGGGGCAAAAGAAAAAGAGGCGGCAGGTTTGTTTTGAAGCACCACGTGGCTGATCCAGGCATCGACAGTACTCGGCCCTCCGCAGGGTCTTCACTGAGCGCATATTTCTTTGGTGTACTCGGGCTCGATGAATCAAACTACAGTCGTCCTGCTCTCTCACTTTTCGCTTCATTCATAAACCCAAAATATTTGGGAGGCAGCCGATTGGTCGGTGTCAAGCGACGCAAAAATACGACGCGCTCTTGCGAGCCAATGCAAGGCGAGCTGTAGGTTCTCTCCCACCCTCTCTCTCTCGCTCGCTCTCTTACTTTCGGGCTCCCCCTTTAACACGCACTCATTTTTTTTGTGTTGTTTCACTCACTGCCTGCGTGCATTGCAGAAGTCGAAACAACGGGCCAGCTTGGAGCAGAAGTCAGCATCCACCCCACTGCGACAGTATGCTTTGGACAACAGGGACAAGCTAGGTGAACTGCATTTTGAACCCCCCCCCCCCCCCCGAGGAGTGGTCTTAAGTTGTGACTTGGTCCCATTTTCCTTTTCAGCCCCCCACGCCCTCCGTCTGTGTATTTTCTTTCCCCTCCCTGGCGTTTGTCGGTTCGCGACAAGGAGATGCACTCTAAAAATGAAAGTCCATCGACAAATTGATTGAGTGATTGACAGCTTTAATGAGTGATCTTTATCCGTGTCCTTTGGTGGCAGGGGGCGAGGCTGACGTCAGGCCTAATTCAATATGACCGGGTTCAATATTCACAGTTGTTTTGTTATCCCCCCCTGCACCCCCACCCCCATGTGCAAGATCTTTATGGCACACAAAGAGGAAAAAAAACAAAACTGAAACACACGTAAATCAATCACTGCAGTGATCCAGTGACTCTGTGAACTCTGTGTGTTTAAGGGGGAACTGGGTTGATTGGGTTTATGGGCGTTTGGAGGAGCAATACTTCCATCTATGGACCAGAGTGGGTACTCGAGCCTCCCAATGGATTACATCATCAGGTTGAGCTTGCTTTTATTATGTTGACGTTCTAGTTCAGACAAAGAGAAGCAGTAACTCTGAACTGAACCGCTATGATCAAAAAAAAAAAAGATTTCAAACATTGATACCTGTTTTAGCGTCAGGTATTCCAAATTCACGTGAGCACAAAACAATACTGTCAATAAAGGTTGAGTGGTCGGGTTGTCTCACTTTTGCATTGAATTCAGAAATGACCATCGCAATGTGAAACGTCCAATATTACAATACATCCTGATTTATATAGCGCTTTGGTTTATATTCCATTTCCCCGAGCACTTTTGTGTGATTTTTTTTTTAAGCAGTGATTTCTAAATCCAAGCGGTAATTACAGTGTGATTTCTCACAATCAAAAACTCACCCTCTGTTCACCGTGGCAGCAAAATCAAGGGTTGATCCATCATCTCAAAGGGGCGCTGAGAACTTCTGCAGCTTGGCCCAGGTACTGCAGGAGGGAGAGAGAGACTGGTTATTTATGTTTCAAAACACCACAGCCTTGAGATGATGCTTTGGGTCAGGAAGAGTGCAGCATTACACTGCCATCTAGTGTCGACAGAGACATGTGCAGGCCATAAATGAGATTTACCAATAAATTTCCAAGATCATGCTTTTCTGTGACTCGTTTAGTCTCTCTGTTGCAACCTACTCTTGACACTTTGTGACACCCCTGCGGCCTGGTGCACACGGTGATTTTTCAATGTTTTAAATATTTGTTATCTGTTCCAGACTCCACGCATTAAGATTTTAAAAAAAGGGCATTTAAGACTTTTGGGTACTATTGTGGATTGTGTGCGACCTGCGCCGAGAATATCCTCCGAGACAGAAATCTCGCGTGATCACTCGACATCTCCCCAGAGCGAACAACAACAACAACAACAACGACAACAAACGCTCCGGACTAATGTTATCCGATTGCGTACTGAAAGGAGCGCAGCCGAGAGTGTTGCAAAACGGCAATGTCAAGAAAAGAAATTGCTTGGAAAAATACATCTTGCAATCTGGGTAACCACATTTATGTTAAAAAAAATGAAATTGGTAGGACATATTTGGCTTACAGCCGCAGCAATAAACACATCCTGACCTTTCAGAGCTTTTATTTCGGTATTTCTGGTTCTCGGCGATTTGAATTTGTGTTCAGGATGCAAATCTATTTTCACGCGATACATTTTCACGTTCGGGAGTATGTGTCACATTCGATATGTGGAATGAACTATTCATCTCCAAGTGGACAAATGGGCAGTGACCCAAAAAATGCACTCGTTTATTCAACATTGTTTGCTCTAAACTTTACAAAATGCAACTGTTATTTTCAACGTGAGCCGCTTGACAAAACGCTTTGTTCCTAATAGTCGCAGGTGCGGAACGTAACAAACTTTGTGTCTTGAGTGGCGAGCTCCAAACGAGACGGTCAATATTGGGTTTACAATCTCGAAAATATTCAGTTTTTTAGCCTAATCATTTGGATGAAGAAATGTATTAAATGTGTACAGTATGGTACTACTGCACTGTAATTCACCTTGGTAGTACTTCTGCAGTCGTCGTCGTCTGCAAATGTCATGTGCAGTGTCACAGGTGAGCTCGTACCGGTGATGACGCCTTAAAAACACACGTGCTCAGAACGAACGAGGCGATGTGCAACAACATTTTGTGCTCGAGGGACACATTCGATTTAAAGATGGGACACGTTTTGGAGATGTGAAATTAAATTTGCAAACGGCCATTATGTACTTTGCCCACCCTTGGTGTCGGTAAAGGGGTTCATTTCAATACAAGTATCTGTCACTTCTAAAACTGGTTCAGGGACTAAACCGTTCCATTTATCAAGCCAGAACACAATTATTTCAAGGCACTTTTTTTATTTTCAAGCAGGTGCCCCCCCCCCCCCCATTTTTAAAAACCAATCTTTTCATTGTGTAAAGAC
>NW_017805478.1:899301-912304 GCF_001891065.2 Hippocampus comes | reverse complement strand
TAAAAACCAAAACAAAATTTTTTCAAGGCCTTTTTTTTTTTTTAAGGAGGCCCCCCCCCCCCCCCCATCTTTACAGACGCAATATTTCCATTGTGAAATGAATATCTGGGAACAGAACAGAAAGTTCTCTTGAACAAAAGAAAATCAGCCTAAAAAAAAGTTGAAAGTGTGTTTAAACCTTTCCACATTCAATCATCACATGAGCATAGAGAATTGATTCCGTTTACGCGACTACTGTAAATGATTTGGATGCGTGGTGCCGTTTACGGTCACGATTGAAGTCAGTGTTATCAATTTCATGAGTGTATGTTGACATTGACAGCAGACTGAAGCTAAAATCCAGAAAATGTCATTTCATGTAGACAAGGCTACAAATATGCATAATGTGTAAATAGTGACTTTGAAACAACAATTCGGACAAGTACATACAGTATGTGATGCAACCAACTCTATACATACAGTATGCCATTCACACCAGTGAGTCCATTTTCGGTACATTCAGGTAAATAAATGGCTCCTTGTACAGTTTGCATGACAATGGCCGATACAAAGGGGGCGTACCGAAAGGGAAAAGGTGCGTTATCAGCAGAGGGGGACAAAAAGCTCATCGGTGATGAGGTCATTTTCAGTGATGAAGGCGGCAAAGCTCTGCGGGTCTTGGATGGAGTTTTTCTTTAAATGTAACAGAGTTGTTGTGCGTGTTTGGTAAACAGGCTTGTTGTTTTTGGAAAGTGGCATCTCTAAAAACAGGGTTCACTTTTCAGGGGCATCTGAACAAATGAGCTGTATAATGAGTCAGCGGCAGCGTCTCTATTGGCGTCGCTGTCCAAATCCCCATCTGTGACTTCCATTGGTAGAGGCTCGTCTGAGCAGATCAACACGTCAATTGGGCCTCGAGTGCTCTTGAGGTGGATTTGCAAGCTCTGTGAGGACAGACAGAGGCAGGCAAGAGTTTTGACACACCGCTTGATAAATTCATCGTTCAGGGTTTGGCCCGCACATCTATCACGACATTGTGGTTAATGTGTAGGAAAACGGGACGCCTTCTCCCTTGTGACTTGCATACAAGTGCATCCAACTCGGGTTGACAAAACGTACTTCTTTTGGGTGCGTCACGTCCAGCCTCGTGTCTTCGGGGCCTTTGACCACAAGCACAGTTTGCTCCCTCATGATGGGAATGCTTTGAATATCCTCATAAGTCACATAGGCAAACGTGAAGAACATTGTTAAGGAATACGCGATTCCACAATCCTGACAATGCAGTCCAGCACCAAAATAAGCATGCATGCTCTCTGATCAATGAATGGGTGAAGTACAATCTGGAATAATAATCATAATTTTTTTTAAAAAAAAAGGATATCTGCTGGTCTGCTCGTCCACACATATCCCATGAATTGCTCTCGTGCAGCTTTCGATCAGCTCATCCAGCTTCTTCTCTTCTTCAGAGAGGTCATTCATCATTTTAATTGTGTCTTTGTTGAGCCAATCACCCCTGCGGACACATGGCAAAAAAAAAAGCACAATACACACATACATAAGCAATTTGGAAACCGTATGATATTTAGTCATTTGGCATCAGCAAAACGGTGTGGATATTACAATAAAATACATCCTGAATTATATAGCGCTTTCACAACAGCTGCAGCTGTAACAATTAAAAAAATAAAATAAAAAATCTACACAATCCTTTTAAAACGCCAGCTTTTTGTGACGGACAGAATTTAATTCAAAGCTTCTTTTTCCACCAATAATGTGGCCTATAGCCTGTACAAATAAATGTTGACATTTCATCTGGGGAGTGAGGGAGTAAAAATGAACCGAGATGACACGCTTGCACAAGTGCGCACACCCTCTGATAACTAAGTTATGAGGGTATTGGTATTGGAACAGAGCCATGGTGACTTATTTTTTAATATCCACCATATATTCAAACCCACACACTGTGTACTTACAACCACTGTACATGATTCTTATATATCTTTTTGATGAGGTTGATCCCCTCCAGGACGTTTGTGACATCATAGACACGTCTTTTGGAGGAGTTGAGTTCCTGGGTCACCAAGTTCAGGTCCAAAACGCCATCTTTCGACTGCTGCAGCATGTTCAAAAACTTCCTTGTCAACAAAACGAGCGACGTGTCGTTCCGCGACCTTTTCAAGTTGTGTGGATTCATACTACAGGGAGGAGCTGGGAAGGAAATAAAGAATGAGCAACTACGACTGAAACAGCAACAAAAATCAAATGCAAGGATTTATTTCTATTGATTATTTTCTTGTGGTAAAGAAGCATGAGAAACAAAAAAAACGTTACTTTCTTCTCCTGGAGGTGGATTTAATGTGCTGGGCTCATAGACAATTGACACCACGGCATAATTCTGCCAACCTGGGTCCCTTCGCTATGAAAAAAAATACACACAAATTTCAGAATGCAAACAAAATATTCAAACAATCAAATTTAGATTCAGCAAGACAGACCAAAAAAGGGGGGTCACACCGACGTTGGGCACAAATTGGTGCATTTCCAACCGGTTTAAAGAGTCATAACATTCTTGCTATTTGTCAAAGGAAAATGATACATATTTCACTGGTTAGCACCAGTACCCAGTTTAGCACCAGTCCGAAATTGGCTCTACCTCCGGTGCTTGAAACTGGTGCTTAAACTGGCCCCAATTATAAGTTGGGCCAGACTCTGGCATCAACTACGTCAGGGGGCGTGTCAGCCGGGGTTGTCATGACGATCGCAGATGTAGAGGAATAAAAAGGATATCAGCGTTTGCTGATTGCATGTCTCTGACTGTTATAGACGACATACTGTACAAGTATGTATAATCGATGCTAT
Organism: Hippocampus comes; assembly: GCF_001891065.2. Lineage (NCBI taxonomy): Eukaryota > Metazoa > Chordata > Actinopteri > Syngnathiformes > Syngnathidae > Hippocampus > Hippocampus comes. Next base: position 909,466 of record NW_017805478.1, on the reverse strand, counting down.
TCTAAATTTCCTAGCAGATCCTAACGGTGCATTATTAGTAGTAGTAGTAGTATGATTGTTAAGAGCACAGGCTCTCTTGGGTAAATGTCGACGTAATCAGTGAGGCTTAGTCGCTTTACGATGACGTAATGACATAGCTCCGATTTGGCTCTTTGCCGGTGGAAAACCAAACACGTCCTTGGTAAACATGTGTTAAGCCCCAACCAAGCGCTGGCCCTGGCGCCGAACTAAGTTTTTTTTTTGGGGGGGGGGGTGGAAAGGGATACGAGTGAGCTTTTGAAAATACAATGTGGGCTATGCTCATTCACACTACACACTCGAACAGAACTACACAAAGGAGATTTCGTTATATAATGCACCATGTTGTGAATAATGACAAGAAAGTCGCCCATTTTTGGTTTGGTTGACAGATTACCTTTACTGGCTCATCAGAACTTTGATCCGACCAGGTTAATGACTGTGGTCCGGCCTGCGACGCCTGCTGCGACTCATCAAACGCATTCGATAGCTCTTGCTTTCTACGGGAGGAAACATCGGATGTCCGATCTTTCGAACTTCCATTTGTTTCTTCTGATCCCTCAGTTGTGATCATTGCGTCGCCCAGCATGTCCAGAAATGTTCCAGCGGTTATTCTGCTAGCAATTAACGTGCCGCACGAGCTCACGCGTATAACCTACCTGGACCATTCTAATACAATTATCTACGCACGCACGGAGATGTATGTTTGCACTGCGTTGCTTCTTGCACAAAGCGTAATTTATGTGGTTAACACAATTTTGGGGGGAAATTTCTAACCTGATATTCGCACCCGCAATAACCAAAGCAGCTAGCTAACGTTAAATCGTGACGTAAAACCTGCACACCAATGAGCAGTGAGAGTTGGAGACACGTGACTTTTGTTTTCAAGTATCCAACGTTGACCCGGTTCCATATTTAACGGTTCAAAGATTTAACAAATAAGCTTCGCTTTGTGATTTTTTTAGAGGCGGCTGAAGTACGCATTCTATGTACATTTCATGAAAAGTAAAATGAGTCCTCCTGATTTCACGTAACAAATGGTTTATATATATAAAAAAAACGAACTGTAGTCTTTGATTTCACCATCTATTGGCTACTTGTTTAATTTTGAAGTCTTCCAAACGTCAAATAAAATGGTCTTTTTTTTTAACCCGACCAAGGAATCTGTTAATACAATCGGATCATAATTATTACGTTTTTATGAACACCGAACCACGTATTCACAGCAGTAGAGCAGATTGACAAATGATTGTATTTTTTTTTTTGTCCAGCATTTGTTTGAATAAGGTAGTGTCTGCATTAATCACAGCTCTGAGCTTCACACAAGCTGGTCTAACTTTACAAATGTTATACCGTGATGTGACCGTAAATGTTTCTTCATATTTAACATAGTTTTTGAAATTAAATAACTTACCAGCCAGCAGATTTATTTTACTCCTTTTACAAAAAGGTAAGGGACCAAAATAGTAAAACTCAGTGACTTGGATCAGTAACTTTACCCTCATTTAATGACCAGCCTGAAAATTGAAGCACATTAGTGCTTGTTACAGAAAAAAATAAAATCAGCATATTGGGGAAATGCACATCACTGTGTGAGACTGGCTAAGTTTAATCAGCATTTTCCAATAACCTCTGAATGAGCTGTGGAGCCTGGTACTGCTTAGTCGGTGCATCTGTAAATACTTGACACATACAAAAATAGATTTTACGAGACTACAAATTGATTCAAAAGCTTTTGCTTGCCCTTTCACTGAGCTTTGTTATAAACATGTTAGTCTCTGCTTTTCATACAATGAATATACAAGCCTTCCAAATACTCCCGATGTCTTTCCCGATACTACTGGTTTGCATTATACTGAATCATGGAATCACATTTTTGAAGCAACATTCCTCAAATTTGAATTTTGTCCTTTTTTCATAGAAATAAAAACCACCAAATAACCAGGAAGCAGCTCGCAATTCGTGCCTAAAAAAGGCATTTTTAAAAATTGCCTTGATTACAAAATAAAGAATTAATACATATCAGTCATCATCATCAAACTTGATCTTCTTCCCTTGGAAAGCCAAAATTTGCCCTTGCTGCTCTTTTCTTTTCTTACTGGCTTCCCACGACGGATGCAGGGCCTGTTGTGGGGCCTGATGGGGAAGACCGCGGCGATCCTGCTGCCTCACCGCATCACCTCGGCCGCGCCCTCTGAAGTTTGTTCTCTCTGAATCGGAACGCCTGGCGTCAGGCCTGTTGACCTTGCTGTTCGTTGGTCCTCGCTCCTCTTTTCGGAACTTTTTATCAAAGTCTCCACGGCCCCCGCCCAGCGGTTTCCCTTGCCCCCTAAACGGCTTCCCCCTTCCGCCCCGACTCGGTTTTGTTTGAGACAAAGAGCAGAAGACAGTCTGAAGTTTGGGTGCTTTGGTCTTCAACCGTGACTCAAGCTCATCGAGTTCACATTGAAGCTCGTCAGCCGGCTTGGCTTTTTCTGCTGAATCCTCTTTCGTCTTGTCGCCTTCTGCCTTTTTACTCTTCTTTTTCTTAAATTTGCTGACTTTGCCCACAAAAAAGTCATTCTCGCTATCGCTCTCTTCCTGGGACGACTGCTTGTGGAATCGTTCCTCAGTGCTGTCGTCAAAGTACGGTTTGTCCTCCTTGTCAGAGAGCTCTAAATCGCTTTCTTCTTCTTCTTTTTCTTCTTCTTTGGTGGGCTTGGACACCACTTTTGGTTTATTCTCCTGAGCCTTTGCTTGCACCACTTTCGGTTGATTTTCCTTTGCTTGCACCACTTTCGGTTGATTTTCCTGAGCCTTAGCTTGCGTTTTTTCCTGAGCCTTAGCTTGCGGTTTCTTCCTTGGCTGTTCTGTTGGCTCACACTTTTTGACAATTTCAGCCTCCACGGTTACTTTCTTGTCAGCGGCCGGAGTAGCTTGAGTAGATTCCATTTTGCCCTCATCAGGTTCAGAAATAGTAGGCTCATCTTTTGTGTCTTTATCATCGTCGTTAGTGATTTGCCCCGCTTGTTCAGGACTTTTTTCCTCCTTTGCTTCCTTCTTCTTTTCTATCTTTTTAGCTTTAGCATCCGGTGAGTACGGAGCTAACATCCCATCATCCTTGCTCTTCTTCTTTCGTTCTGCCTGCTTCCCTCCCTTCCTCCTCTCGTCACTGAAAGCCTTCACAGCGGCCTGGATGTCCTCGATCTTTTTCTTGAACTGGGGGTGGGAGGCTATGCGAGCTATGGCTCTGTCGCTCATGGAGGACTTTGGGTTCTTGCACACTTCGTTAAAGTTGAGATTCTTCTGCAAGGCAGTCTTGGTGACCTAAGGATGGATCAAAATAAGTATGTTTAAAACAGGCTTTACATTTCGCTCTAACCCCTGAATGTAGATACATACAAGGTCCGGTCGGAGCACTTTCATTGCGTGGATCTCCTCCAACAATCTGGCGACCCTCCTCTGGTTCTTCTCAATGGCCGCCTCTGTGCCCTTCTTGTTCTTCAGCCCAGCGATTTGACGAATGAGCTTCCTGCTGAGCAGTGCCCGCACTCTCTTCACCTCTTTTCTCATGTTCACCACCTCATTGTTCAAGTTCAGGACCTGAGGCTGCTTTTTAACTTGAACTTGATCAGGCTTGATCTCCGTGTCAACTTTGGGCTGTTTGGCCTCCTCCTCATCTTCATCACTGCAGTCCTCTTCTTTAAATTCTTCTGAATCTCCTCCAACTTCTTTCTCTCCTATTTCCCCTGCTATTTCTCCTCCCACCATGTGCTTCTCTTTATTGTCTCCCTCCACATCTCCATGATTGGACTCTTCTCCCGCATCTTCCTTTTCCTTCTCCCCAATATATGATGCCATGTTCTCTACGTTGTCCTGAGAAGCAGTCATCTGTTAAAACATGAGCACATTAGATCAGGAGGGAAAAGTAACGAATAGGTCTACTTAACCCGTGTATTAAGCATAATGGTCACGTACCCCGCAAAGGTTGAATCAAAGCAATCAGCCTCATGTTTGTTGAATTTGTTGGGTGGTTTTCTGAGTAGAAACGTGTTATAACACTGGTGGAATGCCATAAGATTTTTCAAATGTAAAATATGTGCCATGGCCTAATACCAGTGTAGGTAATTATGTTGCAAATATGCACACAGGAAATATTCTTATTAAAGTAATTCGGACATTAAACTAAAATAATGACAAATTATCCAATGTCACTTTATCGATGTCACAAATAACATTTCTTGATTTATATATCTATTCCAGCAATAGTTTTGGTGACAAACAGAACAATTACGTGTCTTTCAATTAAATGGTGTACGGTACAATGAAATGCGCTGTCGAATATTTTGATAGAATGTACTATTGCTGACACTGGTGGTATGCCGTGACATTATTCGAACGTAAAGGTGGGCGGTAACGAAGTTGCAAATAGGGTGTTTAAAATGCTTCAAACTTTCACGAAACATGTTGCAACGTAGCTTACAGTCCGATTTCATTCTATATAGGAAGCATTGATGGAAGCTACGTGATAATGCAGCGAGCGCACAAGCGTGGCGGGGCGAGCGTGCACACGTTTTGCCAGGCTGAGTTGAACAAAGTAGCTTGAAGAAGCGTCTGCACGACGGGCAACTAGCGGATGCCTAAAATTAATACAAAGCGATCAAAGCACGTCTCACTACGACACGGCTTACCGTAATTAACAGGCAATACGCTCTCGACGAGAGACGAAGGCTGCAAACGCTTAGGGGGCGGCCATGTTTGACGTCGCTACGCCTCTGATGTCGTCATCACGTCAGACGTCGCGTCAGGGAACGCGGCGCGTCGTGAAAAGGGGAGGGGCCTCGGGCGCACTGTTATTATTTATTTCTTTGTTTCGCGTGTATTAAACAAAAACAACGGTGGCTAATTCACGGCCTGTGCATATTTCGCGAGAGCGAATGACAGTCGCGTGCTCCCGCTACCGCACCGACACATCGGGAAAATCATCAGGGGGAGGATGAAGCGGCGCAATGCGGACTGCAGCAAACTCAGACGGCCGTTAAAACGGAACCGAATCACCGAGGGTATATATAGCAGGTACAGGGAAAAACGGGTTGGAGGGACGTTATTGTGTAACGATGGCGCCGATCTCAATGTCGACATTGGTCTTGCATGCTGCGCCTCATTCATATTGAACGAAGATGTGCATTACGAGCTCTTCGAACAGCAAGATGAACATTCTGGTTTATGGTGTTGGGGGCTGGCGAATGTCTGTTATTTTGTTCCTGGCGAGCTAACGTTCCTTCATTCAAATCTGGCTCCGCATTTAAATTGCGTTTGCTAGAAATCGCCCAGTGGTTCGCGTGAGTCATCCAAGAGAGACCCCCCCACCCCCCCGAACCCCCAAGCATCATTCCAAACGGATTTAGTTTGACTGAATAATGTCAAAAGATGAATGATTTGAGATGCACAGTCGAAGGTCTGAAAGAATGATTTGCGATGCACAGTCGAACGTCTGAATATTGTCTCCTGCTGAAATGCTGTGTAACAAAGGAATGTATAGAAAACAGTACTTCTTTAAAAATCCCAAAATGCATGTAACGTCTGTCATGACTCATGATCTTGAAACGTTTTAAATGGTTTTGCAGTATTTTGAGCGCACACAATTTCAGCCGATTACATACCGTGTTGTAAACATGCTATTATAAATCACAGTTCGCACAATTATCCGTGTAGCATAATTAGCCTTTAATTGCCGCACACGCCAAAACGCAACCTCTTAACCTTTGAATTAAGTATCCCTCTAACCATTTTCTCAAATAATGCTGATCGCTACAAAACTACCAGGTCATACAAATCTGCACTCAACGATTGTAAGCAGCTGGCTTTTGTCCCAAACGTCATTTATCTCCAGTGTGTCTTTTGTCTTCCTCTCCTCGCAGTACATTCCTGTATCTGAAGTTCCTGGTGGTGTGGGTGTTAGTTTTGCTTGCTGACTTTGTGCTGGAGTTCAGGTTCGAGTACCTGTGGCCCTTCTGGCTTTTCCTTCGCAGCGTCTACGATTCCTACAGATATCAGGGGCTGGTAAGAGGATGATAAAAATCCAGTGCATCCCCAAAGTCCGCCCGTCTCATGAGATACTCAATTTGTTGAAGTTTCTCCCTTTTCCCTACCTCTCTGTTTCAGGCATTCTCATTCTTCTTTGTGTTTGTGGCACTCACGTCAGACATCATCTGCCTCCTGTTCATCCCTGTCCAGTGGCTGTTCTTTGCTGCCAGCACCTACGTATGGGTGCAGTATGTATGGCACACAGGTCAGTTCGCGGTGTATTGCATTCCCGCTTTTTGTTTTTGCGCAGGCGACAGTTTAATTGGGCATAAACGTCTGGCCTCGATGCGTGAAAAGGATCGAATCTGTCATTTGCCCACTGACCCGCTTGCTGGTTGAAAAGCACCATAAGAGTGGTCGTCTTTTGTGCAAGAGAGAAACCTTGACTTTGTTTGTTACACCCAGAGAGAGGAGTGTGTCTACCCACTGTGTCGTTGTGGATCCTGTTTGTGTACATCGAAGCTGCCATCCGCTTCAAAGACCTGAAGAACTTTCATGTCGACTTGTGTCGACCTTTTGCTGCTCACTGGTAAATCTTCTGTCAAGTATCCTTATACCACATTGCAGGGGCTCGTCAAACCGTTTAGCTTGTAGGTCACCGGCGTCACAATCTGAATATGAGCTCTTGAGTGTATTTTTCCAACGTCTCCGAGAAATGCTGCGTCCAGCTTTCGCCACCGCGGCGACGGAGGTGCGGCTTAATCTCAATATTTGTCTTCTTGACAGTATTGGCTACCCAGTGGTGACTCTGGGCTTTGGCTTCAAGAGCTATGTGAGCTACAAGATGCGGCTAAGGAAACAGAAGGAGGTGCAAAAGGAGAACGAGTTCTACATGGAATTGCTCCAACAGGCTCTACCCCCTGAGCAGCAGATGCTGCAGCGACAAGAGAGGGAAGCAGAGGAGGGTGAGTAAACAATAACGAAACTGACACCGTGCAGCGTACATGAAAGTTTCCAGTTGAAGAAGGCAAAAAAACCCACAATTTTTTTTCGTGTCTTCTAATACCGCTTGTTTCTGTTCTTCCGTCTGCTTCAGCCAAGGGGATTTCAGAGACAGAACCTTCCATCGGGTCGCAAAACGGAGGACCCCCCAGCAAGAAAAGCGCCTGCATCCCCTTACCAGAACTGGAGTACAGGGAAAAGGGGAAGGACAATACTGGAAAAGAGCGTGAAGGCAAAAAACCAAACGCAATTGGAATCAATAACAACAACATTATACACTCACTGGACTCCAAACTCCAGGAGACGGAATATATTGAGAACTACATCAGGGCAAAGAAACTGAGCAACGACGCGGCGGGAGAGAACGCGCACGGCGACTCCAACGCCGTCACTGCTTCCAAAGAAGAAGTGGCGGCGAGTGGGAAGAACTACAAAAATGCCCCCGGAGGTGGCGCCTGCAACTCATCGCCGCGGAATCACAGTTTCAGCAACGGCAGCCTGCCGACGGCGGCTTCGTCGTCCACTAAGAATGACAAAAAGCAGAAGGGGGGCGGCAAAAGTCCAAAGGATCCGCTGGAAAACTGCATCCCCAACAACCAGCTGGGCAAGCTGGATGCTCTCGTACGGTAAGAGAGGACATTTCGGCGGGAGGATTGAGCCACCATTGGGTCAAGGCGTTCGTTCCAATGTGCTTCTCCTTTGAAAGTAGCTTTTGTGCGGGGGTGTAATGGTGCCGTTTGATTTTAGAACTGCCTGTTGGCCCTGGATAAGGTCCAAATGGTTGCCCTCGAAGTCCAATGAGTCCTAATGAAAGACAGAAACTCCTGTTACCCATCACTGTTGATGACCTTGTGTCCCCCTCCCCGGTATGAAAAGGATGGAGCAGGACGTGAAACGGCTCAAGGCAGACCTGCAGGCCAACAGGCAGGTGGAGTCGGACTTGCGCAGTCAGCTGTCCACCCTGAGCAGCCAAGACCGCAACCTTCGCTCTGAACTGGGCCAGCTCCAGCAGGACAACGAACTGCTTCAGAACAAGTGGGTGAATGTCCAAGCTGTCCCAAACTCATTTTCTAGACAATGACTTGTGTTAAAAACCATTGCAAACAAAAAGGGAACTTTTTGAAATATTTTTCTCTCTCAAGCTCTGAGCTCGGAAGCTTTTTTCAAAAGGCCATGTCTCATATTGGCAGAAACCTCTGCCAATATGGCGAAAACACAGTTATCAGGGCTGTTTGAAACTCCGCTTGAAAATGCACCTCCATGACTTGGACTTAGTGTTCCAAGATCCCCCCGTGACTCTTCAAAAATCAACACGTGCATGATACAAATGTGTCAATGTGCTGGTAAATTCTAAGCCTCGGCACTCACACGCTTTGTCGCGCTTGCTTGTACAAAAGAATCGCAGTTCTAATTGTTTTCGTTTCTGCTTGGGGACAATTTAGGAAAAGTCATCCAATTGTAGGGCGATAGTGTAGTCATTAAAGTTCTTTTGAATGGCCGTCAAATGTCAAAACGAGTTAAATTTGACCCGACGAAAGGTTTCATGTTAGAACCCGCTGCCACAGGCTCCACAGTTCCGTCCAGGCCAAGCAGAAGGATAAGCAGACCATCTCCCAGCTGGAGAAGAGGCTGAAAGCCGAGCAGGAGGCGCGGGTCCTGGCTGAAAAACAGCTGGCCGACGAGAGGAAGAGGAAGAAGATGGAGGAGGCCACGGCCGCCAGAGCGGTGGCGTTAGCCGCGGCCACCAGGTACTCGTTACCGAAACGTTCAAGCGGTCAATAAGGCAAATGGTTAGCGCTCACATTTTTGTTTTCCCTTCCAGAGTGGAGTCGACCGATTCCCTGCGTGGTCGTATCAGAGATCTGGAGACCGAGTGCAAGAAGCTCAGTATGGACGTGAAAGTCAAAGAGGAGCAGATTCGAGATCTGGAGGGCAAGTGCCAGGTAGGACCGAGGAGTCTACACGACTTGCTGTTTCATATGAAACGCAGCGCTGCCGTTAACAACCGGCGAATCTCGCCTGCAGGAGTTGCGCAAATACAAAGAGAACGAGAAGGACACCGAGGTCTTGATGTCGGCGCTGTCAGCCATGCAGGAGAAGACGCAGCACCTGGAGAACAGCCTGAGCGCCGAGACCCGGATCAAGCTGGACCTGTTCTCCGCTCTGGGTGACGCCAAGAGGCAGCTGGAGATCGCGCAAGGTCGAGAGGGAGGGTTCGAAATGGCGTGCGTCGCGCACAGCTTCGGTCCGCTCACACTTGGGTCTCTTCCTACGTATGCAGGCCAGATCCACCAGAGGGAGCAAGAGATAGCAGAGCTCAAGCAGAAGATCGCCGAGGTGATGGCGGTGATGCCCAGCCTCTCTTATTCGGCTGACAGCAGCAACCTGAGCCCGGTGACCCCGCACTACTCCTCCAAGTTCATGGACAATAGTCCCTCCTCCCTGGACCCCAACGCCTCAGTCTACCAGCCCCTCAAAAAATGACCGGGCTGACTTTTTTTTTTTTTTTCCGCTTTTCTTTGAAGCTCTTTGTTTCACTTCGGGTCATTCTGAGTTTACAAGCCTCCGACAGATTTTGCACTGAGAGACACAACTCCTGCAGACATATCAACATTTGAAAGGAGTGTTTTGAGTCGGGTTGTGAGGTTTCAGGCAGGTTGATTTCAATAAACGGGGGAATGAGGAATACTTTGTCAGCCGAGAAAGAGACATCGTGCGTCACTTTGCATCACCGTATTCCTCAACAGGCTTTTGTTTCGTATGAGTCCATTTGGGCTTAATTTCAAGGCACTTAAGCAATCAAGTTGAGAGATACATGAATGTAAGCCTATTCATTCTTTGGGATCCCTGTCAACGTGAAGCAATGATTGTTTGCTATCTAAAGTAGAAGAATTTCCCCCACTCGATTAAACGCTGTAGTTGAGACCCTGAGGATTAATCACGGCACTGCCAAAACACGATACAGTACATCACCTTGTCTCATGTTCTTTTCCATGTGGACCAAATTGCAACCTGTTAGGCCATATCCTTTGATGAATTTAATAATGATGTCTCGGTAACTGCTCGTTACCGTTCTTATTTTGCAGATTATTCAGTGCCTTTCAATTCTGCAATTTTTTTCAAAACGCTGCAGCCGGAT
>NW_017805478.1:882508-899285 GCF_001891065.2 Hippocampus comes | reverse complement strand
GGGGGTTCCGTGTCATTTACGTGTCACCAGCTCAACTAAGAACTTGTTTTGCAATTTCCCAACTTAAATATGACAGCCTGAATTTTGTCTTAAAGGGAAACGACGTTTTCATCGAGACACAGTCTTGGTGTGCCAAATATCAACCAAAACTGATTTGTCTCCTGAAGCCTAAAAGATGGCATCCCTTTGTTTACAGCAATGTACATTGACCTCCGGAGGAATGTTGCTTTGTTTAGTTAAGTGCCAAGTGTTGTGTTCTCCATTCTTACTTCAATTGGTGTAATTAGCATTAATTTTTTTTAAAAGGGTGTTCAATTGTTTTTGTGTCACTAGAACGTATCTAGATGGTGTAGAGCAGGGGTGTCAAACTCATTTTTGTCGCGGGCCACATCGTAGTTCTGGTTTCCCTTGGAGGGCCGTTATGAATTTTGAGAAACCATATCAATGTTTAATGACCTCCACATCTTACATACACAGCGCACAACAAATTGATGAATAACTAGTTTTAAAATCAGAAGTCAAGAATAATGACTCTTATTGTGGATTTCATATGACAATTTGAAATTTTGGTTCCGACTTTAGCAAGCATCATGGAACTTGACATGCTTGATTTGCTTTCGCGGGCCGCAAAAAAATGATGTGGCGGGCCAGATCTGGCCCCCGGGCCTTGACTTTGACACCCGTGGTGTAGAGTTTACAAGGCCGATTGCAATGAAGCAGCGGGTTGTGACTCTGATTGTGTTGTTCATACATGTATTTACTTGTGGATTTAATTTGGGCATTTTTGTACTTCTCATGATGTTAAGTTGACTGCTCTAATTTTCCAACCAGGTTGGGATTTTGTGAATGTGAACCATTTTGATCATGTTTGTGACCTGAACCTGGAACACTGTTGTTGTGGATCACTCACTTTCAGTACATTCAGTTCATATTGTGAGAAAGGAAGAATGAAGAGAGGCAAAGAGAAATGATTTGTGTTCTTTTTTTTCCCCCCTCCGTTTTCCACATCTCATTTTACGCAAAGTGACGGACTTGAGTTTGCCCATCACTATTAAAAGTCTTGCTGGAGGCACTGCAAGCTATTCAGACTGCGTGATCTTTATCCCCGGCATATATTAAATCGTGTTTCTCGAAAGCCTTTGAGACAATACTGTTCCATACGGAACGGTCCTTCCAGAATTGGAGGTCATTTTCTGTACCCTGCGAAATGTCATCCATTGCAACAAGGCAACTGACTATCGAGCTTTAAGAAGTGACTTCTGAAATCCAAATTCGCATAAAATCCAACGTTTTATTTTCCAAGACGCTTGTGCGGCTTTTCGAGCTTTATGTCGTTTCACGTGGGTAGCAAGATTTCTGACGGCCCCTGAAGGCACCGCGAGGACGCGCTGCCCCCAGCGGTTCGCCGGTCAGCACTTGTGAAACTTCTCCGGATTGTCTGCATCTTGTAACGCCGAGATGGATGTCCTGAAGTCGGCCGGGAAAGCCATTATCCGAAGACCCAGTGTGGCTAAACAATCCTGGACTGCCAGAAGACACAAAAGTAAGTTGGTGTTTTTTCCCCCTTTAATCTGAATAAAAATAAAGTGCTCATCGTTAGATTTGCATCACATGAAAGTATTTTGGTTCTCTTGTGAATTAGTAAAATCCCTAAATGTGTTGCTGAGCTTTTCTACTTTAATGTGCAGACGGTAACCCCCTTCAAGAGTGCTCCTTTAAATAGTAAATAGATTTTCCTGATGTAGTCACTTGCTATTTATTGCCTAGTTGTTGAGTATACTTTTTTCAATTACACACACACACACACACACACACACACACACACACACACACACTTCCGTTTGACTGATGTAAACGGAGAGGTGAGGGTCTCCAATAGAGCAGCCATTGATTTCAGTGTTTTGCTCAGGGGTCCTAGGCACGTTCAGTGAACTAAATTGCACTTGATCTTAATTAGTAAGTCCTCTAAAAAGTATAGAAAGCCTCAACGCTTCCTTGCGTGTTTGGCACAGCTCCCGGTAGAGATCCTCAAACAATTTTCAGTTGTTTTGGTCTAAAAACAAACATACAAACAAATAGAGAGACTTTCAATCTTGAGGTGACATAATGCGGCAAAGCTCGCACAAATTCAGGCTGAGCCCGGAGGTACATGACACTTCTCAGACAGGGAAAGAGGAAAAAAATTGCCCTCAACCTCTTGTCAACACTTCAATAATCAATATTGTTTTTGATCATTTGATGTTTTTGATCATGCGTAAGCATTTATTCGAATACTAATTCAACTTAATCTATGTAGCGAAACACGGTTGCAAATCAAGACTCTTTTTGTAATCCAGATTTTCTCCATGGAAGGAATTTCATGCTAATCGTATTGTTCAAAGTGATGATTAGCGGAATTAAGGCTTCCTGGTAAATGCGGCAAGTGACCCACTTGTTGTCGAAATAACACATTACAGTACAGGATTGGGCTCCTGGGAACAAATTCCTCACCAGCGCCGACCCGTATCGACCGTCCCAGACCCTCTCAAGTTGCCTCACGTTACAAGGAACTACAATGGCTGACTTTATTTATGGGGGGAGGGGGGGTCATGAGCACATACTAAACAATACTGGCTGTTTATCAAGTTCAGCATGTATATCCAAGAACCATCAAGTAGTTTTGCTGCAGCGGCCCTCATCCACCACCTCAACTTGGATTGGTAAACATTGTGCCTCGGTTGCATACATTTACTTTGACTTATGCTATGTTTGAATGTCTGTTTAAACAAACAAACAAACAAACAAAGAAAAGAAGGAAACATTTGGCGCCAGGGGTGTATGGACACAGTTGACGGTTTCCGTGGAGATTGCGCGTTTAGCCAACTGCCTACCATTTTGGAGCGGCGTGGAAATAGATGGGCCAGAGTCTAAATTGATGGAAAAATAATATTGGCTTGCTTCTATGCCACTCTTTTTTTGTTTCGCATTTTTTTTCTTTACTACTGTGTGAATTTATTTTTGTTGCTAGCACATGTACGCTTTGTTTGCATTGGTTTGTTTTGTGTCTCAGTCCATGTGGTGCTGTTGCTGCCTTTCCTGTATGATGATGTTACTGAAGTGCTAGTGCCACTCTTGTTTAGAGAAAAAGCGGCACAACCTCCAGCCATCCGTGTTCTAGAGCGCTTGTCCTCATTAAGTCGCGAGTCGGCTGACTTTGGCGAGAGTACACCCTGGACCAGTCGAAAATGCACAACAATTTTATATTCTGTCCATTAGTTTCTTCCTTAGTTTGGAGTTATCCCTCCACCCCTCCACCTCACACACACTCCCCCAGAACACCCTTTGCTCCCTTTTTTCTTGCTCTGGAGGTATATAAACAAAGTTTCAGGGTCAGGGCCGGGTGGTATCAGAACTGAGAAGAAAGTGCACAGCTGCTCCTTCAGCAGTGACTCGATGCGCCTCACTTTTCTCAACTTGTGGCTGTTGTTTTACTTTCTGCAACGTAATGACACACACGCCCTCCATGCTCCCGACTCTTTGACATTAACGGCCGGGGACTATAGGTTGGTTTTTTTTTTCGATGACACAGTTCAGGAACTGATTGAATGGCAACCGGATCCCACAAACGTAGACACAAATCCATCCCAAAAATATTGAATAACAAAAGCGCACCAACAAAGCATAAACAGACATTGCTGGTCAAGAAGAACCAGGAAAAAGAATACATGAAGAAAAAGAGCTTGCAAAGGCAAGGAAATAGTAAATCCGAGATTATAAACGAAATGAATCTCGTCCAATTTCGCAAAACAAAAACATGAGCAAGAACAAAGAGAAAATAACATAAAAACAAGGCGAGAGACTGGAGAGCAAAGACGACAAAGATGAGGTCGAGAGATCTAGAAAACAAGACTTGCGCAAGAGCAGCAACAAGGTCAATCATCCGACAGAGACACGGGCTCTTGGCAGTCTTGAAAAATTTGGCTAACCTGATGACGAAATTGGCAGCAAGTGGACATGCTGGATGGAAGGCCCTCCTCTGCACGCCCTCCCACCAGATAATGATGCCCCCCCCCCCGCTCCCTCCCCTTTAGGAGCAGTGAGCAGATGAATCGGCTCAACTCAAGTTGAATTTCTTTTCCTTTTTTCCAATGTTCAGACTTCAGTTGCCAATTTTAGGACTTGAAGCTTGCTTGACAAGAACCTAACTTTGACTTCAAGTCCATCACTTAAAAAGTATGAGTTGAAAATCGGCATTTAATTTTATTTTTTACCTGATGAGAAGTGCAGAGGCCGCCACCTCATTGATGAGGTATAACAACGATGACATCTGACCTAACCTACCGCTACAAAAAACAAAGCTTCGCATCAGTTATGTGTTCCAGTGACAAAGTCATAAATAATGTTAAAACCAAAATGAGACTTAGTCCCACTTGTAACCGTGATTGGAAAACAGAATCGTTCGTTGATTTGCTTACATTTGATTTGACATTGGGAAGAGCTTCCAGAGAACTGGACGGACACGAGAGAGACCATCTTGGAGGGGATGACCTTTAGCCTCCGTCACCTCGGAATGACCTTAGTGGACCAGCCCAAAGGCGAGGAACTGGCGGCCGCCGCGGTGAAAAGGATCGTTGCCACAGTAAGAGCGAAATATTTGCTCCATTGCTTTGCCTTGCTCAAATGATACGTCGGGGTTTGTTCATTCGGAGAAAATTCTGTCCGTTGCCACCCAGAAGGACGGGAAGCGTGTCGTCATCCTGATGTCATTTTAAATTCATTTAGTATTATTTTTTTTGTGCGTGGCAGGGAAAAATCTGTGGGAAGAAAGTGCAGAAAGTCTACCTCAAAGTGACTCCTCAAGGCATCACCCTCTATGACAGTTGCACCAACAACTTCATGGAAAACATCTCCATATACAGGTGCGTGTGCAGAGCTGCCAGCTTTTGTCATCCCCGCGCTACGTATGTCCTAACTTCTCACCGCCGCACTGCAGAATATCCTACTGCGCGGTGGACAAAGTGCACGACAGAGTGTTTGCATTTATCGCCCAAAACACCCTCAACGGGACGTTGGAGTGCCACGCCTACCTGTGCTCCAAGAGGAAAGAGGTGCGAACGGTGCTCTCCATACGTGCTCACTCAGTCGTTACAATTGCTTGACATGAACTGGTTGTTATTCAAATGTTTGGACGGTTTCTTCCGTAGGCACAGGCTGTAGCCCTGACAGTAGCGCAGGCCTTTGGAGTAGCCTTTGAACTGTGGCAAGTCACCCGAGAAGGTAAGCCTTCGACTCCTTGCGGTAGACCCGTCCAACGGAGACATGACAACATGAGAGTCCTTAAATAGTCGGCTGATTACATTGGTAGCAGGTGTGAGAGCTGGAGGGACGGCCCTCCTCTGCCACCTGCTGGGGAAACACAAGAACAGCAGCATGACAATTCTGATCATAAAAGACCTCGAATATCCTTTGGTGTCCGTGTTTTAGAGAAAGGAGGGCGAGTCCAGTCCGGTTCAAGCGACGGGCTCAGCAGCTGCTCCAGTTCCGAGAGATCCCCCGGCCCCAAAGGTGAAACTGCTGCCACCCAGAACCAAACCATAAGGACGCATTGCGCTCTATTTTCGTGACCGGTCAAAGTCACTCACTGCTCCTGAATGATTTGATATCGACAATGATTCAAAGGGTTTGATGCCCGCTGCTGTCATATTTATGAGTGAGATACATCTGACATTCACGTCACATGTCAGCAGAGCTCAGACTCCGTCTGCCCGTGGGCCCATCAAATTCCTCCAAAACCAATTCCGCATGTGCCGTCGATGAAAAAAGAGCCGGTTATGTTCAAGGAATGCCACCTCTGACACTCTACATTAAAATGGAGAATTGTTGTCTGACCTGCAAGACGTTGCCCCGGTCGACCTGTTGGACGCTGAGACCAATGAGAACGTCGATCAAGTGGACAACCACGGGACATCTGAGAGGAACGATAATCCAGCCTGGGTAAAATATAGCGACGCACACTTATACACAGTTACTTCGTGATGTCTGAGGAGATAAAGCTTTTTTTTTTTTTTTTTTAAATTTTCAAATGTAGGCACTAGAAGATGACTTGGACGAAGCCTTCTCCAGGTGAGTTTGGTGTGTTAAGTGGTGCCAGTATTTAGCTAAACTAATCCTTGGTAATCACCATTCACCCCCGAGCCCACCCCAATAATAAAACCTGCTTCAAAATATTCTCATATTGTAGTTGACACTTATTTTGCTCGGCCCCTTGCTGTTGATTTTTCTGTGTACTACGACACAATGAAAACCGAGGCAGGAGTTGAATCAACTACAAATAACGGCTGGAATAGAACAAATAAATACAGGATTCCATAGCTGTGTACACAGCCCTGTTCAAATGTCAATGTTTTGGTGACATGTCCCCAAAAAAATTCTCTTTCCTGGTTTGCAAAACTCAACTTCATTGAGCACTTTAAAACCCACCATAGGACGCACAACACAAACCAAGAGATGATAAGGTTTCTTAAATACTTCATACACAGCAATGTACAAAACCGCCACACAAAGTATATATACCGGTATATATATTTTTTTGTCTTGTTAGTTTAACTATTATAACAAGCTCAACTTTGGTATGTTTGTGTCTCCAGCTGTGCTGCGGACAGCTCGGGTTCACTTCCAGGTGACGTTGAGTATTGCTGTCAACAGTTTTGTATCCTAATTTCGATCATCAACGCAAATCACTTTGCACCTCCAAAACACCGTCGCATGTGCTCTTTGCTAGCTTTCATGCTGTGACTCGATTCATTTTGCTGAAAATTCCTCCAAAATGAGAACAAAAAAAAAAAAAAAAAAAAACGGATTAATTCTTCCGTCGGGCAATAATAACTAATCTGATTTGAGTTTGGGTTCAGGAAAAGGGAACTGAACCTGTTGCTATCGATGTTGTCTTTACATGTAACTTTTGAATTGTCCCCCTAGACTGGCCGAGTCACGTACTCACTCCCAGATCTTGGACGTTGGGCTGATGCCCCAACGCTGACTGTTTGAACCCGCCTGGCATGGTGCCAAATGGCAACGGAACCCCCCCGCCGCAAACCCCCCAAAACACCCTTTTTGGGAATGACTTCCTCAGCATTTACACAAGGTGCCGCTTCACATGCAAAGTGCACTTCACGAGCTAATGGGAATTTTGCTGTATTTATGTCTGCAACATGGGATGATGACAAAAAAGTCAATCAATCAATAGTTTATGTTAGAGATGGATTTGGGCCGAAGCAGAAAAGCAGCGGCTAGGTGAATTTTTTCAGCAAATATTGAAGGATAGGTTTCCAAATGCCAGGCTGCAAACATACCAGGTTGCCTGTTTTTTTTTTTTTTTAAATGTGATTATGACTAAATTATACCCACTGATTTGAAATAATAAAAGTAGTTCTGAAAAAAAAGTGTCATTTGAGCAATTCTGTCAGTCATCTGACCCTGGATGAGTGCATATATTTTACATGTTTTTCTTATGAACTGCAAGCGAATGGGTTGTCTATTTTTTTCCCCCCTCGGTCTTCTTCTATCTGCAACTAGTTGTTTTTATTTGATAGTTTTTCTGACGCGCTTTAGGCTCTACATATCATTGAAATAAATAATTGCAATCTGATTTGCTTTGGGAGAGTAAGCAAAGAACAGTTCTCTTAGTTCTCTTGCTAACATGCAGGTGGCGATGTTGTACCACAGGCAAGGGGATCAAGTGTGAAGTCATGTACAGTATTTATTTTTTTTTAATCTTTCATTGACAAGATCTTGCTTTCACGACCTGGAGATGTTGTCTTTTGTCTTCAAATGTCCACTGTTACTTTTTACTATTGTTATTTACTATTGTTGCTACTATTGTTATTCCTTTTTTTGTTATTGCTATTATCACTCCTATGACTAGTGAATCACTGTTGGAATTGTATGTCACATGAACTCGTCGGCACTCGTGTCAAATAACAATGTTGTGATGCAGCGCTGTAGTTTACCTGCTTACTCAAAGGCCAAAAATGGCACAAGAGCGGTCAGTCGAAAAACATCCCTTGGAAGACCGTCCTTTTACTGTTGCACTCGTGCTAGCGTGCTGAACGCCTGTCAGAACAAAGAGCATACTAATACACTTATCCTTACACACATGTCGTCTTGGCACATTATGTACTCGATTGTGGGAGGCCGAAAGTCACGTGATGGGCCTCACACTTGCTCGCTCTCGGTGAATCGGTGTGTCAGGGACATTGCGTCCCACTCTGCTTACTTAACCAACTGCATTATTAAACAGGCCTCCCTCACGCTTGGTTTCATGGAAGCGTGCAGAGAAGACCAGAGAGGGACTAGGAAGACCAAAAGAGCGCTTTTACTCTCAAGAGTACGGAAAAATGCTTCGAGCTGGAACTGTGTGGTGCATTTATATGTCAATGAGGTGCCGAGGACTCAAAGGTCAAGTGAGAAACGGGTTTCCAAAATGGCCCCGAGGCAGTTTTGTGTCTCGAGGTGGTTTTGTTTGTTTCGGTTTGTCTTTATTATTTTTTGCCAGAGTGACGCTGTCTCGCAGGGGTCCCCAACCTTTTTTGTGTCACGGACCAATTGAGACAAGTACACGCTGTTTGCGGACAGGCAACCATTTTTTTTTTCCTTTATCGCTTTTGAAGCACTGGTTCTGACAACAAAGATAATTCAACATTTTCAAAAATCATCATTCCTATCAAACAAGTTTTCCGACAGTAAAACGAATATTATAAAATAACATCGTTAACTACTATGAAATGGACCAATCAGGAATCATGCAAACGTCATCATTTTTAAGTGATGATCCAACATATGCCGTAAGTGTTATTGCTACCTGCAAACGTGGCTGATCAAAAGATGACACTATTCATTTTCATCTGGTGGTTGCTGGCTAGTTATTAGCAATAATAATAATGAGCAAAACGATAGTATAACAAGGCGTGGTTGGGGTCCCCTGCTGTATAGGACAAAATACATCTGCACACGCGAGGAACTCACGCACCCAAAAAGTCTTACAAATATGCAAAAATGGTACATTGAAAATATTTATTTCTTGTCGTACAGTACATACTTGGACATTCACATTTTCTTGGAAAATAGGATGAGCGTTTCACTTAATTTCCTCACCTGACCATGGAGAAAATTAACTCCAAAAAATGATTGAAGTTGATGTCGATATGTTTATTTCACGAGCGTGTTTTGCAATTGTGTCAACAATTGAACATAATGTGCTTAAAAAAAAGTGTTGTTTACACAACAACAGTAGTGCCGTCCATTTTGCCTCACTTCACAGAGACGCAAGACAAAGTGGAGCGGGAGGTGATGGCAAGCCATTTCAGCATTGGGGATATCCTACTAGTGCTTGTCCAGGTACTAGCATGCGCTTTGTCCTCACTGGTAAGATAATTCAACACACAAGGGGAACGCCTGTGTTCTTATTACTGCCTGATCATGTATGCGCACTCGGAGAAAGACTATGTCCTTTTCATACGACCATCTGACAGTTAGTATAATAACTGGGGCGCACTAGTACAAGTCAATCTGCTGGAACTAGTTGAATCATTGGGGCACAGTAGGATGACTCTAGGAACCACGAGTTGAATAAGTAGTGTGCACCGGTGACAACTATGACGAATGACGAAGCTGCACTAGTAGAACGACAATCTTACTGGTGCACCACTGCGGTGCCCACGAATCCTGAAAAGGGTGCACCAATAGAAATGTGAACATTTTTCATGTTGTATTTGCTTTGTAAGTAACATGTCGGAGAAAATTCTGTCCGTTGCCACCCAGAAGGACGGTAAGCGTGTCGTCATCCTGATGTAATTTTTCATTCATTTAGTATTATTATTTGTGAACATTTTTCATGTTGTATTTGCTTTGTAAGTAACATGTCAACATAACTGTGAATGTTTTTTTTTTTTTTTCCTCTTACAGAATATGTGCATACTATTTGGTATATAGTGGAATTTTCACAGCACGATTCTCCACCGGCTTTTGTAAATACATTTGGTTTCACTGAAGACCGAGAAGTCATACACAAATATACTGTAGATAGCATCGTATTCGATCACATCAATGCCGCGGTGCAAAACAAAAACAACTCAAGGTCAATCTTATGCCTACGCATGTATTATTCTCGAGGATGTCCTGACAGTACACTCAACCTGTCGCCATTCTGCATTGCAGCCATTTAAATGTTTCCAAGTAACTTCCGGACATCCAAGTGCATGGAAGCTCGTTGAAAAAGTAGTGAGATGTCGGTGTGTTGTTAAAAAAACAACAACCAAACCAAAAAAAAAAAAAAACCTTGTCATATTGTATTCCCCCAAATGTCAAGGGCACCCACAAGCCAGTAGGATGGAGGTAAGTGGTGGCAAAAAGATCAACTGAGGGCAGCAGCCGCAAAAACAAACCAAAAACAAAACAGATGAGACAATCAGGAAGTGTAAGCACAGCAAAGGGTGCTTTTGATCACATCCAATCCTCCATTGTTCCCTTGTTGGAAGCGTTTTGATTGCACTTGATCAGAAGTTTTTCGAACAGTTCTTCACTGTGCCAAGAGCAGTTGAACGTTGAATCTGTAGTCCAGCGTGTTTTGGCTGCGGAACGCATCTCAGGCTCTAAAGGAGAAGAAAATGCACTGGAAGCAATTTTATAATCATAGTTTTGATGGCTTATCGTCTCCCCCTCCCCCCGCCCTTTAAACCGATTCAATAGTTCACCATTAATCCTGCTTGCGAAGATAACTCTGGAATGTTTATAAGTCAACAGTGGAAGATTTCATTACCGCAGCCAAGGAGATTGTTTTCCTCCCCGTTTGCTTGTTAGCAGAATTACGACTCAAAATGGATTTACGCAAAACGGGAGGATAAAATTCAGCACATTACGCTGCAGATCCAAACAAAGGTGCAGGTGTTTTTTTTTTTTAATCCAATTATGTTCATGCAATGATTTAGCATATTTTCTCATAGATGAATGCATCTGAACGGTTATAAAGTGTGATGAATACATCAGCAGGATTCCGTTTGTATCATGCTTTCATTTCTATGCACGGTATATACGTATTTCTTTACATGTACCATCCACTTCCTGATTTGCTTATTTTCACGAGGGTGCAGGTCATGCTGGAGCCGATCCCAAATGTCGTCGGGCAGGGCTGCTACACCCTGAACCGGTTGCCAGATAATCGCACGGCGCCCATAGACGAACAAGCATTCACGCTCATAATCACATCTAAGGGCAATTTTGAGTGTTCCATTAGCCTGCCATGCATGTGCTAAGGAATGCGGGAAGAATCTGGAGTACCCCGGAGAAAACCCACACAGGCACAAGGAAAACATGCAAACTCCACACAGGAAGGCCGGAGCCGGAATCGAACCCTGCACCTCTGCACTGTGAGGCTGACGTGCTAACCCGTCGACTAGCGTGTCGCCACATTTAGATTCAGCTTAAAAAAAAAAAAACATGAAATGCGGTAAGGGCAGTAATCGTCACCTGTCCTGAGGTTTGAGGGTTTGAAGTTATTGCAGGGCGGGCAGACGGCGAGCGGCCGTTAAACGTTGCTGCGCAGGAGCCCTCCCTGCGGATGCTCGGGCGTGCTGCACTCCGACGAGTTCTTGGCCTTGTCTTTGTTGTTATTGGGCTCGTTGTCTTTGATGATGTCATACTGACGGCAGAACAGGGCAATCACGCCTGCGACACAAAGGCGGGGTTGAGAGTGTCGGAAGCCACCCGTGCAGACAGACGGGTCAGATTAAAAACGCAGCAGCGGAGGGAAGACAGAACGTGTGTGTGTGTGTGTGTGTGTGTGTGTGTGTGTGTGTGTGGGGGGAGATTGACACAGGCGGCGCGGGAGAGGAATAATTCATGATGGGGGAGTTACGTGGGCGGTGGAGGCAGGAGGCCAAGTTTCGCCTGACGCATCCGTCCACCTCTGCCATACCTTGAGGTCCAATTAAACATGGGAAAGCACAATCTGCCCTGTCAGCCTTGAAATACGAATGTCATCCTTTGCCAGTCTTCCCACCCCCCAAAAAAAATATCATTCCATCATCGTATTGCTTTGTAATAATCCTCATAATTTAACAGAATAATTATAATAATAAACATAATCACAATTTAATTTCAACAAAAAAAAAAAAAAAAATCATTCCATAATCGTGTTGCTTTATAATAATCATAATAATACAAAAATCTGTGTTGACAAATGGCAAGATATAATAATAAACATAATCACAATTTAATTTCAACAATTTGACAATAAAGTTGTACTTGACTTGACTTGATAATACAAAAATCGGTGTTGACAAATGGCAAGTAAAGAATGAAGCACTTTTTGCCACATTTTGTTGGCTTGGTTTCAATGGACATTGTGCGGCTCCTTCTGGAGTTGGCAATTTGGCAGAAGGCGGTCGCACTTGCTCAATAAGTCGCAGTAATACGAGTCATTTCCCATTGTTAAAGAACACATGCCCGTGAATGTCATCATAGTGTTTGTCGACATGTGTTGCGCCATTGTGTCGGTTAGCCCGTTTATGGTGAGATGCATTATTTGTTAGCATGAAGCTAAACAGACTTTACTGAGGCAAAGCTGTGAGGTTTTTGAATTGTCTCTGTTTCACATTTGGTTTGACGGTAAACTGGGAGCGGCAATAAACATGTTGAGGCATCTTTTTTTTTTCTGAAGAATTGTTCACTCTCGAACAAACTGCCCCTTGTTGTGACATAAGTTGAGTTCACCGCTTCCATAAAAGCGTTCGGATCATCGGAACGAGTGTCGGGTGGCAAGTCAAAGCGAAAGTAGGCCAGCTACAGATCGTCTGTGTCCGTACGCGGATCGGTCGGTTACCTGCCCACATGACAAGAACCACTGCGATGATGATGACCTCGCCCGCTCGGAGCTGAGCGGCCTGGCCCATTTCTTCCAGTGTGAGCTCGTCTGGGAAGAGAACATAAAGAAATGACTCCAAAGTCCTACCTGCTGCCCTTCCTCACGACTCTCACATGGACAAAAATATTGGCACAATGGATCATAACCGCAAGTGAAAAAAAAATGGACTTGCTGTCTTGCTCTTCCTGTACTTATGCAAAGCTTTTAAAGTGTATTTGAGACCGTTCTCCTCTCTTGGGGATATTTCTTTGAGATACGCCCCCCCCCGCCCCCCCTTGCCTCTCTTATCGCCCCGCCGCTGATGAGCGTTTAATATTTGCAAGGCCCCCTTCTGAAGCAGCCGCTCTTGACGTTCGAACTGGGTCGGCCCTGATAAAATTGGAAGCGGTGCATGCGGCGGCTGCAGATGAACCGTTTCTTTCCTCCGCATTTGCGAGGGAGGACTGGAGCCCGTACGTGAGGGTGGGGCTTACGGACGGCAATTGCGGTGCTTTTTTTTGGTGGTCAAATGTCAAATAGGCCTCCTTTTGAAATAAATTGGGTGGGGGGGGGCGGGGGGATAGTCGTTTTGATGTTCCTTTTCTCATGCTATTTTCTGTCCCTCACCTGGACTCATGGACGCCAGCTTCTCGGATTCTTTGGGGGTTCGGAAGAAAACGGGCTCACTGGGGGGACTGCTTCCTCCCATGCTTATGCTCTGCACGTGAACGATGTACTCGGTGTCCTCGTCCAGTCCCCACAAGGCACACGAGCGAGTGGTGGTGTTCACCTCCTGGATGAAGCGCAGCATGCGCACGTCCTTTTTCTGCCGAGCGGCGGCAAAGACATGAGCGAGGTTTTCGAAACGCTGTCACGTAAAGCGACGGGCTACTCAACTTGACGACAAAATAAGCTACAAGAGTAAAACATATCCGGACAAAACTCATCTCTGGTCCCTCGGCTAAAAACGTTCCGATGCGTAGAAAACCGTGGCTGGGCGCACCTGTTGTGTGACGGCAAATCCGATGACGGGGTCTCCCTCCGGAGTCTCCCATGTGACCACGGCCGAGTTGACCTCGATCTCCTTGATGGTCACATTGAGCGGAGCTGACAGCAGGCTGTCTGAGACGGCAAATAAAAGAAAAGAAAAAAAAGAAGATTTAATCAGATGACATGTAATATTCATGCCCGATATGACCACACGGTCACTCACTGTGTCAGATCATCGCCTCCCTGCCCACCGGGCGATCTTTCATTTCCGTTAATACTGAGCGTAATGAAGCACACCGAGACCTTTTGGCGAGTGCCGGCTTGCTCATTAGTCTTCTCATCTTCCTGCTTCCGCACGCGCATTTCCGTACGGCTGTTAAATGCTTTACAGGCAAAGCAATAATAATATGCAGCCATATTGTCAACAATAATAGCCTGTGGTCCTCAAGCAGGCTGATGAGAACTCTTTATAGTCAGCGCCGTTTTGATACGTTGGCAATGCATGAAGGAGAAATCTTTTGAGAGGATATAAGAGAGCGTCGTAAAAAATTGGCTTGGCCCCTGCACCAACCAACTACTATTTACTTTTTCAGTATGTCAAGATAGTCCGCCATTAAGTGCACATCTGCCCTGCGATTGGCTGGCAGCCGGTTCAGGGTGTCCCCCGCATGCTGCCCGAAGACTGCTGGGATAGGCTCCAGCTCCCCCCACGACTCTTGGGAGGAAAGAAGCGGATCGCAAAATGAATGAATGAATGAATGAATGAATGAATGAATGAATGAAAGTGCACATCATTTCATGACCTTGATCAATTTTGTTCGATGCATTTTTGACTGACATTCTCTTTGTTCGCACCAACCAATCAACAGTCTAAATAAATAACTACAAGTCAGAATCAAATAATTACTCCCGCTGCTGTTTTGTCACCTTTCAAGTCCTCAAAAGAGGGACAAATAGTCACTTTAGAGGCCAGGCGTGTCGTGTCGTGCATGCTGTCCTTGATGTCAGTGGAAGGATGACTAGAATCTCCGCTGGACAAACCAACACGATCACGGGACCTTGCTCGAGAGGTCATTCGGAATCACCCAAAAAAAAAATAAAAAAGAGGGACCACTTGTGTTTGACAAATATTCATTCAAAGTTTGAATAAATTGTTTTATTTCGCTCCGCTGTGATGACTTTTCCCTGCCCCAAGCGCATCTGCCACCTGTCTTTCTCACATGGGGTCGCCATGGCGACCGCATCACCTCGGGACACTGCTGCACACCCAATGATGAGCGGTCCAATCATGCTGTTCTCCAAAGACAAATGTACTGTCTCCCACTTTCTTTTCTCCGTTCAATACTAACGCCATCAACACAGCGCAAGAGGAAAACTCGATTACGTAACACACGAGGAACATCATTTTTTTTTTTTTTTTTCCCCTGGGGGTGACAAAACGCCGCATGGCCCCCAGAAGCCTTCCAGTGTGCGGATGGAGTGTTCAAGCATGCATTGCGAAACGCTGGCAGTGCTGACTTCAGCACACAATTAGAAGCAACGGATTTCCTCACACATCACTGACAATCATCACCAATAGGATGACATTTTTTTTCCTCCCAAGTCTTCTGAAATCACCATTTGTTAGGAAGTGTGGAAACTGTCCGCTTTCAGGAGTGAAAGCTGAGAGTCAACAATTCCTAATTGCTCATGTGCATGAGAAATTGCATTCGCAACACATTCGGAACGACAGAACAAAATGTGCAGCGCATTCTGGATGAGTCACCAGTTTATATCTTACGCCTTTGTTGCTTCAGTTGTGACGTACGCAGCCCAGAAAAATGAAGGAGTGTTCGTACCCTCTTGAAAAGTGAAAGGAAATCTAGTACAGTATATGAATTGCAACTCGACTGTAACAGAAGTGTCGGACGCCAACAGCTTCATAGGTAAAAGTGTAGCGCTCATATTCGGACTTTTTAATGGCTTGTTTGGCTAATATTTGATTAAAAAAAATGTGTATTTCACTAAAAGTTACATTTTTCCGATACCAGTATGACTATTCGAAAAAATATTTTTTTTTCTCTGATATTCTTGTACTTTTATGGGTTTTCCTCCCCAGCGTGGACCACCTACTCGTCCCATCGAGGCACACGCCACTCATTCGAGTTTTATGACACCTGCTCTGTTTACAACCTACAGGGGGCATATTTGCACCATATCTGGAGATTGCTGTAATATGCTGCTATGTATCGACTTTTTCTTTGTCCTTTACACACTCAGTTTAGCTGGAAGGGGAATTGCACTACCCCCCCCCCCACACACACACACAAAACAAGGTGATGTTGAATGAGAAATTTGAAAACGAGCACTTTAATACACCCACATCATCAGTCATTTTGACTTGGCAAGCAAACTGAATGCACAAGACATGCACTGTAGACACACACACACGCACACACACACGCACACCTCACTCAAATCCGTTTCCAGCCGTGGGCATGTGTTCTCTCGAGCAACACGTGCCGGAGTCATGCACGACCGTCTGCAGGTAAGGAGCTTCTTTTTACTCACCGGCTCGAACGGGGGACGTGCACAGGAAGCCGAGAAGGATCACAGACCGCCACAAAGACCCAAACATCCCTCCTGCCTCCCGGCTTGGTCTTCCTCCTCTTCTAACGTGTCTTTCCACACGGCGTGGCCCATTTAGAGCATCCCCCGAGGGACGCACGCATCATCCAGAAGCTCCTTGCGTTTGCGGCGGCGACGTCGACCGAGGCTCGCCGCAGCAGGAGGAGGCTGAGGATGATGAGGTTGATCATGAGGAAGAGGAGTGTCCAGCTGTTGGAATGTACGTGGTGCAGTCTCTCTTTCGCTCTCTCTCTCTCACACGCTCTCTCTCTCTCTCTCTCTCTCCCCCTCTCCGCCTCTCGC
>NW_017805478.1:880813-882215 GCF_001891065.2 Hippocampus comes | reverse complement strand
CTCTCTCCCTCTCTCTCTCTCTCTCTCTCTCTCTCTCTCTCTCTCTCTCTCCCTCTCTCTCTCTCTCTCTCTCTCTCTCTCTCTCCCTCTCATAGATGGTGTCCATCTGTTTGGCCAACGCGCTTTTCAAAACAAGACTTAATGTCCCAGGTCGCAGGTTTGAAGTCCATCAGATGAAATCTCGAGTACAAGGGTGCAAAAGTATGACCCCGTAACTGTGCCAAAACGAGCCAAAAATGTCAATTCAAATACTCACAGCTCATTTATAGCATATGGCTAACTCAAAGATGTATTTTGTGGGGGGTCCTACACTTGCCTTCCAATTTTCGTAGCCCGAGGTCAAACTGGGGTAGGGCTCCGTTAAACCTCTGTCCACTGCCCGATGTGTGTGTTCATGTTGAGGCCCTCCAAAGTGATCGGGGAACTGGGGAGCATGAATTAAATGTGAAATATTTGAGTCTCATAGGTAGAAGTCAACAAGCTCCTCTTTCATTTGGAGATCATAAAAAATAGGTTAGATTTGATGTATTTCTGGATTGGTTTTGTGCGTCATGACGGAGGGGCTCGGGTTGTTTTACTTTTTAAAAGAATTCAACACAGCATGAATGGCTAAAGCGTCGGCAACAAAAGTGAATCCACCCATTGGTGAGAATGTCCAACTTCGCCATTTGACCTCCCTGTTCCGTGTGACATGTTAGTGTTCCAAGGTCTCAATGAGAAAGGGCAGCAAGTGTGTTGAATTTGACTCTCCCTCATTCTGGTCGCTGAAACTTCAAGATGATATGCCCAGTGGGTGAGGACTTTAAAAGGACCTGGGATTCAAAAGGAAGGTGCAGCGTCCTGCTGTCATGCGAACGAATGACCGTCGTTGCTCACACGTAGCGATCCAGGGAAACCATTTCCGCGGATCGATATCTGATTAACATTCCTAACAGAGGCTTCCGAAAGTCTCTTGGATGGCCTCGAGGAGAGGAAAGGAAGCAGAGCCTCTCTTTCCCACCTCCTCTCTGGCCTCCAGGTTGGCGGAGCGATTCCAGACGAGCGCCGCGATACGTCTTCACTTTGCCGCTGACAGTTTGACGAGTCCGTTTGAACTCTAATGTGTAAAACCTTCCCCGATGACCACCGGCGATGAGACCCCGCCTCCACCCCCACTTGGAGCCCAGCTAGCATGCAAATACGACTTTGATGCTTCGACTCATTAGCTGTGATAATGGCGGATGTTTACAAATGTGAGTTGACAGACAGATTTTCTATTTGGAAATAATCAGCCCCTGCAGGACTAAATCAAGAAATCGCATCAAGAGAGAGTTGAAAGCTGATTCCTTGGGGCACTGACAATGAACCAAAACAATCCGAATATGACTAGGGGGGGGGGGGGGGTCACAAAAACCAAAAAAAA
>NW_017805478.1:864878-874080 GCF_001891065.2 Hippocampus comes | reverse complement strand
GCTTAAAAACACCATAAAAAGGAAGTCAGATTCAAGTTATGGCCTGTAGCCAAAGGAGCTATGGCTATCATTGCCCGTGCAAAGAGAAACAAAATCGAATCATTTAAAGACGCAGTCGAACGTATCTCGAAGCCACTTTATAAACATTCAAAACTCGAGCGCAATGAGATGAATTCACATCAAACATTCAGACTGTTCATGTGCTGCACCCGAAAAGTGTTTCTCGATGAGCCCTGATCGATTGACGACTCGATTGTTGATTGATGAAGCTTGCCATCCATTCTCCGAAAGCTGCACTGTTGCATTACGGGACGGCAGTTCAGACTGTTCATGTGCTGCACCCGAAAAGTGTTTTCTCGATGAACCCTGATCGATTGACGACTCGATTGTTGATTGAAGAAGCTCGCCATCCATTCTCCCGAAAGCTGCACTGTTGCATTACGAGACGGCAAAAAGAAGTGAGAAGGTGGCGAGGGCATATTTCCCCTAAGTGGTTCCAAAGTGTTGGCATCACTTGGAGCGCGTGTCCTCGCCACGAGTAGAGGACACACATCCGCACTCGCGCCGCGTGCGGATGTGTGAGTAGAATAGAGGAGAGTCATGTTTGTAACGTTGCTGTTGTTGTTGTTATAGCATCATCTTACAAAGTCATGCATAGGTGCATGGGTTGGCTGTTTTCTAACAGGCTGGCACTGACTGAACAATTTTTAGGACTGCTCTCAAATCTCCAATCACATCTCCCATTCTTTTCACAGAGCCAGCACTGTCTATGTGAACGGTGACACTGCGGCAGATCACACGCCAAGAAATTATATGCAGTATTTAAAAAAAAAAAAAAAAAAAAAAAAGAGTTCACACAAAGATGGAGGAGCTTCCATGGCATGGTGCTAAATGGCGCCCGTCAGATACGATCAGGTGCAGTGCGACGTAATGAGGCTTGATTGCAGTGCAGCTGATGCTCCGGAATGAATTGGGTGGCTCCTGCTTTTACTGTGCAAGCAGGAAAAGCGGCGTGAAATGAGATAACTGACGAGGCGATAGAGAAAAGGTTTCATCGGTGAGCTTTTTAATCCCCCACACCTTCTAACACGCATTTAACACAAAGGACCACCTCAAAAAAATTAAAAGGCAGTAGCATAGTAGGCCTAAGTGTTCAGAAAACAAAACAAAACACAAAGTTTTAGTCGAAGAAGTAGATTTCATATTAATTGACGCCACTTTCACATGATGCACAGTGTCAGACACTTGGTCACGCAATATAAAATTTCATGGAAATATGTTCTTGAGATTTCATGCAATCTGCTCGTGTTTTTGGAGCAACTTGAAAAATGTCCAATTTCCACCAAAAATGCAAAAGTCCTCATTTGCAATCAGGACAAAATGGTCAAACAACCTCCTTCAACGTTTTGGCTTTGAATTTGGTTTGTGGTTTTGACTGTGTGCTCTCTCTCCTGTCGTTTCTACTTTTTCCTCCCATGCAGTCGGAGCCCGAGTGCGATTTAGATTTCCGTTTATTCAACGGAACTCTTAACGCCTGCAGCTCTTCTTTATCTGCCATCATTCAGCGGGGAACGGGTGAACTCACGCAGGGTGTCACCAGGGATGGTCTCGCAGATGAATCACAACAGCTGAAGCTCATCTTTCATCCCTCTGCCGCCGAAAGACGGGACAGCGGCAGGTGGAAGCCCCTATTGGAGCAGGATGCCATTTTGGAAGGCGGCGCGGGCGTGACGGCGGACAGCTGCGCGCCATCATAAAACACAAACGCATGCTCGCCGAGCTGAGAAAGACAAGACCGAACCTTCCCCCGCGCTCTTATGAATCTGTCGAGGCTGATTGGCAAACGAAGGGCGCCGCTCATGGTGGGCTTCACTCAGTGGGAGGCAGGCTCGCCCGTGCCAACCAGATGTCCTGTTTGACAGGTGAACCATGTGACGCACGCCCTTTCTGTCCCTTCCATCTCTTTTCACTAATTACAACAGCAGGGATTGTGAGTGTTGGCTGCCAACGTCTTTCCAATGTCACGCCAAAGGACAGAACGCTGTGGGCCTGATCACATTCGACGCACATCACCGCAATACGTTTTCATTCTCCGATTTGAAATTTTGATAGCTGCACTTGACTGTACAAAAAAAAAAAAGGGCACAGAGCTGTCACCCGATTTGTACTTTAGTCACGTGACCATATGATTTCATGGCATTTTGAAGCACGACCTGTGAGTTTCAGAATCCAGCCATAGCTGTGAACTTTCACCCCTGCATGGCCAGTCTGACTTTTGACGCAGCCCTTGCACCTTGATGAAGAGCACGAAACGGCTGGAGTGGGACAGGTCACACTTTGGACTGAAGTACGAAGCGAGGGCCCCCTCTAGCGACCAGAGATTGATATTGCACTGAGCTCACGGCCGTGTAAATTTGAAAGCTGTGGGGGAAAAAATGGCCCATTTTCAATAAGAGCGACAAAGTCAGCTTTCGTCTTTAATT
Source organism: Hippocampus comes (assembly GCF_001891065.2). Classification (NCBI taxonomy): domain Eukaryota; kingdom Metazoa; phylum Chordata; class Actinopteri; order Syngnathiformes; family Syngnathidae; genus Hippocampus; species Hippocampus comes. Next base: position 871,597 of record NW_017805478.1, on the reverse strand, counting down.
TTTTTTTTTTTTTTTTTTTGCACCTGCTCCTCCCCAAAATTGTTCACGGACTCATTTCAATTCACAATATTCATATTAGGGAGCGAGAAGTGCTCGCAAGCAACAATGTGACACATATGTGAATAATATTTGAGCGAAATAAGCCTTTTTTTTGTGCATAAAAAACGCAAAATGCAACAATGTTGCAGTTTTATTTGCGAAAAATCCAATATGAATATGGACACCAGAGGGCAGTGTAGCCTTCTAAATGCATCCCGATTCCCCAGCCGTGCCCCCTCCTCATCCTCATCCTCATCCTCCTCTTCCAGCTCAGTGGGTCCGGCGCGACAGTCTGAATCTTCTCGCCATGCCGGTCACGCCCCACACAGATATCAGCCTGTTTCTCCACAAAAAAAACACCCTGGCATGAACGGGGTGCACATGCCATTATGGAAGCAGGCGCAGATAATTGTAGTGTCAATCACACACAAACTCAACTCCACCTATCGGTCTCCAACAAGCCGCAGCCTTTTACATATTGTGCACCCCCACCCCAGTCCCACCGCACTCCCATCCCCCCTTCAATGAAATTGCTGTGTTTCCAAGCCCAACGGAGAGAGAGATGAGCCCACACAAAAAAACTATTTTTAACCATTCTAACAGTCATCAGTGAGTGAGATCTTAATGGCCGGCGCCACGGTGCTCAAGTGCTGAACACACTTGTTTCTCATAAGTGATATCAAACCAAATGGAAACTTGTCACTACGGGGCAATCGTGCTCATTTTTGGATGAAATTCAGAGAAGTGTAAGTTGATGTGTCTGCTGTGAAATGTCAATTTGCAGATGTCGTGACAGGACCAAGCCTTGAAATGTTTCTGCAAGCCGACAACCCCACCCAGACCTCCCTCTCGCCCCCACCAAAAAAAAAAAAAAAAAAGCGTGATGGAAACTACACCACCAAAGCCTGTCAGAATACAACTCCCGGATCAATCGCAGCAGCCCTTATTTACTGTCGTGCCGGGTGGGGGGGGGTGGGGGCTCCCGTTATTTATTGACAAAAATGCCATTACACAAACATGCACGCAAATGCACTCGCGCATTTTTAAGCACCATCTCCGTACGTGCTGGAGACAGAGAGACCATCACCATGGAAACAAACGTCACGTAGCCTCGTCTCCTAAACCCCCCCATCCCCCGGCCGCCGCCGCCGACATCCCCCTCCTCCCCAATATGAACTCGCCCCTTCGTCTTCCTCCGTGTTGCTGCTGCCTGCGTTTCTTATTTCCCCATCTATCCATCTATCCATCATCCGTCAATGGGTTATCGAACCAGCGGTCTGGCTCGGGCGATAATTGCACTGCTAGTTGCAATTAGAGAGCAACAGATGGACCCCATTTGCCTTCTGCCAGTCCGCAGAGGTCATCGCGGTTAAAAGGATCTATCACGCCACACCGGCGGTCCTCAAACTGGGGTTCACGAACTGTAAATCGCGTGCCGTAATTCGCAATAAACGATGTCGTATGATCTTAAAAAGTGCATTTAGAGCAACACAGGGTAGCATGAGCAGGTTGTGCCAGCAATAGAGCAACACTGGAAGCATCACAGAAAGGCAATGAAGTGGGCGCTCTTCGAAATGAATGAATTTTGCCATTCGGGTCTTTGGTCTAGAACAGCCAGTATTGAACCGCTGCGGACATGCCAATAGTAGCATTTTAGGTTGTGATACTTTTTGGGAGGAATGTTATGCACGTGTATTGTGGCCTACGACGACCCAGCATACGATGACTCACTCCTTGTAAACTTTAACAGCAGCGCGCTTCTCCGTTGGGGAAACATCATAATCCACAGCTGTGCTCACTCTCTCCCAACCAGCGAAATGGAATGTGACCATCAATTTTATGAACAACTCATGCATTTTTTTTTTTTTCACATCACATGCATCACACTGAGTTGCAGCCACGGTGATTAAGGCTCAACGTCCCGTTGTTTTACGACGCCCAGCCTGACGCTCGCCGTGGGATTTATTTGCGCTGAAGCTCATATTGTTTGACTCCGATAAACACGCCGTATGTCTGGAAACTGAAAGTCAGGTGCTTTTTTTTTTCGTTTCCAAAGTGCTCGTTAGGCAAACATTATTGGAGGTTCCATAGATCATATTTAATGATCGAACTCTCCACATAGACCTCATTGAGTGACAATTCAGATCATGCTAGCTTAGCACCATATGTGAGCACCAAATGAACAAATTTGGCAAGAAAATGGAAGAAAGCTGGGAATGATAATAATGAAACCATTTTTTGACACTCTGACCTGCATTTTTTTGGGGGGGGGGGGGCTCAAGTCATTTTCCCCCTGAGCATCTCCCGTCTCTTCCCTCTGACAGGTTCATCTCGTAGGCCCTGATCCATCACCGGCCGTTTCAAAGGCCATCAATATCCTGTGGCAGTGCTCCCTCATACTTCATTTTGCTGTCATCTCTTCGAGCAGAAGAAACCCCCGAGGGGTTGGGGGGGGGGGGAAATCAGGCAGACGCAGGTAGATAAAACTCAAAAATACCTTTTGTATCATGAACAGATTTGGAGCAGTCATCAATGTTTGCTCGTCTACACGGATGAGCGCATCGGGAGGGATTGATTAGTAATACTTACAGTATGCCGGCAAATCCAATCTGAGAGTCTGAACATTATTGGCAAAAATATCAATCATTTATATTTTGAAGGTGTTCCTAAATGACTGTTTCAGCCCCCAAAAATGAAGCGTACGCGCGAATGCCTAAATGGCAACGTTGAGCTCATATAGCTCAGCGCGGTTCACAAGGCAACGCTGCCTCATTCACATTTATGCTCCCATTTCATTTATTTTGTGGAATGTTTGTCATTCAAACATGTAATCTAAAGTTTGCGGCAGATGCTGATGCTGCTGCTGTGCAAGCGTGTGTGTGTGTGCCATCTGTCCTGACAAGATTACTGGAGTCAGACAAGAAGACAGACTGGACCAGATTAGTGTATGAATATAGGGCAGGAGAAGTGAGAGGAGCGTGAGAGAGCCAAACAGAAAGACAGCGTGAAAACGGAGACAATACCAAGCGAGAGTGGCACATCAAAAACAAGATGACGCAGTCACATATGGTGTGTGTGTGTGTGTGTGTGTGTGTGTGTGTGTGTGTGTGTGTGTGTGTGTGTGTGTGTGTATGTGCATGCGCAGGTATGTTTGTTGTCATGCAGTGGAGACCAAACGTTGACAGTGCCCAGGCGGAGACGGGCTTGGGTGGAAAGCAGATTTCTGATTGCGTCACCATGGCAACTGGGTCCCGTTTTCTCTTCGCCTCATCCCCTTGTCCGTTGGCATGAATGGCGAACGCTTTGATACGCATCACAATCACAATCGTCTCGCACACATACCAGCACATGCATGTATGCTGCTTCTTCCTCCCACACGCACAAACACCAAAATAGCCACCGTATGTCAACATGTTTTCACCGCGGCTCAAATCTCCATCAGGCATCGTAGATCACAACACCACCTCCACTAATCATGCACATATGCGTTTCGTCTCTCTCCCACACACACACACACACACACACACACACACACACACACACACACACACACACACACACACACACACACACACACAAAACATTAATCAGCGGCTCTCTGCTGTCCTCAGACCAGTCGGTGACAGGCTGGCGAAGCGTTCCCCAAGCTGTTACCTTGGCAACCCTCAAGAATATTCCCCGGTGGCCATGACAACCAATGATGCACATCCGGTATGGTTGGCGGATTTTTATTTAGATGCCTGCCAGGGGGTCGGCGCATGTGTGTTGTCATTTATGTGTACGGAGTGCACGGCATGATGGGAAACGGCCAACTTACGCGGAGTTAATTCTCAAACACGTGGTTTATTCAAATATTTTTCCAGATGAAAAACTGATAGCCCCTGATGAATATTAAATGCTTGACTTTGTTAGCATTTGATCATATTTTTCAAAAAGTACCCTTTTATCTATCTACCTCGCTAGCTAGGTAGATAGTGTGTGCATTATTATAAATATAGTGCAGAAGTAAAAATAAATTGAAAGCCTAGAACAATATTAGTAAACCGGATGAAAACAAAGTGCAATATTTTACAGAATAGCTTTGAAGCATGTTGATGCTGCAGTTGCTTCGGAGCGTCTCTGTCGTTACCATGGCAACCACCACATCACTGACCAGGGTCGTCGTCGATAATATTGGCGGACGAGCCAAGGGCAGGACACTTTAAGATTCGTTAGTTCAACCTAAGGAAAAGTGTTCGCGGCTGTCAAGTTAGCACACTGCATTATGAACATACTCAGACAATTTCATGTTTTCCCTGAAAACACACCGTTTTATTGATAGAATACACAATCATTTTTTGGGGGGGCGTGTAGGGGGGGTCACTTTTGAAATACATTTGAAACATTCGACATCAAGTGAAGATGAAATGAAGTGAAAATGAAAATACAATTTTTTTTAAACCATCTCTAGGTACCAGTAAACCATTCCATACAATGCAAAAAAAAAAAAAAATTGTCTTTGGACCCTTGCGCAATCTCTTTAAAAAAAAAAAAACAATTACATAATTGCATATTATGAATCCATTTTGAATGGATTCCTGTACCACAAACCTTAACTCCCAGTCCTGTGTCTCCCCCCTTATGGGTCCCACTATGTCGTGAAAGTGAATCCGGTCCATCACACAGAAACACGTGACCAAACTTCTAAACTTTATCAACTCTAAGAAAGAGGAAGTATTTGATGAAGCAAAAGGCTCCAGGCTTGATGGAATATGAAGTGACAGGGAAAGTCGACCTTTCCGGCAACACCTGAATGTGTGTGTGTGTGTGTGTGTGTGTGCGTGCGTGTGCGCGTCAGTGTAAGCGTTGCATCCGCAGGGCTTGTCAGTGCACACCTAATGACACGTTGACAAGCTACAAGCTAAGCGGCGTTATCAACCAGTTTGAGCTTTGAGCTTCAAAACGTGCGACCTGCGCTATCTCTTCCCGGCCGCTTTTAACCCGCCCGCGCCGCACATACACGTGCACACGCCCAGCCGCTGCGGGTGACGCTGAGAGTCCTTGACAGCCACATAAATAATCTATAAGTTCAGTCTCCCACTGGTGTGAGCTTTTTCGCCGGCACCCCCCCCCGAGCGACCTCCCATCGACTGTCACGCTCTGCGGTCGACATGGCAACATGCATCAGGCGTACGCACGTCGCACCTCATCTGACCACCGGTGACGGACGCATGCTACAACTCTTGAAGCCGCCGCACGTCGACTGGAGCTTTGAAGCATTCGCATTTGCTGCGGCCAAAGCTCAGCGAGTGAATGAAAGAGCGCCACACTGACTCGCGCCGCTTTTGGAGGGGGCATCGAGTGTTTCCTAGGCGCGCTCCAATTGAGGCAGCAAAATTCGAGGGCCTCAATCACGCGGCCTCCCTATTAACAAAAGTCATTTCACAGAATCTGGATCAAACTGTGCCACTTTTGCAGTTTTGACAATCTGGCAAAAGCAATGAAGGCAATAAGGGGCACGGGGGTTATTTGAATTCCGAGCAATCGCAATGTGGATAAAAATTCAGGTCGCACCCGTTTAGAATTTCTGCTGATTCTGCTTGCAAATTAGGTGGACCCAATTTTTCTGAAAAAATATTTTTTCTCACTAAAAATGATTTCATTGAGCGATTCATTTCGGTTCGAGGATTCCATTCATGGATTGTACTCATCAGAAGAAAAGTCAGGTCAGTTTTAGTGACTGTATATAGGCTCTCGAGGCACTTTAAACATGAAGCTGGTCAAGAACCACACTTCTCATGTATTATATATCGCATGTACACAACATAAGAGGGAAAAAAAAAAACCAACAAGTGCACCTCACATGAGCAAGCACTTCTCTCGAAGAAGGAAACGTCAAACACAATCCGCACAACAACAGCCGTAGCATCAACAGAAATGGTCCCACAATGACATCGATAACCGCCACAAGGCTCCACTTTCAAAACGGCCACCGCCAGCCTGCCCCACCTGAGGAAAAGGCAAGCGCAAAATCCGCGTGAGCAATTTTGCCGTGGGAAGATTCTTGGATGAGTTTATGTCATCAAATCATCCGGTCCCTTCAAAAACGGGAGACCTTACGGATCTTCAAGATGAGCGCAACTACCCAATGAACAGGCAATCAATTTCCGAGGAGTAGTAACAATTAGGCATCGAGTGAAAATTCAGATTTGGAGGAAGCCGTGTTTCAAAATTAGATCTCGACCTTAAGCGGTAAATGTAATAAAAAAAAATACGGGTTAAGCTTCAAATCTTCATGGAGTTAATTTCCCTAGAAATAGCACCAAGTGGACTGTAATCACTGGCTTTTTAGAAATGATTCTTGCTAAACTTTCTGTGATTGCCAGATATTTCTTGGCACAGAGGTGAAAAGCTCTTCAATGGATTTTCTGCGGCATTTACTGCCGCGATCTATTGAGAGGGTAATTGAGGCCGGTCCATTCGATCCAAATGTTTTCCTCTTTTTGACGCCGTGAGAGGCGACATGTTGAGTCAGAGCCTGGCCCGCGCGAGCCGTTCAATTGCGGCGCTTTTGACTGCCGGCATCCCTCTAATTATATGACGGGGCATCAACAGCAAAATACAAATGACAACAAAACGAGCTAATTGTGAAAATACGTGTCGCTAAAAGAGGGCCGAGGCTGGAAAACGACAGCCGAGAG
>NW_017805478.1:848510-864789 GCF_001891065.2 Hippocampus comes | reverse complement strand
GGGGGGGGGGGGATAAAGGGAGAAGAAAAACAGTAACAGACTGGCCGTGAGTTGAGCCCAGGGCATTTGGGCTGACCTGGAAAATGTTGGGCGCGAGCTCATGCTCTCTCTCTCCCTCTCTCTTTGTCTCCCCCACTTTGTCTCCCTTTAATCCCTGCCTCTCACCGTTCCTTGTCAATCGTTTGTCCTCCAAGACAGTCCAAAGCAGAGTTGAGCGCAAGGCATCACGGAAACATCATCGTACAATCGCAGCTCAAGAGGGGAATCTTCTTCTACGCGCCGGAATGCGCCGGAATGCATGAAGAAACATCACAGCTCCCGGTTTTGCTCGCAACCTTAATCATGCCAAACGCGGCCGCGGCAATTTGAAACGAAAGTTTCCGTGACAGTCGGTGATATCAGCTGTCACCATTGTAACACTTAAACGTGCTCGGCGCTCGATTTATGGAAGCTCTGCCGGCAGTGGTGCCTAAAATTTTACGGTCTCGTGTTCAGGTTAGGAGGATAAAAATGCAGAGTAGTGTTAGGAAAAGCCGTAATCCGTGTTCTCTTTCCGCAGATAAGTGTGACAACATCCTACCAACTCTCATCCCAAAAAAAAAACCCTCGCCCCCCCTGACTGATGAAGCACCCCCCCCCATCTCCCCTCCCCTGCTCCTCCAGCACACACGCACTGGCCGATATGTTTGTGTGTATTTGTTTCGGACCCGGCTCCAGCCCATTTACAGAGCATTAAGTAGCTCTATTAGTGGGCCAACTAGCCAAGAAAACAGATGATCCGCTCCGACAGAGCTCCTATTGTTACGGCCGCCGCCAAACAATGGCGTCCTTTCTCCGCGCCACAGTGCTCGATTCACCGCCGCCTTCGGCTGAAGCTCGCTACTCCATAAGCCGCAACGAAAGGGGTTAGGAGGCCATTCGCGGCTCGAGATTGGAGGCACAAGTTTGATTTATGTTTCGCCATTATTACAAGTTTATGGGTTTGGACTTCGTGGCCTTTGATGGCTTGGATTCGCTCTCAGTGTTGCCGTTTGAAGATGGCGGCGACTGCTCTTCGAGTTGATGTGGATTTTTGCATGTACAGCGGTGTTGTGTGATGTCTTTTTTTTTTTTTTTGCATGGCCAAATATCAAAGCTAATGTTTATCCAGTGATTCGACGTCTAACACCTGTAAGAGATTAAAATCCTCAAGGCTCGTCTTAATTCCCAGTAATCTGACACGATTGCAGCCCATGTGTGACGTCGGGATTTGAACGCCGCGCTGATGAACGCCACCGAGCGGCTAATAGATTACCCAATTCCCCACAAATCTTCACACATCCAACAAATGCCAAATATTTGGCCGAGCTTCCCTTTTCAAGTGCTTGTCACTCGAGTAGGACAAAATGACGACCTTCGAGGTTGTTGGGAATCATAAACCACAGCCCATTTCTGTCAATGATGCGTATTTTCAATGTCAGATAGACGTGATAACTTTGAATCATTCGCCGGAGCCAAGCACATGATGGCTACTTGGTTACATTTGTTGTTGAAACTACGAAAGGATGACTAAACACGAAAAAAAGAGCACAATGTCGCATTTTCAGTTGCTTGCTGTTATGAAGTCAACCTGACACAAAGTATGTGACGACCGTCTGCTGTTATTAGATCTGTGGACTTACTGTCAACAAATTGTGTTTTTTTTGTGTGTGTGTGTGTGTGTGTGTGTGTGTGTGTGTGTGTGTGTCTTCCTCCATTTTTCTAAAACTCCAAACAGAGAGCTGTAAAACAGCCCGGCAGTGTGTGACTTGCACAAGAGTGAACGCTGCAGCGGTCAGCGCCTTCCCTTCAAGAGAGATTTGCCGCTTTGTTGTGTGTGGAAGCGGCTCCAATAAAATTACAGAGGCCTTGTCCGTAGTAATGAAAGTGGCTTTTGAGACCAGCTCAGTTCGACTGCAATAACACTGTCATTTTGTCTTCGGAAGACAGAGAACACACAACTAAACTCATTGTAGCTTTTGGCCTTTTGGGTTTTCGTACGTTTTTGTTGTCTCCAAACAAATGTTGAGAGGGGAGTTTTGGCCGGGTTACTCATTTGACCCCCGCCACTTTTCAAACGATGTTGTGTAAGAGGGGAAACTCCCGCAGAATACTGGCATTCTTTTATTCAGCTGCAGACAGCGTGAGTCATCAAAGGAGACGTCACTTGTACCCAACAAACACTCCATGTATGAAACAAAAAGAAAAACTAACATTAATTCTAAAGCACTTAAAAAAAATGATGCATTTTTGAAAAATAACAAACCTGTCATAAAAAAAAAACCTTCTCTAGAAACTAATTAAAACTAAGTAATTTTAAAACCCAAACGTCAAAACTAAATAAAAATGAACTATATTGAACCCCCCCAAATTATTATAACCCTATGATGAACATAGCCCCATCCGTGTTATAAGAGGGTGTGTACACTTGTGCAACCCCATGAGCTCAGGTGTTTGTTTTTTTTTTGTGTTTTTTTTTTTTTTTAATTAATTGTGTCTCCAAAATATATTTTTTATTTGTGTTGTATAAGTTATAGGACACATGAAAGGTGGGAAAGGTTTTGAAACGATGTATATGTTGTCACCGAAAACATCGGACATTTGAACAGGGGTGTGCGGACTTTTTATAGCCACTCTATTTCTTTTCATGTTTGCACCTGCAGGAAAGGTTGAACGACCCTGCTGTGTATTTCGTATCTTTTATTAATCGTGTGATTTGCTATTTTTCCAAGCCAGTTCTCATGAGTTGTGTTGTCTCAAAAATAAACGCCTCCACTCCACCAAGGTACGACTAAAAAAAAAAAACTGTCAGAACACAACTGTAAATATTTTCAAGCCCTTGAAAATATTCTCGCCAATATTTAACAGCATGCACGATGGGGAACGGTTAGTGAGTGTCGGTGTTATAATCGGTGGTTGCGCTGAATACATAAATGAAAAAAAATCATCATCAATAAAGCATCAAATTGCTCGGAATGTTCGATGCCAGTGGAAATACATTCAGCGTTAGCCAAAGCTCTCCGCCGCACACATGCGGGGAGCAAGGGGCCGGCACAATTTCAGCTTCCATTTTCAAACGTCGAATCTGAATGTTTAATCATCCCAAGCTCTTTGCTGGGAACTCGCATGAATTTTTCACCGTGTGGAGGGAGGAGGGAGGGCAGAAAAGCGGGCAAGCAAGAAGCCTGGCAGCCCGGGGCACTTGTTGGGATCTTTCTTTTGTCTTTTTTTTTGTTTTTTTATGGTGTTGCTTATCACCGAGCCAATATCCATTTTTCAGAATGTCGACTTTGACAAAAAAAAAAAAACCAAAACAAACAAAACCATGACTTTGCCAGATTGACATTTTGCTTCTACGCGCAGCGAAGGGATTTTGTGTCGCATAAGGAAAAGAAAGGATCGAAGTCGGCCAGCTGCATCTGCGACGACTCGAATTGTGGATCGCAGTCATGCGGTTTTGCCTTCTAATTTCCAAGTGAATGAAGTCAACATACATGTGCACATTGGCGCATGTATACAGACGCGCGCGGGCAAACTGACAATCACGTCTGCGGGGACTTGTACTCGTAAACCCGCGGTGAACTCGGTTGCCGCTTCTCATCTGCAACCGTCACGATTCAAACGGCAAAACTTGAATTCGGATCCTTTCACACGCACATGATGCAATCTCTTCAAAGATTAATTGGGGGGAGTGCAGGGGGGGGGGCAGTGCAGCCTTTGACCACAAGTGAATTAAAATCCGTTTTGTTTGAACAGACTCGCGCACAGATTGGCTATTTATGACCTTTGGTGCAATTTACCGGGACCTGGCGCGAGTTTTACACCTGCGAGATTTAGCGGGCTGTCAAAAACTGTAATGCGAATATGAGAGAGAGAGTCTGAAAACTGCTGAGGTGGCGAAACAGTTTGGAATAGCATCGGCGCACGCACATAAACACACACACACACACACACACACACACACACACACACACACACACACACACATATAGATGGTAAAAGGTTTTCTGTCGCCGAGAGTAGTTCAGCGCCAGTTTGACAGATTTTATGACCGTCGCACTGCTCCAAAGCGTGAAAATATCAAATTCCCGTCGCAGGCGTTCGAGCAAATTCAGGAAAAGTTTATCCAGAAGGCCGCCTTGGAACGTCGCATCCATCAAAGCCTCATTGAGTGGATGCTTCAAAAAGCAATAAACAATTTCAGCAATAGCGACTTTCGGTTGTTCAAAGGTCTCAAGCGGACGATTATGACGCTGGGTGACCTGCGGTTGATTCGCAAAGGCAGTTTTGCGATGTTGCTTGTCAACCGGCGAGATGCGGCCGAGGGAATTATATGTTGACAAAAACTGAAGAGTCAAAGTTGTCAAGGGCTGACAGCGCTCTAAATAAGAACTGAAGCCAAATGGATCAAAAAGTCAACGCACCTTTTGGGACACCCTTTACAAGACGGCTCCCGATTTATTTTAGTGGTCTATTCTATGACGGGATATTGCGACCATGTTTTGCAAACACGTCCTTCACAATTATAATTTTGGCAGCAGGTGTGGAATCTCTTGGAGGGCGCTGTTGCCATGGAGACCATCATTTCTATTTTCTTGGGCCAGTGATTCAAGGTGAGAAACGCTGTGGGGATGGGGGGCGGCGGCTTGTGTTTACTGACACCTCCCAGCCCAGCACATGATTGGAAATGGATCCAAACAGAGACGTCTATTTACACTTCTCGCCTGTTCCGAAAGGCAAGCCCTCATCTGACGGCTCAAAACACAGCAACGTTGGCTTCGAAAAGACCGATGTACCCAACGATGGCCCAAAGATGGTCCGGCAAAGACTTCACGTTGTCGTGTCGCCGTCCTTGATTTCGCTTCAGGACTCAGCGTCGACCTTCCTCTCCTGGCAACTCGTCCGTTCTGCGCTCAACTCTCCGCTTCTCCCCTTTTCTGTCTCGCTAACCTTTAGCCCTTCTTCCCCTCCTGCTCTCTCCTCGCTAATCTCAGTGGGAGGCTCTGAAATTAACCGCCGGTTTCAATCAAGTGCAGCAAGAATCTGCCCTCTTGTGTGACCCGACACACACACACACACACACACACACACACACACACACACACACACACACACACACTATACGGCAATCCCGCCCTTGCTGAGCATTAAGATGTTCATGTCACACACCACACTGGCACTAATGAAGGGCAAATCTAGATTTTTTTTTTTCCCTTTTTTTTTTTTTTTTAAACACCAATGTAAACACTATCACGCTCTTGGTGTTCAGTGATGCTTTTCAATCAGCTCAGAGTGATGTCGAGCGTGCAGAGAGACAGTTTGGCATCATGCATTGTTGATACTACCATGACCGAATGTATTACGAGATCATTTGAATGCCTCGTCTGTTCAAGAAAATTGCCAATTGGGTTTGATGCAATAAACGTGAAAACACCATTTATTCAATGTCTTAATCACATGAGAGAAATCAATGTATTTTGTAATTATAAGCCACCTATTTTATGCATCAGAAAATTGCAAAATCCGTTGCCTTGGCGGAAAACATTAAATGGCCGATTGAGTCATATTGATGGATGAGAGCGGAGTCCCTTTAACGATTCGGCTCCGCAAAACCATGAAGCGAAAAGTCAATAGCTGCGTCATATTCAAACGGCATGACATGGAATTTGCCTGGATGAGGAGCCGGTCGCTATATGAACACACCGCCGTTGCCGTGGAGACCACACTGGCTTTTCCCAGTGACCCAATTTTCTGCTTGTTGTTGTGGCACCAAAGTCCTCCAAAAGCTCTCGGGCCTCCACTGCCGGGAGTTCAATGCATCCAAAGCTTTCAAGCCAATGGATCGTTCATCAAAACCGCATCACATTTCTAACACGACTACGGGAAACGGTTTTGGCAAAAGAAAAACATGTGCATGAAAAAATGATTCTGGATCTTACAATGAGGTAAGAAAGAGTGCGATCGGAAAGTCAAGGTAAGATCCACAGAGGTCCACTTTTGGAAAAGCAAAACCCGCTTGAATTAAATTTGAATTCAATTAAATGTGAAATTGCTGACGATTTAAGTCCGTTGGCTCTTTTGAAAGACAAAATACACAAGCCCGAAAAGAAGGAGAGTCACTCCTCGGGCACATTTCCACTCGCAGATGGCTCAAAAGACCTCTGGCTAGCTTTTGCTCAAGGGCTCTTTTCTGCTTTTCATCCAACAATCCCATCTCCATTTCGATGAAGACACTCGGTCACAAGTTGCAGCGTAGCGCATCCGTGTGATGACCTGAAAATGTCTTGTGCTTTCTGGCCACGTTCATGTCAGCTTTCAAATTTCACTTTTATAATGAATCATGATGTCATCGTCAAGCAGGAAACGGGAAACTGAAGGCTCAACTTAGACTGAACACATGACTGAAACATGACTCAAGATCTCAACATCGATAACACAGACTGGCACTAAAAGGTCATCTGGTGGAAAAAAAAAAAAAAAAGGACGCCGCCCGGAAAAAAACCAAAAAATCCGGTAATCAATTGCCCAATGTGTTAAAGCTTGAACACTGAAAGTTTTTTTTTTTTTTTTTTTCCCAGCGCATGACCCAGATAAATTAGCTTGGATCGCAACATTCAAGAAATCTCCTGGAAATCTTAAGCGTGTTTATCCCGCCTTTGGCAAAGTTACAGGTGGCCAATCCCCCTGTGTGTGCGCGCTGATCCCTACCACTGAAACTGCTCGCTTCCTGTGGAGCAGAATGAGCGGGAGCAAAATGACCTTTTCATGTTCAACAACATGAGCGCGACTTGGTGGATTGGATGCACCTTTTTTTTTTTTTTTTTGTTCCCAAACTCCAGTCAAGGGAGCATGAGCAGCATGTTACACAAATCACGTTAAAATTCCGAAATCTGCAAGCACATATCACAAATAGAACCCTCGTGCACTTCTTTAAGGTAATTTAATCAAGTCAGTCTGATTCATAGGTGGAATTCTTTCTCCGTATTCATAAGATGTCTCAGCTCTTATTCAACTTTAAAATGTTTTTTTTTTTTTTTTGCTCTCAAGTCATGTTTTTGTTTTTAGCTTGTGTCTCTCGACAGGATATTTTATTTATTGGTCTTGAGTACGGGTTAGGTTGAGGTTGAAACCCTCACCCTTGATGAGACAAAATGTGCATTTTAAACTTCCACAGACGCGGGCTATGGCAAGCAGAGAAACCGAATGAAAAATGAGCCTCGGTTTGCTTTGTGAGCTGTGAAATACAAGGGCAAAAATCCAGCTCCTACACAGTTGAATGTGTATTTTTGGTGGGTGGGTGGGTACAATTCTCCTCGGTAACAAGTTCCCGAGGTCTTCTGCTCTGAAAAAAAAATAATAATAAAGGGATCACTTTTGCTTTTAACATTGTCTTGCATGTCGGGGACCAGTGACCAATGACGGCGTGTTTTTTTACATTCCAGTTTCACTGAGCGTGAAGTACAGACAGAGCCATCCCTTTTTTTTTTTTTTTTTTTTTTTTTTAAAAGCACATCATTGTAGGACAAATAACGGCCTTAGAATAACAACAACCATTGTGTGAAAGATTTGGAGCTAACTTTGAAAAATAAGCATGCTTAATGGGTTCTTTTAATCTCTGTCGAAGAGATAAAAATGGTCCGGAACGTTGGCGCAGCTCGGCATTTGGTCATTTGACACCGTTGCAAAAGAAAAAGGCAACATGAACCGACTGAAATAGATTCGGCGCCAACAACGGCCCCCATTCAAAACGGCGATGGCACATTCGGCAAAGGTTGTTACAGTACGTTACAGTTCAAAGATAAGAGCGTTCAATGACTTTGGCACGGCACTGTGAAGAAATACAAAGTTAAGGGGGAAGATAAAAGCCCCCCCACCCCCCACCCCACCCGTCTTGCTGCGTGTCCCTTCCATCCATCTTAACTTCCTGACCTTGACTGAAGGCGAGTGGAAGGAGCCGAGTCCCCGCAGCCTTGAACGACATATTCCGTTGGAGTTTCGAAACCGCTCGCGAGGTCATTTGTCACTTGATAATGACAAAGTCAAGCCAAAGGCAGTCGGATGTCAAACATGAGCTTGAACGCAAGGAAAGGTGTCGTAAGGTGAGAGGGGAGGTGGCTCCCATGAGCCTTGGGTGTCTGTGCATGCGTGCGTGTCGCAAGAATTTTCCGTATTTCGCCACGCATTCATGAAAATGCAGAAACAACAAAAGTCTCTCTGTTTGTGTCCGCCAAAGGAATTTTGCCTCCGGTCAAGTGTTGTTTTTGTGCACCGTGAAACCCCATGATGCAAACGTTTGTCAAGCGTGACATTCGGTCACGGACGCCCGTTGAGCGGCCACTCGTTACTGGTTAACGCCCACTTGGGCAGGATTCCGTCAGATGTCTCAATTTGTGTCCAATTCAAGTGAATTTTCCCTCCAAGGTATATTGGGATTCCAAATGAGATGTTTTGTCATCTTAAAACTGCACAGTTCCCACCTGAGCATCCAAGTTGTTCACGCCGTCGCTTTACGAGTTACTTTTGCTAGCGGCTCAAAACTGTAGCGCATGCAAACCACCTTTTACATTTGACTTTTGTCAATTCAAGTGTTGCCACGGTAAACTTGAAAAGGCTCCTTTATTGCTTATGTAACTTCTAAAATAAATTGTAGTTCCGAATTAAATTTTTAAATATAACTGAGCTACTTTATTAGCTTCAACAGATGGCAAGAAAATTGCTTTGCCGAAAATTGACAACCAGTTTTGCCAATACTTAATTGGTTTGTAACAGTGATTTTTTTTCTTTCATTTCAAACAAAATTAAGATTTATTTTTTTATTTTTTTTTTAAATCATAAGTAATTTTTCTTATATTTAAAAAAAAAAACAACAGTATTTACGGATTACACGTCAACAGTTACTTGTTCAAAATCAAAAAATTTCAATCGTATTTTTGGACCACACATGATATCTAGCTGCTAAGATTGTCATTCCAAACCCTTACAGTATAATGTACATCGTTTATAAATAAAATGATGACATTTGGGGACCTCAGACAATCTCACAGCCTTGTGGGTCTTCCTCTTGAAGCTTGAATGTGTTGCGATTGTTTTGTTTTGTTTCGCTTTTGTTTTTTATCCTATAAGACTTTGGGATACTGATTGGTTCCTGGAAGGGATTTCTGACTAAATACAAATCCATCATGACCTAATGTCAAAACCCTATTCAGGAAGGCGCCGAATGAAAATTCTGGTGTAATTCTTAGAGTGAGGGGGAAAAAAAAAAAAAAAGTCTCGAGATTGGAGGAGCATCCAAATGTAAAGAAACGTCTCAGAATTTACATGTGCACGATTGTACCATTTGCTTCGTGAATGTTTAAATCCTCTTGCATGAAAAACCATCAAACATTTATCCAAACACTGTTTTTGGAGAGTCTGACACCATTGCACCCAGTTTAATTAATTAAGGTTGGTTTTCATCTATTTTTAAGCGCATGGAACATGAGAAGGCGGAACAAAGATGGCTTTTTGCCAGAAATAGCTTTCAGTCAACATTTTATTACTTTTCAAAAAACCCACACAGAACATCATGTGTGTGTGTGTGTTTATGTGAAGTTGCTGCAGGACCATCCTTGGGAGGGGGAAAAAAAAGCTAAATTTGTCCTTGAAGATCTGTGATAACAAAACAACATGACAAACAATTTTTCTGCCAAGCATCCATCCACTACATAGCGAAGACAATGTGAACTGTGTGCAGGGTGAAGAAAAAAAAAACAATATGCTGGGCGAATTAATTTTTTTTTTTTTTTTTTAAAGATCCTAAAGTCTAGGCAGGGCCATTTTAGTTGAAGAATGAAGAAGCCTTAAGCACTCGAAGACGGTAAATTAAAATCCTCCAGCTGCACCCATGAGAATTTGGGAGACTGCGGCTTGTTGTTGAGTGAGATAGTATCGCATAATTGGATTGGTCTGTCGTGTTTCAGTCTTTTCGCCTTTGCTAGCTGGATGTGCTAATGTGGGTGCAGGGCGGGGCAATCTCATGATGATTGCGTGGGGATTTATGATTTCCAAATGTTCAAATGACAAGATTTCGACTTTTGGATCCACGGGAATAAAACGCGAGACAGGCTGACTTTCCCCCACTGCGAGCTTCCACACAGAGACCCACGAAAACTCATGCACACATGCAGGGATGAACGTTGAATAAATCAAAAGAGGAGGACCCGACTGAATGTACACCAAACCCCGGGAGAGGTTTCATCCTCGGGATACGTGAGCGCCATTTGAAATGCTGCATCCACACACAAACCCCACATCCGCCTGGATACGTGAGCGCCATGCCGAATTCATGACGGTTGTCATGGTGCCCACATAGCAACTGGCTATACATGTAGCGGTAGGAGATGGTTGGGAAAGTGTTTGCATGTTGGGTGTGAAAGGGAGGGAGCCATCTAAGGCCAGGGGAAAGGAAAGCTGAAGGAGTAGGGGAGGGGAGGGAGGGGGGGGGGATCAGCTGGTCTGCAAATCTCTGCGGAGGAAGACACGAAGAGAAGATAGACGCGAAAAGAGGGAACGCACTCTCTCTGGCTTCACAAATTGAAGATGGAAGAGCGAAAGACAAGAAATGACCAAACAGTTTGGTCAACTATTTGTTTGTTCAATATTTTGGGGATTTTTTGTCATAGTTCTTCAAGCTTTTTGTGTTGTGTGATTTTACTCCAATCTTGGTTTTGTTTTTTTAATTGCATGCTTTACTTGAAAGGGACAGCGTGTGCCAACGTTGCATGCACTGCGGTAAGCACAACTGCTCTTTTGGATCCCTTGATTGATGACGGATAAAATATAGCCCACGAGCTTGAGAAGAAAAAAGGCCTCAAGCTGTTTACCGTCAAACTAAACATCAAATTAAGATAATTACACCTTGCTTCCGGTATGCCCCGGCTAGCTTGATGCTAACGCATAACGGAAAACACCATTGGGGGGCTAACTTTTCGCATCGGTAGTTGTGGTTTTATAACGCTTTAAGCAAAGGATACTTGAACACAAATGGTGGAGCAACACGTAGACAGTCAACATCGCAATACTCACAGGCATACCGCATATTCTTTATTTCTGTAAAAATAAGTATCATCTTATAGCAGATCACTGAGTCACAATTGTGAAGCAGTTTTTTCTTTGCGTCTACAAAGCAGGCCGACCGGAAGCTGCACATTGAATCGAAGCATCAAAAACGGTTTCATTCTGTTTTTGATGGTTGTTTTTATCAAGTACAGTATGATCGAGTCCTATTTTTCTTCTTTTGGAACGGATTAATGGCATTTCCATTTATTTCAATGGGGGAAGATGACTTGAGATGGGAGAATACATAAGATAAACCGGGATGCTATAAAAAAAAGGATGAGTTCATAAACTGAGTTCAAAATTGAGTGAAACCATTCAGTTAATAAATAATTTGATGATGAAAACAATATTCATGATGGATACAGTCCCCCCAGCCCAATATATAGATATATATCTATATATTTTTGCAGCTAAATCAAAAACAGAATACACCACATTTCAAATGATAGTTGGGACAGTCACTGAGACTGTGTGTCATTTTTAAATGCAGTTATTTGTCTGAATTACAGGCAATACATTTCAAAGGTGAAACTCAATTCAATTTACAACATGTATTGCTATGGTGACGGATGGCTAACACGGTTCTTCAAAATTCAACCTCCTCGCTTGGTCGTGTGAGTGCTTGCCTGCAGAATAGTTCATGGGTAATAGATGCGGCAAGTCTTATTTTGGGAGCCCAATCAAACGACCGGGCTTTACGCATCACCTGGCACGGATAGAGAGGGAAGAAAAAGCGAGAGCACAAACAGAGTACAGAAGTACACAACGATGCCGAGCTGGCTACCCGCGGCTCTACTTCATCGTACAAAATCATGAAAAGGCGCACATCTCAGAGCTGCGGTATTAGAGCCTGAAAGGGGCTGATTATAATGCATCCTCATATTTCAGCTAATCCAGATGTATTTCTTTCGCTTTCATGAAATGAAGAGAAATGAAACATCACAAACATTAGTTACCCACCCCCCCCCCAAAACTAAACCCTCAGCACCGAGCCCGGGTAGCAGTGAGGAACGGTCTATAAATGATGGAGCGAGAGTAGGGAACCAGTGGGGGTGAGAAAGGGTGGGCTAGTGCAAATAGAGAGCGGAGATACAGCGTCTGACAGCCTGGAAACTCATCAGGCGGAATCAAAGTGGAGGGTGGGAGAGGACACGGAGGCAAATAGAGTCATCGGGGTGGAGTGACAGCTCAGCTGGGGGAGTCGTCGGTAAAAAAAACACTGATTCCGATTCATATTCTGCTGCCTCATCTTGCGGTGGAAAAAAAAAAAAAAAAGCAAAAGATTTCCCCGATGGTCTGCATTTGTAACAACCGAGGGTTTATTTTTGGCACAATCCCAAGTGAGCAAGCGCGCGGCGGCCGCTGCACTGCGATGGACTCGTTTTGCGATCAACAAGAAGCTGGCGTCGCCTTGGAGACGAATGTCATTTCGGTGCATCATTCAGTGATGACACCCACCAAACAGGAGTGGAACTGAATCGTCGACTTTAGCGCTCCGCAGTCACATCCAGTTGAGCTCGTCGCAAAATATCCAAAGCACATCGAAAGCGCCTTTGCGTTGATATTCTAGCTGCGGTCGTTCGGTCTGTTTCACTTGTTGTCATGACTGATTCGAGCCGCACCGCGAGGGGCCGGATGGAAACGGACCGCTTTGGTAAAAAGTAGAAGTCAGTCCTGGACAAGAATTCCTCCCAGCAAATTCTCTTTATTTTATATATGACAGGAACCTTTTCCAGATTGACACGAGGTAACCAGTCGAAACGGACATATTTCTGAGTTGGCTGAAAAAGCTTCCTTTCATCTTTTCTTTCAAACGCTTGTGTCTTCTGTCAGATTCATCATCTTATCATTCATCAACAACCTCGTCACTACGCAAGCACGCCGCTCACCACAAACGTTTTTGAGACAAGTGATTTTTGCGGCGATAAGACCGAGGCGACGGTCATGTCAGCTGTGGTCGGAGGCCAAAATGAACGAATCCATCGCGACTTCGTATGTCCCTGAACACTTATTCATCTTCAAACGCATCTCGCGCCCTCGGCGAGCGACTTCCTAAAACCACGAGGCGCTCATCTCATTGGCGTTGCTGTGCTTTTGGAGTGGAGTAACCATGCGGGGCCCACACGTGTAGGAGTCGATGATGCAAGCTTGTGAAACATGTGGCCGCGCGCGATAAAGCAGACGGGCTCTTCGGCATGCGCAGCTGTGGTGCCAATGAAATGACGCGTCGCTGAGCGGGGTGCACGTCATCCCGTAACTCCGCTGGATTCCCATGCAGAACACGACTCCAGATCCGCCTCCTCCGTTGACGTGAACCGACACGGTCGAAGACCAGACTTTGATACGGCGCGGAAACCGTTTGGATTTCAACCTAAAATGGCCCGCAGCTTGTGAGCAAAACGGAAGTCAACACAGAATGGAAAACAGACACGCGCGTGACTTTCAAGAATGTGTTTTCCATCGTGTCCATCACTCTCCACAGCTTCCCATCCAGTCCCCATCGAACTCGCCGACACACGTTCACGCGCAGGCTCAAATGTGACAGGACCAACCTACGCCTTCCACCCTGTTGCATCTCTCGCTCCATTTGCACTCATCAGGAGATAATGACATCATTAGCGCACATTAGCATGTCTCTGTTATCTTCCATTCGTGGCCCCAGAGTACAGATGTGTGCCTGCGTCGAAGGTGAGATGTGAACGGGGACGGGGTGCGAATGCAAAGCTTTTCGGCAAGTTGACGCGTTCGTCACGGACGCTCCGCAGCCTCTCGTGGTTGTTAATGACGCTCATTATGCGGATGTTTGTGTGTTAAAAAGCACTTGGCACATACTGCATTTCAATTGAAATACGGTGGAACCACGAAAGCCCAATATTTACTGGTGCAACAATGGAATTCTGCAATTGATTAAAAAATGCTATTCCAGGAGTCAGAATAGTCATGATTGTTTTGACCTTTTAATTTTATTTTATAATAGTTTTAATTAGTTTTCAGAAGAAGTTTCATATTTTTATTTTGGGAGGAAAATGCTTCATCCTAATTAATTTTTCAATTAGTTTCAGGATTAAGTTGAGTTTTGTTTTTTTAATATGGAGTATTTGTTGAGTACATGATCAACACAAAAAAAAATGACACAAAAAGTGACCTTTTTTGTTTTTAAGTATTGTCATAAAAATAAGGTACACTATCGTTCGCAGACAACTGTTTGACCGTCCTTCTGTACAGTCAAGCAATAATACCAAACAAAATAAATACATTTAAAACGAACCCCAAAAGCTCATGTATGATGTTTTTGACAAAAAAAAGACATTGTCACCTAATCATGTTAGTATTATAAAATTGAATGTAGTTCCCGTTAATTCTTTTTTTTTTATGCCTTTTCACTTTTATTTAATTTACAAAAACAATCGTTAGTTTTCGATAATGACATGAATTTTGCTCAATACAACAAATGAAAAATCAATCCAAATCATATCGCCTGCCTAAAAATATGATGCGATCCACTTCGTTTTATCTTATTAGGCCACGCCCAGTTGGCAAACACTGCACGGGAGCACGACAGGCCAGTTAGCCATCCGTTGCAATTTTCACTTTGAGCGTCGGCGCGAAGCAGGCCGAGGGTGACGGCCACCCGCCTTCACGTCCGCCACGTCTCTCTTCCCCTTCCCTCTGAAAAGGTTCCTCAAAAACCGCTGGCCGGGACCCTCTTGGTGCGCGTCACATCTCGGCAGCCGTGTGTGTCCGAGCTAAAGCGGCTTCTCGCTGCGTGACCTCGCCGTGCCTGCCTTCCCGGGCCTTAATCCTAATCAAGCATGTCTAGACCTCTCATTACGAGCACATAATCAGGGGTAGAGCAAGGATGGGGCTGGGGGCCAAAGGGAGCGTTGGATGGATTTTGCCAGGAGACAGAAGGACGCGGGGGAAAAAGTGGCCCGGAAAGTGACCCAGACATGAAATGCACCTGTTTTCTCCCGAAGCGGCGGTCACTCCCAAAGTGTGCAGGGTGGGGCAACAGATGCAGACACGGGATTAGACTGGGAGTTTGCCTCCAAATTCATTTGAAAGTCTCACAAATCAGGGTGGGGGGGGATGAAGGGATACATATTTTTCACAGCTTGCAATTGTTTTCCCCATTTTTCTTCACTTAACAATTTCTTGGGGAATACATGAATCTTCATGACAAATTTCAGGAAGCGGGGGTCTCCGCCAAGATGTGCAATCTGGTGCAAGCTGGACATTGTTGTCTTGGTCCAGTTCTCTTCTAAGTCATCGGATGTCCTGATAATTTAAATTCAGGATCACACAGGGGTAAACAATTGCCGCACCAAGTAGCTCCTCACGGTATCATTTGGAAAATATCATTTGGAAAATTAAACCAGGCTCAGCAATATTAATGCGGGCTGTCTGACGAGATGAATCCTCGCTCGTTTATTGACAGACAGGTCACAGCTTTCCCAACAACCACCCGAATGCTTTGCAGATGAAACGGCCGTGCTTAAGATTCACAAAAATCATTTGACCAAACGGGAGGAGAGAGAGAGAGAATAAGAATGTACGATAAAATGTAAAATCAAAAAGTTTAGATCTTATCGCATCGAAGGCACCTTCAACGGGACTCACCATAGTCTGTTAGGTTTTGTGGATGATTGTAAATCCGGTGTACATAGCGCACAAAACGTGTGCGCGAATGGATGTGCAGTTCTGAACTACAATCCCCCAACTGCCTGATGAAATTGCCGCATAAGCTCAAAAAAAGGAACACAGTTCTCCCAAATTGAGAAAACGGGCCCTTTCAGTTTTGCCGCAGGCGTTCAGTTACAGTATAGCAGCATTCGGCGCTTTGAAAAATTTGTATTTTGGGTTAAAAATAAAGAAATAAATAATGAAAATACAACATCTGGACTGTTCGAGGCTATAATTAAAACGATGGAAGACAAATCAGGTTATCAGAGCCTCCGGTTGCAGATCGTCTCAGCTTGAAGCAATTGAGTTTGGAAATGATTCCGATTGGTTTCAAAGCATCTCCGTGACGATGGACGACACATCAAGCGCCGCTGATGTGACTGGCTTGAAACATGATGAGCTCAATCCCATTACCGTACGCGCACACACACACACACACACACACACACACACACACACACACACACACACACGCACACAC
>NW_017805478.1:846371-848186 GCF_001891065.2 Hippocampus comes | reverse complement strand
CCGCGCGCGCACACACACACACACACACACACACACACACACACACACACACACGCACGCAGCTAAAGCCAACGTGACAGATTATGGCACATGAGTACATGAGTGGCAGAAATCACAATCGAATGACATGACAGCTCATGAGAGGAGACACTTTACGTAACCATCGTGAACACTATCGTAACGATAAAACATAGAAACCGTAAAATACTCTCTTAACTTTGGCTGGTAAACGTGGATTTGCAGAGGCATATCGAGCATCCATTTTGTTGCAACGATAAATGTATTCTAATTACGAACGAGCCACGAAAGCAGGGGCGTCCAAACGTTTGAGTCGCAGGGCCGCTTACAGAAAACTGGAAAGGATGAAAGGGCCGCTTCAAAATCCTTCAACCTTTTGAAAACGCGCTAATGTCAAGTCAAGGATGCGATGAGATATTTATTTGTATTGTCTGGTTCATTTCATCATCTTCCTGTTAAAGGTGTTAAGGTAAATAGTTGATCATTTTTCCGAGTTTTTGGGGTGGCCAACTGCCCTTTATTTCAGAGTAGATCCAGCTCTGCATTTACCTTTGTCCACAACTGTTCAATCTTTCGATTATTTTTGCTGTTTTCTGGGAACGGCTCAATTCGATTTAGTTTTATTTTGTAATGTGTTGACAGGTCCTGTCCTATGTCTTTCTGTGACTCCTCAAGTCTCTGTGCATTGCTGTTGCAAGCAGACCGATGAAATAGCAATTCGATTTGAAGGAGGGCACGATGGATCCATTGGATGAAAGCTCAACAGTTCGATTTGTTTGTGAGTAATGTCGTTTTTGGCATGAACGGTCAAGCGTGTCTTTGTGCTCCCACACAAACGTTCACTCAACTGCTGATCTTGTCCTCCCACTGACATGCGCACGCACCATCTCCACTGTGTCGTGCACAACAAACGGGAGCGAGCGTACACCTGCAAACATACAATCCGAGACGGCGGCCCATCCCATCGCATACAGTAAACAGTAAACGCGCAGGCCGACTCGAAGCCCGTCTCGCGAAAACTTTCGCCGTGCCGCTGCGTTTGCTTTGGTCACAATTTCGCTCGCTTGTTTCCAAGCCGCACTCCCACATGCGGCTTTCTTCCCACTCTTACATTTTGGTTGCTGCTCTTTGAAACGCAAGCTTGTTTCTCGCCTTTTTTTTTTTGTCATTTTTAAAACACACTGTATCACACTGTATCAAAACGTTTTGATTTTGAGACACATTCATTTAACCTTTTTGTTTAGCAATGTGGATGTATCATTTTTACCAAACATTTCAATCGCATGCTCAGTTAATAAAAGGCGGCGCTACATTGCTCATAGGTGTGAGTGTCAGAGTGATTGGCTGGTGACCAGTCCAGGGTGGATCTCACCTTTTGCCCAAATCAGCTTGGACAGGATAATGAAGTCAAGCGCTATTTAAAATGGATGTCCTGAGGGACGTTGAATTTATTTAGCTGTACAAGGAGGATTATTAGCTCTGTATTGGCAAAGCGCTTGATAAGACAATGTTGGATTCCATTAGACTGAGCGGATATGCCAAATTAAATGGAATATATATATAAACACACACACACACATTCCAGTACACAAGCATGTGTTTTGTAACTGAGGCAGTGTGTCCTGCCAAATCAAGAGGCCCTGTGATTCCAGGAATGTTTATCACTGTCTGCATTGTGTAGCAGCTGCGTGATAATGCGGCAGAACAAATGCTAACAGGCATCCAGACTGCTCGAGGTGTTTACCTTGCTGCACCCCTGCGTCCCGCCCATCGCCACCCCCCCCCCACCACCACACC
>NW_017805478.1:827602-844828 GCF_001891065.2 Hippocampus comes | reverse complement strand
CCCCCCCACCACCACACCCCAAAAAAAAAAAAAAAGATTCATTAACATTCTCTTCATTGTTGCGCGCCGCTCGGGAGACTCTGAGCCGCATCAGCATGGAGTTTTCATTGAGACCATCAGGGAGTCAATTAGGTTATCAGATCCTAATAGCCATACCTTCCCTGATGTTGCTGCCCCCCCCACCCCCGTGGGGTTGGAGCATCTACAAGAGCTCGCTGCTGCCCACCACCACACCGCAAAAAAAAAAAAAAAGATTCATTAACATTCTCTTCATTGTTGCGCGCCGCTCGGGAGACTCTGAGCCGCATCAGCATGGAGTTTTCATTGAGACCATCAGGGAGTCAATTAGGTTATCAGATCCTAATAGCCATACCTTCCCTGATGTTGCTGCCCCCCCCACCCCCGTGGGGTTGGAGCATCTACAAGAGCTCGCTGCTGCTGGCCGCACATGAGGTTAGATAGAGAAGCACGGAGGCAGCAGAGATAACGCCAGGCGATGTGCACACAAGCCACCGCCAGATAAACAAGACCTATTGATTAAGTGTAATTTGAACCAGTGGGTGCCATAATGACATTAAGGGACACGAGCTGTTTGTGCCGGTGTGCGTGCGCGCTCGCGCCGACGCTTGTGTTAGTGAATGATGAGTCATGATATCGGTGGTGCCGGGGGGGAGGGGGGGGGATTTTGAGCTGATTGGGCAGTTGAGGCAAGAAGATAAGAGTCACAAAGTGTGTGTTTGTATTTTAAACGAGACGATGTGAAAACGGACACTCAAATCGTCTCTCGTGTATGCGATTCCACGAGCCGTCAGAAGAGAAACAAAGTTCTACTCGCTGATGGTGATGGAGAGGGCGAGGGGGCGGCGTGTAAAGGGTGATCGCGTGGCCAGATCGAGCCAAGCGCTGAATTCCCATCATTCCTGAGTTGGACGAAAGATTTCCGAAATGCTAATCAGGCCTTGGTGGCAGCATATAAATGCGATCTCTTCACGCTGTGCAAACACGTTGGGGGAGAAAACGACAAGCATTTGGAGTCCGAGTCAATTTAATACGGAAGCGAGGACATTCCGGTGAAGCTTTTTTACCATCTCAAAAGGGATGGCATGCATACATACATGAATGCTCGGAGAAGAATTTGCACACAGTAAAACGAAAAAAACAAACTAAGTTCATAGAATCCAACAAGTTGAACTAAGCTTCAGGAACATGGGGATCTTAATTTGCCCAAAACAGGGGTGCCCAACGCGCGCTTACGCACGCATGCCCCGTTGAGCAATCACCATAACGGCCCAGATGATGAACAAAAAAAAAAAATAAAGTCGACACAAAAGTTTGTGAAAAAGCAAATCACTGCCTACCTTCGTTGAGACTTGACGCGGAAGCATGGGACTCACTTTTGCAACGCGTTCACGATCGTCGCTCTCACGTGTCGCGTTTTCAAGCGCTTCTCCCGGCACTCCAGATTCCCATTAGTTGCCCGTGCGCTCGGTGAATCGGACATAAAACAAACGCTGAGTGAGAATAAGAATAGCAATGAGAGATACAATGCAACAGCTCTGATTGCAAGTTGCAATTCCAGACAGCTGAGCGCTAACAACTTCCGGCGATGCAGGTCACGCGGCATCGTAGGTTAAAGGTGACCCGCTTTCTTATTTTATTTTTGAAAGATTTTTTGGGAAAGTGAGACTGATAGGATGCTCAGGGTGCAGTGTGCACTAACACAAAAAATATTCTATGAATAAAACGCAACAAGCCCCCCCCTCGCGAGCTACCGACATCACAGTTAACTCCAATTCACGTGTCCTTTTCTTTGGTTGTGCTCCACTTTCCATCAACAATACGCATTGTCACTTAAGACATGAAGGCAGAGTGTTTTTGTTTTTCGACTTTTTTGACTGTTAAGAATGTTCAAAAATGCACAGTGGTGCACACAGGAATGCTGGATGGAATCAAAACCTTTGCTAAATGAATTAAATCACTCCACAAACAAACAAGGAAGATTCCCCCGCCCCCCCCCAAAAAAAAACCCAAAAGTAAAGCCAACAGGGTAAACATGACCGCATATGACAGCAACAACAACAACAACAATGAGCTGACACAGTGAGAGAACTAAATACAAACAAACTGACGAGCCAACGAAGCATCACCTGGACAAGACACAAGTGGCCGGAGGGAGCTGATTGATTGACAACGAGGAACGGGGGCTGACGAGAACAGGCGGAAGCGTCAACCGGATGAGTTGACAGGGACAAGGAACAGCAAAAAACATGATAATTGGCCCCTTTTCCACCGCGCTTGTTCGAGTGCAACGGCAACTTTTTATTAATTTTTTTTTTTTTTTGTGGGGCCCACTGTCGCCCAAGCATCATGTAAGAGCGCTCTCAATTTTGGTGGCCAGCCCTCACATGAGGTGTGGATCCATTTTGAGATCATCCTTCATTAAAGTGAATAATGCATGAATCTTAATGACCGAATTCCTGGCCACAGAGTCAGTGAGTATCTTTGAAGTTGTACAATTGGACACGGATCCAAATTTGGGACTGCTCTGCTTTTTTGGGCAACCTGCGCTCTACTTGTCATGGTCGCGTTCAAAGTGAGAGCTGCAATTTCTTCATTTGTCTCGACGAAACTCCTCCCCCTTCCCCCTGTTAACGGGGTCCGTACATTTTAAACAAACCATCATAGGACAATCAGACACTATATGCGTGTGCGGCATAAAACTCCCAGACTCCAGCATTACAACGTACAGTGGAGCGCCAACGTTTGTGTCTGCCACTCGAGCAGCCATTTGCATGGAATTAGGTCAACACACACACACACACAAGGCACCCCCCCCACCCCTTTTCTCTTTGCTCTGCCTTTGCTGACTCCCAACACATCTCGCTGTCTGCCTATCAATCCCGTTTACTGTAATTTGTATAATAACACGCCTGTAGCGATACGCCCGCTTCCCTTCTCAAAAAGAGATGACAAAAAAAAAAAAAAACAGCCACCAAGGAATCATTTTGAGATTTTGCCACCATCTGTCTTTGAAAGGTGCTTATTTTCCGCAGCGGAATTATTCCGTGTGGTACATTTAGGTGTTGTTTTGAGCCAAATAGATTCCATTTTAAAAGCAACGCTCAACGGCAGGCAGAGCCGTGCGGCCATCTTGCCATTGCCACATTCTGCTCTCTTTTCAGCCTCATCCTTGGGCATACGCACTCCCCCACTGCCCCCCTCCCCTCCCCGCTCCATGTGCCAGCCCAGAGGGTGTGCTGGGAGGACACAACCAATGTTTACGCGTGTGCGTGTTTATTGCCGATGATGCCAACGCTAGCCCAGCCACAGTGGCTTTCCAGGCTGAGCAAGGCAGTATTTGAGCAAGGTCCATTTAGTGCCCTTTCTCTTCTTGTCCCCTCAATACTCTATGCCGCCATGCAGAATGCACGCAACACAAAATGGCGATGCAAATTCAACAGCGTTCCTCGAAAATCACCTGCCCGCGGCTTGTGCGACTCTGATTTGGGTGACGATGAGCATGATGCGCTTGGATGCCGGGCTTTCACGTATTCTGGGGAGGGATCCCTTTCAAGCTAGTTGAGCTTTCATCATAATTCAGATAGATTTTTGCACATACGTTATTTGGAGTTTGTTGAGAATTTGTAGTTTTGTTTTTTTTTTTTGGGGGGGTAATGTAAATATTGCTAAATGAATAACTCGCTGATGGTGCGAATGGATACGTTCACTTTTTACCATTGCGCTGTACGTAATGTTGAGTACGGCGTAACTATATCGCAGTTTGCCATCTTCGCTGTGTGTGTTTGTTTTCCTTTTTTTTTTTTTTTTTGCTTTGTTTTGTTTTACTGTGTTGTCTGCTACCAGGTTGGCATTGCGAGCGAGAAGTTCTCAATTGCCTTAGCTGGATAAATAAAGATTGAATTAAAATGAACTCGACCAGGCGCAAAGGCCAAATGTGTTGTTTTAATTCCTGTTTGAGGAGTTTGTTTTCTCATTTTCCACATTCGAAAGACATCATAGAGACAGACGACGTGTTTCATTTTGAACTTGAGTTCAATTCTAAACCTTGGCTGAGGTTTGTGCTCCACTGAGTGCTGTTCAATTGATCAAATTTTTCAATACATTAGTCATGAACTCAATGGTTGCAGGCTTACGTAATATTGTGGCCTACAAATGTAAGGATATTGTGAAAAGTAACCCTCACCAAAATACAATGATTACAAAAGATTGAGGAACTTGCGATGATCTTTGACCGTTTCGGTTTCAATATGGAAACCAGTTTCTCAATCGTGTCAAAGGATTTTCCCGAAATACATTTCCCAGATTTAGAAACTCGGCGTGGACAAAAAGTAGCAGCGAAAGCACTTTCAAGCTTCCTATACAGACATGGCTTCCTCCGTTTCATGACCTGTACTAACACCGGCCTCTGATTAGCAGAAATGGCAGCAGCGTGTGTGGTTTCCCGTGCTTAAATCATCTGGTAGCGGTGGCCGAGGAGAAATACAATGGTGAATGAGTAACCGCGGCTTCAAGTCCCTCCGATAAGCGGATATTAAAAGCCCTTTCGCTTGTTCGCGGCGTAAGGGGAATTCTAAGTCCAGTGAAAAGGCCTTTTTAATTTGGGTGTGTAAGTACGAAGCTGTGTCTGTTTCACGAGGCCACGCGGAGCCACCGGCCACGCGGCCACAAACACCAGTGGGTCAGTGGGCCAGCGAGCCATTCATCAGCATTTCTCCCCTCTCCTCTGACTCACCCGCGTCCGTCCGTCTATGCCTCATACTCCATATTTTGTCAAGCGGGCACTCGCGAGTGCTGAATGAGCCGCGACATGCAACGGGGTGAGGGAAGCGAACTCATCAGGTGGAATTCAGGCCGCCCGCTCAAATGGGACGTGGGTTTTCCATTGAAACAATCCCGCCGGTGCATTTGGATTTTTGGAAAAGGACACTTGTGCATCGACTCTTCCGTCTGGATGAAAATAGGCAGGAGAGCTGCGAGATGCCGTAATTCACTAAGCTTCTTTCCTTCTTTCCAGTACTTAACGATGAAGCATTTCCAAATAAACACGGCAAGTCTCTTAAGATACATAATACACAGGGAATTAGTATTTTCAGCTATGGGGGGGGGGACCGGTGGAAAAAAGATTTAGCTGTGTTTTTCAGCTCACCTGAAAGAATTGAGCACACTTAGCTAACACGCTTATAGTCAGTCATAAATTTGTAGAGCCACAACGAAAGCATTTAATTCATCAGTGATGGATGGGAAAGTTAACGCGAATCACAGTGGAGCTCACTGTCATGTCAGGAAACGCCATTCCTGATTGGAGTTTGCGCTACCGCGAACTGTTCAGCAAATGCATAAAAATGGGGCGAAAACTGAGTCTCATTAAGTGTGTGGCGTTCATGTTGATCGCGGTGATAACGTTGATGACCGTGAACGCTAACGAGCCACAACGAAAGCATTTAATTCATCAGTGATGGGGAAAGTTAACGCGAATCACAGTCGAGCTCACTGTCAGTCAGGAGACGCCATTCCTGATTGGAGTTTGCGCTACCACGAACTGTTCAGCAAATGCATAAAAATGGGGCGAAAACTGCGTCTCATTAAGTGTGTGGCGTTCATGTTGATGGCGGTGATAACGTTGATGCCCGTGAACACTAATGACAGTCAATAAAAATCCCCCTGCAAAAGCACTTAATTCTTTCAATTCCCTTTTGTACTTCCTCTTCCCTTCCTCCGCTCAAATCATCGAATCCGTATTCATTGTCTTCAGTTTCCATTTCTCCTAATTTGCCATCCATCGCCGTCCCTTTGACATTTTTGAAAGTGGAGGGGAGATGAGGGGGAGGAAGAAGAGGAAGGGGAGGGGGTGGATGTGTTGTTCGGCACTGCTGAATGTGCTCACATGTATGAAAGGAGAAGCATTTATTTTAGGATTCTTGCGTGGGTGTACACAGAGGTGAAACACACACACGCACACACACCCCCCCCACACACACACACACACACGCGCGAAAAGGCACTGTTAGCGCGTGCGCACATGCTCAGCAATGAGCCCTGACCTACCTTTTTATCACTCTTGTTTTGAAAGCAACTGCAAAAAATGCTTTTCCTCTCTCTTGCTCCAAGACCTTTCCATCTCGCTAAATTCTCTTACACACATTATTCAAACACACAAACGCATACACACACACAAATTCAGGTCACATGAAGGAAAGAGGGGTGTGTGGGGGGGGGGGGTAGAGATAAAGAAAAAAAAAGCACCTGAAGCACGACAGGCAGGAGAACGAAAGAAATTGAAAACCCGAGCGGCATTTCGCACAATGAGCGTCTGCGATGTTGTGTCATAGCCTGTCAACGTTGCCACAATGTTATTATGCTGTAGACACCGTTGTCATGGCAATAAGGTCAAAGGCATGCTCATAAGTCAAAAGGGATTTATACTGGACTGACACCATTTCTAGTAGTGAATGTGCCTGGGGTATGTGTGTGCGTGTGGTGATGAGGGTGTGTGTGTGTGTGTGTGTGTGTGCGTGGGGGGTGGGGGGGATATATGAGTGTTTACAGTAGCCATAGACTGTAATTAGTCTTTTTTTTTTTTTTTTTGCGTGGCCCCTCTTCTTTTGCTCTCTTTTTAATGGAGCTGAATATTCGTCGATGGCTGTCGAAGCTAAGGTCGCGTTGCACTGGCGTTCCCCAAACTGGTTCGCTTTCGTGGACGATTTAGCTCTTTGACCTGTTGTTGGTTTGCCAATCAAGAATATTTTCTGGTGACAGGAACGTTGTTTGTCTTTTATTTAATCTCTGTTGTGCTCGTTTATTATGTGTCACTGTTCCGGCAGCGCACGGTCAACTGGAGACATTTCCTGAAGAGGAACCGCAAAATGTAATCTGGCTCTTGAAATGAAACATTCGGGAAACCCCGCATCGCACTGTAAAAGTGCACTCTGACATACAAGCGCTCCCCTCCCCCCGCCCGCTGTGATAAAGAAAGAGGAAGTGGACAAAAGAGCAAAATCAGACAATACCACAATTACCGCCACTGGCGCTCATCATGAAATGATGGTGGTGGTTCAAGAACCGGTCATCGCCAAATCCCAAATATTTATCTGTCTGCTGACTACTTATCGGTAATCCCTCGAACTTGAATGAAAGGTGAGCAACTCCAAGCGATTGCTCCCTCATTTGCAATGAAAATGATTTTCAGTGTCTTCCTCAAACAAGATGTTAATGTGACCCAGTTACCTTGGATTTGCGAGGACAACTAAAACATCGCACTTTTGCGCTTCCTGCTTTTGTTGTTCACCACAAACTCCCTGACCTCTTGACCCCAGGCCGCCGGGGCAGATCAGAGCGCCGTAGTCGTGATTATTTTTCCTGCTTCTGTCCACCGCTGACATCTGTCAAGTCCGCCGTGAAGCCATATGGGATCTATTGCCGAGATTGACCACAGCATGTGTGGCTTTGGTTAAAATTCGGTTTAGAACCTGGGCCAAAAACTGGGCCAGAACTGCCCCCCCCCCTACTAAAATAATGAACTTCATCCTCTGATCATGACATTCCTGCTTTCTTGAGGATGACGGCATCTACAGGCCCCCTTCTCGCTTAGTTTTTATTTGAATACCCATAATCCTTTGTCTCCTCAGTGGCTCTTCGTCTTCGCTTCCCTTTCTTGGGCCACCCCCCCCCTACCCGCCCCAGTTGTGATGCTCATCCATAGCGAGATGAGGCGCAGAACAATGGGCCCCTTTGGGAGACTGAGTTCACCCGTAGTATGCAATCCAGACATCCGTGAATATGCACACAAAGGCTCATTGACAGCTCCCCCCGCAAGGAGAGGCTAAGAACGTCAAAAGTATGACATCGTCTTGATGTGAAAATGATTTATGGAGGTCACGGCATCAAACGCAGGGCACAGGTAGAGACAGGCTCCAGCATTTCTTGACCAAAACGAAGGCATTCCTGGTTGCGGGACAAGCCCCGGGCTGAAAACATCCAGCTTGCGATCAAAGCAAAGTGGGGGAAGACGGGGTGAAAGGTCACGGACAATTTGGAGGAGAACCCGAGGTGGAACACGGTGTAACGAGGTGTCAACAAGCGATGGAGAAAGTAACAGACTGATGAGTTCAATTAGATGTCAGAGGAGGATCCTGTGGACTCAAATTGAGTCATTCAAGTAAGAAGTGGGCACCTGAAATTGCAAAACTCATCTGACACTTGGATTCAAGCTCTGACTGTTGGTCCTTTTCCGCCGCGCTTGTGCTATCGCTAGTCCCGGGCCAGTCCCCAGGTTAGCACTGGTTATTTTTTTTTTTTCACCACCGACACTGGCTCCAGCTCTCGCTCCGGTGCTTAAGCGGGCCCCAATTATTTGTTGGGCCAGACTCTGACATCAACTACGCCAGGGGGCGGGGTTATCATGGCGTACATCGCACGTGAGAATATTGTCGACCAATCAAACAGTGGGCAGCACCGTCTCATGACACACTTCACCGGTTCAAAGTAAAGGTGGTGAACACCAAAAACGGCATGAGGAGGATGTTGTGGAAGGAAAAAAAAACAACTTCCTGTCATTGTCACACCATTTGTTTTTTTTTTTTGTTTTTTTTCATATGAGCATACCAACACTTTTAGTAAGTGTGAGTTTGCGGTTAACTGATCGCATCTCTTTGCACCATTCGCTCATTGCCACTCGGGAGTCAGCATGAAGCATCATAAGTGTTTTCTTTTTCTTCTCCAGCACCTCATTCTTTCCATCTACGGTCTTCTGGGCTCCATCACCCAACCCCCGACTCCGTATTTCTTCCGCCCTTCAGTCCGACTCTCTGAACTCTGTCACAGCTGATGCCCTCCTTGCTTTGTATGTATGTGTGTGTGCATTATGTGTGATCCATGTGTGAAGGATTTCTCTTTGTGCCATACCCCCGCCCCCCTTCTCCTCTCTCGACACTCCACGGTCGTCCCATGACAATGCTTCCCTTATATGCCCATAGCACACAGACGCACATGTGCAAATGCACACGCAAGCGCACAGCAAGAGGATGGCCGGCCTCGTCACGACGTAGTCGTCATCACCACCACGAAGCGCATGTCTTTTTGTTTGTGTTTTTTTTCAAAGAAGGAGAAGAAAGGAGCGCTTGATGTTTCTCCCCCTGCCAAAGTTAAGCATGATGTTACCTCAGGCGAGCTGAAGAAGCCCATTCACAGGAGAAGACGGCTCGAGGAGACCCGAGCGCCTGCGTGCTGGGCATTCCACAGCACACAGTGGAGACATTATGATGACACGGAAAAGGCCAACCAGACCGATACAGCGTGATATGTGCGTGAGAAAAGGTCGTCCCCTGGGTGTGACTGCGATGCGAGAAGCAGAGTAGCACGTCAAGGAGCCCGCGGTGGTCTGGAAAAGGACAGCGAGGGTTGACATAGAACTCTCGGGTAGGACTCCAGATTGGCCTGACCGCAACGCTCGAATAAGTTATTCTTCCTGAAGATCTGGTTCCTTGTGTTGTCATGGCGACACCACTTGGTCAAGGTTGTGGGGGCAGCTGTGGAATTAGTTCATCTTGACTCACAGCAACACTTATGAAACATGCAAAACGGGTGAGAAAGATGCATCCTCTCACCACCGGACTCTTGATCTGACGATCCTGTGGAGTGAATTCACAGATTTGCTTCTTGATACACGTGTGTATCATGTAGTCCAGCATGAGATGTCGCTCCCCCGCTACACAAGAGCTTGAGCGCCTTCTTACGAATCAGCACTTGATGGGGTGTGGTGGGCATTCAGGTTGCTAGCTAGCTATGCATCCACCCCAAAAATGCATTTTTCCATCTGATAATCCATTGGCATGGCCACTTTAGAGTGCCTCATTGATGGCCATGAGTGCGTGAACGCCACGGAAAAAAGGTGGAACGGCAAGGTGTCTGACATGACAGCCTGCGTGTGGACATGGGCTTTGAAATGGCTTTAGAGTGCCTCGTTGTTATGGCATGGAATAGCCCTGCAATGATTTCTGGATGTGGAGGTGTCACGGGTCACATTAACTGGCTTTATTTTCCCAGAAAGGTTTTTCCAAACACCATTGAATTGCACTGTAAAAGTGTCTAAACCCAATTGGACAAACAATATGGAGAACCAATTGATGGCTTGGTCACTTTGTGGGTGTTATGAGCCCATTCAACGACTATTAACCACATGCAACAAAACAAGTTGCGGAAGCTGCTCGTATTTTTTCTTACTTCATTAGTGCTCTGCCTTAATGGGCAGGTCCTCTATTAGTCCTTTTTCCGTTTCAGAAGTTCTCCTTCCTCTGCCACTTCCTGCAATATCCTTTGATTCGTTCACCTCATTCCAATGTCATCCTTCGCATCTTTGTCCAATGACGCAGATTGGCCCATTGCCATCCAAATTCTAAATTCTGTCAAGAATCCTCCATCTGCTTGCTACATGCTCAAAGTGCTCCATTTTTTTTTCCAGGCATCTCATTTCCTAATGTGATGTTCAACGGCTCTCTGCTTGTGTTTTCGAAAGCATTTTATTTCCATTCCCATTTCACCTCATCTTCCTCGTCCCTTGTTTTGTGTTGTTGATTACGGCCCTGTCGTCGGCACATCTCGCACATTTCCCAAGATCTACCCACTTTTTTCATGCCAGTATCTAGAGATTCCTTCCTGATGAACATTTCTGCAGACAAATGGAACAGTAAAGGGCAGAAAGACGGCATCCTCTTTGCGCCATTAATCTGATGCACACCGTTTGGTTGCGGTAGAGGTTCTTGTTAAGACTTCTGTCTTTCCGTTACGCTCCTCAATTTCATCTTTATTGTCCTTACAATGATTGGCACAAGCACATCAACATGTCGGGCCTTAACCCACAAGTCATTCGGGAGATTCGGGCAGCCAGCATGTGTTCCCGATGTTCCCAAGTCTTGCAAAATCAATTTGACTGATTGGATGCAGCCAAGATCAATTTGTCACATCGAACACTGAGACTCTTTTCTTCCCTTAATTGAGATTTGCAGCTTTAACAGCCGTTGCGAGAAATGTGCATGGGAGAAAACGATCAGGTGGAATGTGCATGATCATCCCATTGACTTGTTTTTTTTTTTTTTTTTTTTTTGTGTTTCTGGTATGTTGTTGACCAGCAGAAATGAACAACGAATCTAGTCATGCAGCCATGAGGACGCAACGTGATAAACCGGTCGTCCAAATGCTCATCTTGTTCTCGAACCCGAAAAATATAGGTCGACATTGAACAAGAGAATACAATCGATTGATTTGCCATTCACCATTGTTCGATAGGACGATTCGCTGTTGCGATGCTATGACTGCAGTGCAAGCAGCACAAATCCCGAAAAAAAAACCACCTCATTCATTGCAAGTACGTCATGCATCTGACTTCCGGCGACGTGTGGTGTCATGTATTACAATAATCATGCATGCCATCAGAAATGGCTTTGAAATTGCAGTTGGACGTTTCAACACAGCACACAAAATTAAGAGAAAGCATCTGACAAAGCATGCAACAGTCGGCACATTGGTGGACAACCTATTTGGATTTGGCCGGTTGTGTGTGTATATTAGTCTGTCAACGTCGGCCTTTTTTTCGTTGCAGAGGAGAGCCGCAAAAATAAGGAGTGGCTAATGTTGTGACAAGTGTGTAAGTGTGTGTGCATCAGCATCATCGTCAATGTTTGACAAAAGTAAAAAACGAAAGTGGCGCAACAGAAAGAATCCCCTTCTTCTTTGAGGATGAGTCAGAGTGAAACTGCAAACGGTGGCGCATGTGTGCGCGCGCATGTGTGTGTAATTAAGTAAGAAAAGTCCTTCGTGACTCACCAAAGTCATGTGTCGAAGTCATTTAAAGGTTACGTGTTTTAGCCCAAAGGGGTTTTTTTTTCTGAAATGAAATACAAGTTGTGTTTCTTACAGGGCAGAATTTGTATCTTTGCCGGTACTTTTTCCACTCTGAGTTTATTACAAAACCCCCTACGAACAGATTTGAGGGTAAATAAAATGTAATTGTAGCTGTATGACCGAAGAACTTTTCTGCATGGATTTTCTGCCTTTAACTTGAATATAGAACGATAGAGAAATGAGTTGAGTTGATTTAATTCACCGCTGGGGTCCCAATGCCAGGCAGCGGGCGGTGATTGGCCAAAGCCTTTGTCGATTTTCCTCCAGACAGGGCGTCGATTGGTTGAAGCTACCACAAACCCCGCCCACCGGGTGTCGCCCCGAACCTGTTGTATGTTGAAGCGTTGCGTTCAAGCGCCGATGAGTTTAGAGGCTCTCTCTGCGCCGGAGTGACGAGTACGAGCGAGACGGACTTGGAATCGTCAGAAAATCATCACCATTCGCCCCCAAATTACACTTTTCGCCGTTTCACCGCTGGATACGCCACTCGACCTGGGGTTGGATTAACTTCGGGCCACTCTTTTTTCGTTTTTCTTTTTCATTTGCTTTGGAAAGAGGCAGACAAAGAAGACAATGGGATCTCAGTCATCCAAGGGAGAGGTGGCCGTGGAGGCGAACGCCGCCGCCGCTGATGCTGCGGCTGTCAAAACCAACGGCCAGGTAATTCAAAGCTCCACATTGGTTTTTACACATGTGAACTCGCTTCAAAGTTGACCTAGAGGCGCGAAACCGAGCAGGATTTTATTTTATTTGATTTTTTTTCTGAGGGGGAGTCAGGTGTGGCTTTCAGCATCCTCGCTCATCGACAACGAATCTCAAGATGGAGTCGTAAAAAAGTGCATTTGGGGCACGTTTCATCTAAAAGGTGCAAAAGAGAAAGAGGGGGAGGGGGCGTCTTGCGCGCACGTCGGCACCCCTTGTTTTAAGTAAGACCGCTGTCTCCATTGTACCAATTGCACCTTTCACATTCGGTATTAATCGACCGGTTATTGAGGGGATTTAACAGCTATTTTGGATTTAATCTTACGCTGTGCCATCACTAATAATAAAAAAAAAAAATGGATGTTCATTTGTGGGGTTTTCACGATAGTCACCCACAAGTGAAGGCTTGTCTCTCCAGTTGCGTCTTTGTTGGGGCTGTCTGGTACCCCGAGCCGTCAGCGTGGCTCTACCGCCGCCTATCAGCTCACCGCGGAGCTGCAAGGCGTCGCCTCAGCCAGACGACGCTAATTGATGAGCACGACGATGCCCTGCCAAATAATGAGAAATTATGATCAAAAGTGATTGGAATGTGACCACATATGGCGGGTTTTTTGTTTTTTACCCGAGGTTGTCAATTTTGGATTAGTCATTTATTTTTCACAAAGAGATGATTCATGAAATATTTTTCTTTTGCAGGAGAACGGACACGTTAAGACCAATGGTGACGTCTCCACAAAGCCCGACGGGGACGCTGCCGCGACCAATGGCTCGGCCGAGGCCGCCAAGGAGCCCGAAGCCAGCGCGGAGGGCGACGCCATCGAGCCCGCCCCCGCCGCCGCCGCCGCCGCCGATGGCGAGGCGGCCAAACCCGAAGGCGAGGCCGCAGCTGCTGCCGCCACCGATGCTGCGACCAAGGAGACCCCAAAGAAGAAGAAGAAGAAGTTCTCACTGAAAAAGTCCTTCAACTTCAAGCTGAACCTGAAGAAGAGCAAGAAGAACGAGGCGGTCAAGGAGGAGCCAGCGGCGGCCGCCGCCGCCGCCGCCGCCTCCTCCTCTGAGGAGAAACCCGCCGAAAACGGAGCGACCGCCGCCGCCGCGGAGGAGAAGAAGGAGGAGGTGAAGGAGGAGGCCCTGGCCGAGGCCCCGAAAGCGGAGGAGGGGGCTGCCAAAGAGGACGCCCCCAAGGAGGAGGCCAAGGAGGCAGCTGCTCCAGCCCCTGAGGCCTCGAAACCCACAGAGGAGAGCAGCTCGACCCCCGCCCCCTCTGAAAAGAAGGAGTGATTGTATGTGCAACTCACAATGAACTGGCTGAACTGTTTTTCCAAGAAAGAGAGAGAAAGAATTTAAGAAAAAATATATATATATTTATATATATATGTGTATATGTATACATATGTATATGGATATATGTATATGTAAATATATACACATGTATGTGAAAGACTCCTTTGACGTGCCACTTTTCGTCAAGACGACAGACGAGATTCACTTGGTCACTTCCTGCTCGACATCTGGACCTTGACTGACTTTTTAGGCTTTCGGCGCGGCGGCGAGACGACATCACCAAGCGGATGAAAGGTTGACGGAGGACACATCTTTTCCCCACCTTGTTGGCCAAGCCTGCTGATTGGAAGTATCAAGCAGCCGTATGTTCCTCCTGGTCCACAATGAGTTGTTGTGTGAAGGTGGACTTACTTGTTCCGCTACCAGACAACAAAGCCTGTACAAAGAGCATGGATGAGTGTCTTAAAGTATGTGTACTGACATGAAATCAGTCTTCCAGAATGTGTATGGATTTATTCAACGTGCCTCCCACGTTTCAGGAGGGACTGAAAGTGTGGACGTACCAGATTGAGAATGCAGTCTGTTTGATTGATGGTATCCAGCTGCCCGATGATGCAGAACTCACAGCAGGACAGGTTATGTAAACATGAACGGAAAGGGGGACTTTTTTCGCCCCGAGCGCAAGTTTAGCGCCAAGCACAGTGTAATTGTGCGCATGGGTGGAGTTTTCTTTCTTTTGGTATTTTGCAAGACTCTGCGCCAGTAGAATTGGGTGTAATGGGGCATTTGTGCCATCGTAGAAGTAGTAGAAATAATAAAATTGGTACCACATGAAATCCTCAACTGCATCAAAAAGCAATCAAAGTGAATCGTAACTCGAATCGAATCGTCCCTTGTAAAGTGAGTCAATTTTCAGAAATTTGAATCGATTCTCAGCCTTAGCAAGACACACGTACAAGGACAGGCCTGTTTTTAAAGCATGTATTCTAAAGTCTTACGTCTGATCAACATTTTGCAGAAGAGGAATGTGAGACAGGTGCTCACCGCTCAGCTGCTCGTCACACCGGTAAGATACAAACACGCTGTTTTCACACCAACGTATGCAATTACTATGGCAAGATTGAAAAGTTGTCCCCTTCTCCTGACATTGTCCCCTACTTGGTCTTGAAGAACATGTGACAGTTTGGCAGATGTCAAGGCATTTTCTTGATGCATGGCAGGCACAACAGGACACTTTAAGAGACGTGGTCCAGCGGTGTGGAGGCGCCTTGTCTGTCAGAGGAGCCATCCACAGTCGAGCTTACGTACACAACAACAAACCAAAGGCCAAACTGGCTGAGAAGGTAGACCTTTCTTTTCCAACTGCAAATTGTCTCCCTTTTGTCATGAAATATTCAATCTTTCTATAGATTCTGAAGAAAGATGTGGTCTCTACGATGGTCACGAGAGTTCAGATGCTGCTTGATGAGCTTTTGGCTCCAGAAGATGAGAGCAAGGGAGTCGGCACAGACAAACCGGGGACGGGTACTTCTCCGCACCTCTGGCCTCATTTACTTTGTTTAATCATCAATCCACTCCATCGCGTCCGCTCGCTTTCCTCTACCAAACATATGGTTTGGTCATGCGTTACATACTGACTTTTGAAAGAGGTATAAGTGCCCCCTTGATGAATTAAAAAAACAAAACAAAAAAACTGTCAGTTGCACTGATGAAAAATTGCCGCCCCCTTCCCCACCTTGAAAAAAAAAAAAAAAAAAAAAAAGAAACAGCGGCTCAAGATGCCTCCTTTGTGAAGATAAAGAAGCTAGAAAAGGAACAACTAGGACAACACCACTTGAAATGACTGTTAAATAGCTAAAAAAAAAAACAAAAAAAAACAGAAAACGAGATAAATCAGAAAAGAGACTCGGCAACTTTTTACATTCCTATATTTTAACCCAAATTTGAAGTATTTTGTGGTGTATTATAGAGAACCATCTTAAAAGAAGCTATGTCTTGTTTGTTAAAAAAAATAACAAAAAAAAACTATAGACAAGTTTTGATTTTTACCTTACTATGAAAAAAAAAAAAGAACACTTCAGCTTGCTATGTTCACTGTTGCGGTTTGATATGAGGCAGGGTTGTTTATCTGTCGTGTGTGAGCCTGAATCTGCTTTTGTCTCTGTAAATACAATTGGATTGATTTCTGTTCTTTATTTTGCTAATGTTGACAGATGTTACTGGTTTTATTGTAAAGTTGATAATGGTAAATAAATGTTGGTCACCTGCCCGTGGATGTGGCTTTTATGATTCCTCGCACCGGACACAATTTCCCCCCAACAGAAAGAACAACGGGATATTGGATACGGATGGTTTTCCTATGAAAGAGATTAAGAGGTAAACTATTACTTGGGTGTTCCTGTCCCATTTTCCTTCTCAGTGTGACCTAAATTCCAACTTTAATAGGCCACAACCAAGTCCCCCCTCCCCCCCAAAAAATGGTGACACTACTAAATCATTAGTATGAGGCGAGAAATTAGCACTCGACTGAAATATGCATAATCTCAGGCATTTTTCTTTTTTTTTTTACACAGAAGTGTAAGTGACAGTAAATTTGATTTACAGGCCCGTTTTCATAAAATAATCCAACATTTATCAGATCATACAAGAGATTTAAAAAAAAGTCTACACACCCCTCCTCAAATACCAAAATAGATGATTTCTTTTTTTTGCCACTACTGGTGTGACCTCTCACCTGTCAAACTCCATTGAAAAGAGAGAAAAAAAACCAAACAAACGTAAATCTAAAGAAATGAAAGAATGTGGTTGCACAAGTGTGCACAGCCTCTTCAAACTGGGGGACGTTGCCGTGTTCGGAATGAACCAATCACATTCACTCCAATATCAAACTGGAGTAGGAACACATGCGCTCCCATTTAAAATATCTCATTAATCCCAGATGATGTTCAGCTGGTCTTGTAGGCTTTTCTTGTCATTTCCGTGGTCTCCCACG
This sequence comes from Hippocampus comes, assembly GCF_001891065.2. Taxonomy (NCBI): domain Eukaryota; kingdom Metazoa; phylum Chordata; class Actinopteri; order Syngnathiformes; family Syngnathidae; genus Hippocampus; species Hippocampus comes. The sequence continues at coordinate 827,934 of NW_017805478.1, read as the reverse complement.
GCATCAGAGGGATGTCATTGTCAATCAGGAGAAGGGCTCAAAAGCATTTCCAAGGCATTAAATATCCCAAGGAACACAGTGAAAAACAGTCATCATCGATTTGGTGGAAATATGGCTCAATAGTGATGTTATCAAGAACTGAATGTCCCTAAAAAAAATGTATGAAAAGACGAGAAGAAATTTGGGCAGGGAGTTTGCCAAGAGGCCGAAAGCAACGAGGAGCTGCCGAACATTCTGGCAACTATACTGGCCGTACATCTCCCTGCAGTGATGCATGTTTGTGGCAGCACAATAATTTGGTGCCTTTGTCAAAGTGTAGGGAGTTAGGAACT
>NW_017805478.1:815102-825102 GCF_001891065.2 Hippocampus comes | reverse complement strand
GATGCACGTGGATCCAGAGATGTTGTTACCATGAGGATATTGTCTTTTGTGACATTTTTATTTTGTGAGCATGTCATAAAAAAACTCGGCTGCATTTCTCTCTCAGGTCTGATGAGAAGCTGTGATTATTCGAAAAGCTGATACAGGTGATCTTACAGCAGCGATCGGTAAGCGATCGGGACCTAAGTAGCCCTCACTGGTGAAGGGACATTGTGATTTACCCGTAATGTTGAAGAGGTGATCATTTGAAAATATTAAACGCTCGCAGATATTGACAGAAATAAAGCGTTGGACAGTCGAACCGTCACTGAAAATTATCGGGACAAATCACTCAATGTCGCCACATACATGAATATTTTTCATTACAAATAATAACCAAAATGACAGGTCATTTTGGCAAATGTGTTTTCTTGTCAAGTGTGTGCCTTAAACTGGTTGTGCTTTGCATGAATCAGTGACCAAGAAGTGGCTCAGTTCCCAAAACGTTGATGACCCCTGGTTTAGACTGCCACCCGGTGGCTGCTGTTGTGTAAATCCAATATCAGTTTACACTATTTGGACACTTAAAGAAAGATGAATTTAGATATACCGTAAATAGACATATTTTTTTTAAGAAAATCAGAAAAAAAAACAACTAAACTGTTTGTGGTATCACCCCAAACATTTTTCTTTTTTTTTGTCACACGGTATCCTGTTGCCTGTGAACAAATATTAAGAGACGGGCAATTGCCAAAGTCAGTTGAAACATCTTGCAATGTACTTAATTAAATAGCGTGCATGGTAAAGTTGCACTTTGCGCTTATCGCGCCGAAGATTCGCCTTCATGGAAGCCCATGACACAATACCAACGATATTCCGTCTTGTTCAACCTACTCGCTGCCTGAAGCACACATAGATAAACCTACACAACGCATACATGGGCACAATCACAGTAGGAACCCCTGCTAACAGGAAAATCATTCCATTGATCCATGCAGGATATGCTTCCGATGACAATGACGGGAAGGCTTCCTGTTGAGAAAATACAATCATGAGGCTTTTTGTCCAACGTTGAACCCGCCCATGTGTAACAATCCGTGAAGCGCTTACAGAAGTGGGATCCCAGACTAAATAGGTGAGCTCTTCTCGGGCTTGGGTTATCAGGTAGAAAATCAAAATGACCAGGACGATGAGAGGACTGATGAACCTCCACGTAACCTGCCAGAAGATGGAAGGCCTGCGTCCCGTCATGAACTCCACGTCCTCGTTGAACCTGAGACACAGAAGCGTTTGGATATAGTTCTCAAACGCTCGCCGCAAGCGGGCGAACCTGATCATCATTGTCGCGTTTACCTGTCGATGCCGTAGATATAAACAACAGAAACGAGTTCAAAGAATCCGATAGTCAGAAGCGGAATCGATCCGGCAAACTTGTCGAAAAGCGTCAGCCAATAAATCCCAGAATGCAAAGCGAAGAGGAGGGTGATGACAAAGGCACTGAGACAGGTGATCACTGAAACACAAAAACGCATCACAGCATCGCAATGTTACATCCTCATGAAGATGCAAAAGTGTCCGCTTAGAGCCTAGAACCTCCCAGCGCCATTCTTGCCTTTGTTGCTTCCCCAGATTCAAGGCGATTTTAATGACAGTGAACCCTCGTGACGATCAAAAACGAACCCGCGATAGGTGAAATCCGTGAACCAGTCAGTTTAGCGGCTCCGAGTTTTGCTCATTATTCTGAGAGACGTACCAGTCAGGGCTTCGTGGGGCCATTTTTTGGGGAAAAAACCCAAGTCTCTCAAGGGGACCACCACTCCCTCAATGTTGCCAAAGAGGGTGGAAAGCCCCAAGCAGACGAGCATGATGAAGAAGAGAACAGACCAGACGGGCGAAGCGGGCATCTTGGTGATGGCCTCTGTGAAAACAATAAATGCCAGACCTGTTCCCTCCACTCCCTGGATACACGATACACGTTAGTCACATGTCGAAAACAACACTCCACAACCAATGCGACACCTTTACCTCACTGAGGAGTTTTTGCAAGTCGCAGGTTTTAAGGTCCAGCGCCAGAACAGCCTCGGGATCGGAGCTGTTGAGATGTTGTAATGCCGAGTCGAAAGTGCTTGGAGTGATGCTGTCCTCCGGAAGATTGAATCCATTTATTAATGACATGATGTTACTGGGGAAGAAATATCGAGCGAGAATTAAAACAGGGGGATGCTCGATGCGCCGCAACCTACGACCGCCATCGGTGGTGGCTTTCTGGCATTGGTGCTTGACATGTAACTTTGTGACAAGGGAATTGCTCAACCTTTCAATCGATTTGAAAGATGAAAAACCTGTCAAATAAATAATACAATCCGACGTATCCTAAAAAAAGAAGAAAAAAAAACAAGGAAGTGTACTCACTCATTAAAACACAGGTCATATTTCTCAGTGGCCCTGAAGCCAATGATGGAATACGTAACCGTGGCAGCATACACTGAAGTCAGGCCCGTCACGACGGTCAGGATGACAGCATCTTGCACGCAATTGTTACTGAGGGAAGAGAAACAAGCACCGTCGTCATTTCCACAAGCGTTGCTCTCATACAGTACGTGGGGATGCTACAAAAGACCCTCACTGAACGGGATTGTAGCTGGAGAAAGAGATGAGGCCACCCCACGCCAGACCAAACGAGTAGAAGACCTGAGCCCCCGCATCCAGCCAAGTTGACGGGTTAATCAATTCCTCCAACTGTAACAAAAACCGTGACATCGCCACGCTGTGTTGGGATCCACTTGGAAGACGTTTCAATGGATACATTGGATTCTGAACAAGCGAGGTATTGTGCAAATATCCGAATGGCCTTTGTTGTTTGTGACATTTTACAATACCTTTGGGGTGAAGAGAAACTGAATACCGCTAAAGGAGCCTTTGACGGTGAGTCCTCGCACCAGGAATATGGCCAACACGATGTACGGCAGGATGGCTGTGATGTACACAGCCTGCGCTCAAAGCAACGACAGCAACACGTTCAAACAGCTCGTCCATAGTTGACACGCTAAAGGTGTCTCGTCAATCAATGGCAACGCACCTTGCCTGAGCTGCTTATCCCCCTGATGCAGCAAATGCAGACAACGGTCCATGCGGCGCAAAGGCACACCACGATGGGCCAGTGGAGGCCCCCAGAGTCCGAAATGGAGCTTGAGCTGTTGAGGGTCACCCGGTAGAAAAAATAGTCCACGGTGGAGCTCTCTTGGCATTCGGCTACAAAACCTGAGCAAGTATACGGTCCGTAAACATCAGTGGCGGGCCGCGCATTGTGTTGCGAACAGTTTCACCATTTATAATGAAACGCACCGAAGTTGTTGAAAGGTTTCAAACGAGTCCAATATCAGTGTCATTTTCGTTACCTTGTCAATTGTCTTTCCTATTATTTGTTAGCATTAAGCTGGTGGTCTTGTCAGTGTCGCTCGGTGAAATAAGCAGCGTGTCGTTTCTTTTTGTTTTTTTTTGTTTCGTTTGACAGTACATCACAACTGAAGATGGCGATCAACAACTTGAAGCAAGCGCTTGGGCCTCTTGTTTAGAAATTGCTCACGGGCGGCCGATGTGCTGCTTGCTGCAAAGTTCAGCGCCACCATGGAAAACAAGCAACTCAAAAAACTTTGACTGAGTGGCTTGGATCTCGAAAAAGTCGTAAATTGGGTCATTTGTCAGTTGGGGGACCGCTGTCCGTTGCGGTCACTGCCCACAACTGATAAGCACGAATGCAATGTTGTGGTTGTAAAACTCTTCTGAAGTACCTGTCGCGTTCTCATTGAGAGGACACTGGGTCCAAGGCAGTGGGCTCTGGAAGGAATTAAAAAGGTACCACATGACCCAGGCTATCAAAGCGTTGTAATACAGAGCAACTAAAAAGGACACCAGCATGGAGGCAATCCCTGGAAAAACACAAAACAAACAAACAAAAAAAACATCATTAAAGAATTGCGTGGTCTTTTTTTTTTCTTTGTTTTCTCCATTCAATGTACCCAGGCCAGTCAGGTAAGGACTGATGGCGCGCCACACTCCCACGCTGCCTTTGCGGAGACGCTGGCCAATGGCAAATTCCAGCAACAGGAGGGGCATTCCTTCCAACACCAGCAGGAGCAGGTAGGGGATCAAAAAAGCTCCTGGAAAATGACACGTTGGGTGTTTTTTCATCAGGAAAAAAAAAAACCCGACAAAACTTGCATCGACAGATTCAATTCATGTTTTCATGAGATCATAAGAAATCCTGCAAAATGTTAGAAGCACTTCATTTCCTTTGGATTGACTTTACGTCCCGGTAGCATGAGCTTGCTGTTGGTGAAGGTGACATTATTTTTGCTTATTTATGATGATGATGATGACGGTACAAATAATAATTAAAGTAATTGGCACCATGGCTATGGACATGGAATTAAAAACAATTATCGTGGTACCTTGAGATACAAATGTAATGATCTCAGAGACCACACTCGCATGTCAAATCATAATTCTCTATTGAGATGAATGGAAATGCAATTAATCTGTTCCAGCTCTCCCCCCAAATATACACAAATGTGTTTTTTTTTTTCTGAAGAGAAATTGCACGCAGCTGTACTGTATGAAAACACACAATAAGAACATTTGCACTTCTCATAACCTACAAACGCAGAATATGCAAGCTCAAAATGCAGCTGTACCTAATATCTTGCCCTTCCTTGTATTTTTGGGGGGCTGGTAGGTGGTATTTATTTATTCAGGTTGACGTGTCACTTTCTTGGTAGTGCCTTGCAATATCGCTTAACCTTTCGAAGACAAAGTTACGTTATAGTTTCAAGAAGTCACGGAATTGGGGCAGGTCGGTGTCCTGAGTGTGCACATTAAAAGTTATGACTTGTGAAATAGGACAGGAAGATCATTGTGAAAGAGGCCGCTGTTTGTAGGACATGCATTTTATGTGTTTTGGCTCCAAAATGCCATTAAACTGGGCAAGATAAACAGTCACATCATCTCTTATGTAATCTTCACTCTATACGGTCTATACGATGTACCGCCCGAGGATTCTTCGGGGGGAGCTTCCACTCCCACAATGATTAACGAAACTCGACAATTTTACACTCCAGCTGTCGTGGTCGGGTTATGTATTCAACTCGTCGTTTGACCTCTGGCACAAAGGACAGCAAGTGACTTTTAATGAAAGTGACGAGACAATTTTTGAGTCAAAGTTGGAGACTTTGACCCTCCTTAAGATGTCCAATTCTTCACCATTTAAGCTCTCATGGATCTCTTTTCAAATGATTGTCCTCATCTTACCTCCTCCATGGCTTTGACACAAGTAGGGGAATCGCCAGACGTTGCCGAGGCCGATGCAAAAGCCCACGCAGGTCAGGATGTACTGAGCTTTGTTGTCCCATTTCGGCCTGCTATCGGCTTCTTCTTTCTCCATCCTGTCGAGATCTTCATGGCAGGAGATCCGCAGATCCAGTCCCGGGTTTGGAAGAGTCAGTCTCATGGCGTCCACCGACCGAAGCGGAGGAGTCGTCTGCAGCCGGCAGATGAAGTGCTGAAATGGGCGTTTATTAGCACGCATGTACCAATATGTTCAAAGCCCAAATCAGCAATGTCGAAATCACTTTATGATCTTTTGTGGAGAAAGATTAGCTAATGCACTCTGCACTTTTACCCTTTTATACCCATAATTGAATGCTCTAATACTATTTGAAGAGCCCTTTTCCACAATGCTATAAATCTATTTGGATTATTTTGAAGGGGGGAGAAAAAAAAAAGACATTTAAATCCCGAGGCCTATAAACATTCATGTTAGAAATATTGACTGGCTCAGTCTCAACATGTTCAACAAGAGATCACGATGGAAGGAAGAGGAAGCGGGACCGTTTCTAAATTTGGCACGTGCGGACACCAGCCAAGGCAAGGCTGATTTATTGATATCGCGTATTTGATACACAAGCTAACTTAATTTGCTTCACATACTAAACAATACAACAATTATAAGCATCTACAAAGAGGGGTGCCCAAGTCCGGTCCTCAAGATGCCCGATCCATCCTGTTTCAGATGTCTCTCTCCTCCAACATACGTGATTCAAATGGTCAGGACCGTTATCAGGCTCCTGCGGAGCTCGCTGATGAGCTGATCACTTGAATCACGCGCGTTGAAGAAGGGAGACATCGAAAGCAGGCGGGATTAGCAAGACCCGGGAACCTCTGTAAAATTTTCAACATTTAAAAGCAAAGTAAAGAAATAGAAAGGAGTTTACGAAGGTTTGGGGGGGAAAAAAATGATTTTAGACTTGCTATAAAAGACCTTAATCATCGCTATCGGCAAAACCGGTTTTAACCAAAATCTAAAACAGATTTAACTTCTGTTGGCAGCTCGACACACACACATAAAATACCAAATAATATGATACAAATGTTTTATTGATCTTCCAGTGTTAAAATTGCGATTATTTACACATTTATTCAAATAATAACTTGACATTACACAGGCATTGAAGGTAATATACATGGGATATTAAATAATATAATAATGCAGCAGCACTATCAACAACACAAATGCAGGTTGAAATGGAAATTTACATGATGGCTAAAAAAAAAAAAAAAAATCCCTATCAACAGTATTAAGAGATTTGGTTTTGTAAAAAAAAAAAATAATAATAATAAAGAACCCCCCTGAACTAATACTTAATTTTATCATATATCTCAAGTTGGGCAGAAATGGTCTTGACTGTGTCGCCACTGTCATCCCTCCGCTTGCAGCACCTCGTCCGCAAGAATTTGAAAAGGGCCACGGCCGGGATGATTAAACTGGGAACGCCCGCCAGGAGGAAAACAAGAATGGAGATCCAGTTCGGGTACGGACGCTCTTCGAGGATGGGAAATTTCGCCTGTGAAGCCAGACGGAACAGGGAAACGCCGCGATCAGACACAGGGCGCAAAAGCAACTCCGACAACGGTCTGCCGCGAGTGACGCTTACCGACTCTGGGTTCCAGGCCAAATACGTGAGGGACTTTGTGACCTGCGTGACCAAGTAAAACACCAGGATGATGACCATGATGAGCGGGCTGACCAGCCTCCAGGTCACTTGCCAGAAGATGTTGGGCTTGTGGCCGATCATGAACTCGATATCTTTGTTAAACCTACGAGGAAGCAATCAGAAGATGTACTGATGTCATTTAAGCATAGCGCCTATGATAAGCGGTTGTATAACACGGTTCCCGGATGAGATAAAGACAACGTTGAGGATGAGAGAGGGCTGTAAACATGAGAAAGAACAGCAAAGGATCGAACCTGAGTCACACCCTGGCCAAATTGTGTTTTAAAGCCAATGAGACTTTTTTTTTTTTTTTTTTTAATTGACATTTTGACAATCTTCTCTCATCTTTACCGGGGTCTTAAACAATGGTGGAAAAAGACTTTTGATTTGGAGAGATATAGTGAATTGCCCCCCCAACCCCGCCAAAAAAAAAAATTTGAGAAAACATTTCATTCACACAACGGCTACAAAAAAAAGTCTACCCTACATTGGTTGGCAACCAGTTCAGGGTGTACCCCAACGACTGCCAGAAGACGGCCGGGCTGGGCTCCAGCATCGCCCTCGTGAGGAGAAGCGGCTCCGAAAACGGATGGAAGACAACTGCCATTTGAATAGGCGTGTGTAGACTTTTTTTTATACCCGCTGCATTCCCCCCCGCAGCTTTCATACAACATATGAGGAAAGCAAATGGAGCAATATCTTCCTGTCGGGACGTACCTATCGATGCCATAAATGTAGACAACAGCGACCATCTCACAGAGCCCGATGACCAGAAGAGGAATGGAACCAGCAAAGTTGTCAAAAAGAGCCAACCAGTAGTTGCCGGAGCGCATGGCGAAAATGAGGCCAAAGGCAAAAGGGATTGCGCAGGACAAACCTGAAAGCAACGACAAAGACTCGGTTTTGTTCACACGTCAAGTATTCCATACATGCGGACAACTTGTTTGTCAATTCATGTACTGTATATTTGTTCATCAATCTATGCCAGTCGCGCATAGTGACCGGCAGAATCATCATTTCGGTGTCCTGCGATCGTCTAGAATGAAGAAAAGAGTGAGCATTACCACAGACGAGCTCTTTGGGCCAGTTTTTGGGCAACACTTTCAGATCCTGCAGTGGTACCACAACTCCCTCCACGTTTCCAAACATAGTCGACAGACCGAGGCAGAAGAGCATGATGAAGAAGAGCACGGCCCAGATTGGAGAAACGGGCATCTTTATGATGGCCTCTGTGAAGACAATGAAAGCCAAACCTGTTCCCTCCACCCCCTGTGGAAAAATGGCGCCAAACGTTACCACACACGCACGCACACGCGCGGCGCGTCGCAGTGGAATGTCCGCAAAGGTTTTTGGCAGACCTGACTGAGGAAGAACTGCATGTCACACTGCTGTATTTGCAAATCTTGCACAACTTCTGGACTGGTTTGGTTGAGGTACAGAAGCATGTCATTGTAGTTGCTTTCTGTGATGTTGTTCTCGGGTAAGTCGAAGGCGTTCATCAGCTTCAGGATGTTGCTGCGTAAAGACAAAGAATACCTCGAACTAGCATGCGACATCCAAAGCCACAAATGGAAGCACTCACGTGGATCTTATGTTATCTTTTTTATATGTTGAAGTGTTGGATGTGAGAATGAATCACGATTTTTTTTTTGGGTGGGAACTTTATTTGAGAAAATGTTGAATTTTGGGGAAATCTGAATTTTGGGCATGCGCATGAGCTGAACATTTGCCTCCCGTGTTGCGCATGCCCGAAATTGCCACTCACGACATCCATACGCACCCTCCGATGCAGTCGTCGTATTTTTCGGTGGCTCTGAAGCCAATGATGGAGTAGATGACGGTGGCTGAGTACACTGACGTGCAGCCGTTGATGATGGAGATGAGGACGGCATCCTGCTCGCAGTTGTTGCTGCCCGTCGCACGCGGGAAAGAGGAGGTCAACAAGGTCGTCCAAAGTGCGGACGGTGTTCAGGTCTACTGGGTGGTTTACTCACTGGACAGAGTTGTAACTCGAGAAGGAGATGAGACCTCCAAACGCCAAGCTGAAGGAGTAGAAAACCTGCGCGCCGGCGTCCAACCACGTCGCCGGATTCATCAACTCATTCACCTTTGATCAGAAAACCTTCCATAAATCGAATCGAATCGCGTGATCTAAAATGATCAACGCTCCTTCCCCGTGCGCCAAAATGTGCTCGTCTTTATGACATGGCGAGACCGCGTGGCAAGACGTTACTCTTTGATATGACACGCATCAAATGAAGTCCCCCTTTTGTGTGAGAATCATAAAAGATAATCGCTCAATAAAAATGTGTTTCTTGCCAACATAACAACAGAAGCACGTTTATATCCGGGCGGTCTTCATTTTATGACGAGGATTATTAATCCGGCCTTGTGAGAATGTGCTGACGCTCGCAGCAAGGGCAGAAATAGCGGAGTGCTATTGCAGTATTATATGGCATCGGATCGTATAATTTTGTTTTTGCTCTTCACGGGGTCACTTAACAGAGACCGGAGTGACTTGACACTGTGCTCAACGGTTCGGTACTCAAAGGAGCCATCCGATCGCACTGTTCTTTTCACGGTGTGCGTTTGAGAATTAATACAGAGTAGCTCAAAATCAATAGCTATGAATCAACTTGATATTATATATATTAGGAGAACTATAAACATTAAAAAAAATGAAGAAAATATTAAAAGGGGCAGGGGCGGGGTGATGCTTACATCTGGTGTGAAAAGGAACTTTATTCCTGCCACGGAACCCTTCAGAGTGAGTCCTCTGATCAGGAAGATAGTCAGAACCACGTATGGCAGAGTGGAGGTGATGTACACAGCCTGGAGAAGAAAATTCACAAAGCTTCCTTGAAAAACCGGATGGAATCCAAATGAGAAGCAATCCGTCATCGGATGGCGGTGCTGCTCAGACCTTGCCGCTGGTTTCGATACCGCGGATGCAGCAGACGTAAAGCACGGGC
>NW_017805478.1:807689-814843 GCF_001891065.2 Hippocampus comes | reverse complement strand
GTCATGTTTCGGTTTGTGACCAACAGGTGGCACTGTGGGGCTTTTCCCTGCAGTTGCACACCTGTTGGTCGTTAGGTAAATAGTGGCACAAAAGGACTCCCGCCCGCCCGAGCACTCATTGTTGGGTCATTGTTGCTCTTTGCTGCTGTCACGTTTGTTTGTTTTTCATGTTTAGGTCATGTTTCTGTTTTTGATAGTTTTGAGCTTCAGTCATGGTTTTTGTTTGATACTTTGGACTTTGTTTAGGGTTTAGTTTTCTGTGTTTTATCAATACACTTCTTCAAATACACCCTGCTCCTCCCTCTTGCCCGCTTTTGGGGTCCACCACCACCTCGCTGCGTGACATATGGCAACATGAGGTGGGCCACACCTTCATTATTCATCATTAGAAGAAGATAAGATAAGAAAACCTTTATTTGTCTCACAATGGAGAAATTCCCAATTTACAGCATATTACATGTAAGATATATTATACATATATAATATAGAACTCTCTTTCTCTCTCTCACTCTCTGTGAAAGGATAAATACCTGACGTGTTTTGTAATTGCATTCAATGAATTCATATCACTACCCAGATACTGGGCCAATATGCCCTCTAGTGGTCATTAGTATGCATGTTGCAAGTGCTCTGATCTTCCATCTTTGCTATGACATCATTAACTATCCAGCTATCTCATCGGATTTGATATAATTGGATTAAAATCCAAACATTTTAAATTGCGACGCATTGCTGACGTGCGCTTATTTGATTTGACATCAAAATTGCTCAATCGTGAGCAACGTTAACATCGGTTGCTGAACTTTTGGAGCTTCTCATTGGTCGTACCTGTGCGGTTGGCATTGAGGGGGCACTGGCTCCATGGCAGAGGATCCTGGAAGGAGTTGAAGAGGTACCACATGATCCAAGCCATGATGGTGTTGTAGTACATGCCCACCAAAAAAGACACCAGCAAAGAGGACACACCTGCAACGATACGACACCGTGAACCTGACTGCCGTTGGATCATTTTTCAAAAGTGATTCCCTGAATATTTGCGGTTTGGTCCTGGAAAAGTCCCACATTCCAAATGATGACTTTTGGCGCTGTATCTTAGAGTCTAGGAACTATGCTGAAGTAAATTGAGGAGTGTCATGAAGAAAAGGAAAGAAAAAAAAAAGCTTTGCTTCCATCTTGTGGAATCATGGTGTCAAGGAATTATGTTGTAAATCAGTAAGCCGAATCCTTAACATTTTCCACACTCCAACGCTAATCCTTTTTAGTGGGGGTGTCAATTGCCCGTGGCATTCCCAATCCCTCGCAAATAACCAGGGTTCACTTGAAGCAGTCATTTTTACCCACCGACTCCGCGACTCCAGTCAAGTAAGGATTAATTGACCTCCACACGCCCACGCTGCCTTTCCTCAGCCGCTGTCCGATGGCAAATTCGAGGTGCAGCAGCGGGATTCCCTCCAGAACCACCAGGATCAGGAAGGGGATCATAAATGCACCTGGGAGGATAGTCACAGGGAAGCGATCAACTTGCACAAAGCTCGCGAAAGCAACCAATCAGTGACATAGCTTGTAAAATGTCCATTTCCATGTCATCGGCACCGATTTTACGTCTCGCAAGCAGCCTACCTCCTCCGTGGCTTTGGCACAAGTAAGGAAACCTCCAGACATTGCCCAGCCCCACACAAAAGCCCACACAGGTGAGCAGGTACTGGGCTTTGTTATCCCATTTGGGCCTGTCTCCCGCCTCCTCCATCTCCAGCTTCTCCAGTTCCCCATGAGAGGGGATCCGATCATCCAGCCCCGGGTTTGGTAGCTTCAGCTTCATGGTGAATGTGTCACGGTTGAAACGTCCCTCAGTCGCTACGGCGAGCTTATCTCCTCTCGTCTGCTGAGTGTCCTCCCCTCTCGAGTCCTTAAAGTGCCACTGAGCGCTCCCGCTAGGGGGACTGAGGTATTTACCGTGACCCGCGCGGCACCTGAACTCCAGTTATCAGCGGCTCATTGTCCAAATGCTTTTTTTTTAATGTCATGTCAGCAAACTTGAGCGGAAAAAGGTGTCACCTCCTTGACAATGGTTAATGCATCACATGATCGGTCGTCACCGACACTTTGCTCTGACAATATGATGCGCATCATTTTGCGAGGCAAAGGGTCGATGTGATGATAAGATATCGGACAAACACAATACCAACAAAAATAAACCTCAATGTATTGTTTCCCTCTCCAAAGAAAGAAAGAACAAAAAAAAGGACGGAAATTCACTTCCACGTGATGTCGCTGCATTTTAATCAAGCATTTTCCAGCAGAAACTGCTTTGATGTCCTCGTGCGAGTCGAAACAACAATCCACAATCAGAGCTCAATCATTATCATACCGTGGACGATTTTTATCTAATCGCACTGTGATAGTATTATATTGCTTAGTGATATTTGCATATCACTAAGCAATATAATATTTCATTTCTTTAAGTGCTAAGACTTTCTTGTCACTTTTCCAAGCCAAAACGTGCTCCAGTTTTCAACACATTTGACTTTGTGTTTTGTTTTGTTTTTCCTTGGTAAGTGGGGGCAGATATCTAATCAGTTTTCCTTTCTTATGCAATTATTAACCAAAGCTAGAAGTAAGATCGGGCGCCTTTCATAAAATCGTGCGTGGGCTTTGGACTGATAATGCGGCTCACGCTTTGTTTTCAATCACGTTTTGCAGTGTGCGGGTGTTGCTAAACACTATTTTATTTTACTTAGTGCCAAGGTGTCAAAGGCATTTTTGTCTTTGTTATGAATTCACTCAGACGGCCGTTCTGCATAAACTCTGAAGCGCAGTTAAAGCCGCCGTCTTGAGCATGGCACACATAAATACTGTGCGTTGTGGAAATTTGTGTCAGGGCTGGATAACTGCCACTGAAACGTAAGAGGTCCCATTTAAAAAAAAAAAAAAAAAAGAGAGAGAAAAAGGAAGCCAAATGGGAAAACAATGTCTGGGGTTGAGGGTTAAACATTGACGCATATTGTCATGCGTAAATGGCATTGTAAAAACACAGGCATGTCCTGTGTGAAATGGCGCGGCTAACACTTAGCCTGTGCGCTGCTCTCGCTCTGAGAGATATTTCAAGTCACAAAAGATGCTTGATGCTTGCGCCTTAAATTTCGCTTAGTACAGTCAATTGGAAGAACCTCGTGGTCTGTTGGCTTACGATCCACTTCCTGTTTTCTATTTTTTGAAGATCACTTTTGGGGTTTTGCGCTAAACCAGCGACAGTCATTTCCACATGGCAATTTTGCAACGCCACTCTCATGAAAATTGTCTGAGCAATACCTGAATCGAAAATGGAGAAAGTGTATCATGACTTTTGGGCCACCATGTGCATGAGGTTGTTTTGAAGAAAAATAGCACGGCACATCAATGTATGGAAGTCTTGCTAATTTAACCAAGTCTATTTAGTCTATCACAGTGTCTGCGATGAGCCAACAGGTGGGAATCCGTGCTTTTTGTTACCTAATTGGAGGCAATAAACACACCCACTACACAAGGACTCATCATATAAACATGACGATGTGTGTAGCATTTACACGCACTGATAAGATGACATGTTACATCCCATGACAGTTTTTTTCCTCCATTGAGGTCATTTACTGAACTGGATTTGTAGTAGACTGACTTGAACTTGGTCGCCGCACGTAAAGGAAAAGTACCGGAACTTCATACTTCGCTCCGTTTAGCTTTGTGTTATTGAAAGCAGGGGTAACGTTAAAAAAAAAAAAAAAAAAACAACAACAACAACACATTTGCCAAAATGAATATGAAAGTACACCGTTGGTAAAACATTTTGAGAAAGAGCAAATCAGTGCTCAAGAAAGCAGACTTGCTTTGTCCAAATGACCGTTTATTTGCCCGGCCAAATGGCCAAGGACGCAGTTGCCTGACAAGTTTGGATAATAAAAGAAATTGTGGACACACCAAAGTAAACTTGAGAAGATAACTTGGCTGATTGGAAGTGTATGTGCACACCCAGTTGAATGGAATCGCTTGAAAAAGATGTGCATTCTCTGTGCATAAAAAAAAAAAAAAAAAAAAACGGAGGGGAGCCGTTAAGAAGTATTGCAGGATTAAAGCGAATTTCTTTTTTTACGCCCGTCATCCAACTTTTTTAAACCACACTTTTCTCTGTGTTGTGTCGAATTTCAAAGACATATTTGAACACACACACAAAAAAATTGTGAGCACAAAACTGAAAATTCTGGATGTTTTTTAGTACTGTATCTGTGTTGGATATGTGCCTTTAAGGGGCGGGGCCTGGTGGGGTGATGTGTGATATCTGTGTGTGAGAAAGTTGGGATTTCTTTGTGAAAAAAAAAAAAAAAAAAAAAAATCTCATGTCCAAGGATGATTTTAATCTCGATTATAAATCTGTCAAAAAAAAGTGGCTTTATTGTCTTTTATCATCATGGATGACGAAGCATGCGACGTGAACGCAGGGCTGAAAGTTCAGGAAGCGCTGAGGTTAGGAAACATATGGGCACAATATAACAATAATGCTTTCTCTCTGCAAAGTGTGTGTATGTGTGTGTGTGTGTGTGTGTGTGTGTGTGTGTGTGTGTGTGTGTTGAAGATAGGAGAGATGTAAATCAGCTGATATGACACACCCGTCACATTCGAATGGCAATCTGTTGAAGTAATTGTTCTATTGGAGCCATGTCACGTTGCTGTTTACTTCACAAGGTTGACTTTACAAGTAATCATGCACACTCACTTGCCTATCAAACGATTCCTCTTGCGATGAAGTAAGGGCAACTTCACCAAGATGTCAAAACGTCTCCAGAGTCATTTCTTTTCAGGGAGTAAAACAATCAAACGAATAAAAAAAACAAAACCCATTTTGCTTAACTTAATACCACACAGTTAAAGGTGGTATGATACGGTACCTTATATTGCCTTATACTGTATACGATATACCCTTGTGTTCCAACATCAACACAGCACCACCACAAAATCAATCTCTATTATATCTATCCATCTATCTATCTATATAGAGATATCTATATCTCTATATAGATAGATAGATCTCTCTCTCGCTCTCGCGTATCTGTCAAAAAATGTATTGTGACACCCCTACCTTTTGATTTTAAAAAGAAATCAAATCATTTTACAATAGCCTCTTGCGTAGAATCAGTGGATGAGATATTCCAGGTGGATTATCATGCACAGATGGTGTTTACACCTTTCACACGCAAGAAGCCCCCGCGATGCAGGCAATTGTCAACGGACTGCACTTTTTATTGGGCTTTTATCCAAAATGCTTTCAAACGCTTTTACTGTCTGCAATTGAGGGCACCGGCCTCACCCCCCTGGGAGCAAATGGGATTCATTGGCCTGCTTCCCAAGGCTACAATCTCTCATATACTGTCTATAAAAGCCAGTATTTCCATCCTTATTTTTTTAAGTTACTCTTCTGTAAAGAGGGAGAAGGTCGACCGGTCAATTTTTGGCCTTCTGAGTAAAAAAAAAAATCAGAGCCGGAACGGTTCCTGGATCGAGGTGAAAGTTACCACCTGACTCATTTCTACCACTTGCAACTGTTTGACAAATCATTTTCACACGTCAGCAAAAGCTGGGGCTGATGATGACATTTAAGTATCTGAGCGTGGGGTGCCACACCACCGTGGGAAAGCACGCAATGGTGGCAGTATCGAAAACATGAGCTGACAACAACTTGCCGCTATTCACCTGCACATCTGAAAGTGTATAATATATTACAGGGAAGTGCACATTAGTTGGTTTATGATTCAGCTCACCACTGACCCTGAACCGGGGTAAGTGTTCGAAAATAGACGCGTGGATGGATGATTAACAGCACCGTGCTCGCGTTTTGAAGTTACAGCCTCAAGAGGGTGCCATTGTTCAACAGTGCACTTTCAATCACGCGAGTTGTCATTGTTGAATTTAGAATCTGAGCAGATGAAGTACATGATTGAAAAGCAGGGTTAGTTGAATGCTAATAGATGACTCGTTGGGTAGATGCATTGTAGCGGTGATACAGAACCACTGTTCCGTGAGAAATCAGATGTGCCACTGGCACTTGTACAATTTTGTGGACAGAAAATGGATTTACTTCAAATAACACAACAATATACAAGTGACATATACTCACATACTAACCATTGAAATGCTCTTTTGCAAGTTCGCATCACTTCAGTATTCATACTTTTCATGACATTTTGATCTAGCTTGCTCATCTGAAATAATATTTCTGTTTTAAGATCAGAATTTTTATTGATTGAGCAAATCGAGCAAACTGCTTGTTTGGGGCGATGTTGGGGGTACGTGTGTAATCTGGGTAACATCCATCTTTTTTTTTTTTTTTTTGCCATACAATAATAACGTGTAATTGCACATCCACGATGCTAGGTGGCGGTGGCAATCCCGTATATTTATTTATTCAGGTAAATTGATACACTTCAAATCTCTTCTTTGACTGACTAAAAAAACAGATTTCTGGAGGTGGGGGTGGGGGTGTTTCTTCTTTCTGGGGTAGGGGGGTCGGAGCAGGCAAATAATTGAGAAGCACTGGTTGCCAGTATTTTTGATCGTCCAGCAGGGGTACTTAAATACAAATCCTAAAGGAGTCCCAAACATTTTTCCATGACTCATAGGTTCATTTCGTGATGTTAACGATGTCACTATTTCCAAAATGACCTTTTCATTTGAAACAACAACAGTACGAGCTGAAGTAAAATGCCATTTGCATGTTGACATCAATTATTAAAAGCACTTGTCCAAAACAAAACATGACTGCTGTCATGAATTAAAAAAAAAGAGGGAGGTGTAAGAACTTGCTTCTTTTGAAATAGAAACACAGGAGAGAAGTGCAATTGCTGCGTCACACTTGAGGAGGGCCAGTGTGTGCTTGTGTGTGTGTGTGTTCACATGAGAGAGGGAGGGGGGAGGATTTAGTGGGACTCTCATACAGACAGTGGAGCGGCTGTCAGTGTCAGACAGATACTCTCCGGCACCAGGCTGCTGGAGTCCGCCTACGTTCCCTTCGCTGGCCACCTGCCTTTCCCAGAATAAAACAGGGCAGTTAAAAAAAAAAAAAAAGCTCCAGCAGAACTAAAGGAATACGAGTGAGTGACTGCAGTCCATCGCTTGGGGATCAAGCTTAC
>NW_017805478.1:764974-807256 GCF_001891065.2 Hippocampus comes | reverse complement strand
CCCCCCGTCTCGGTCCCGGTTACCCACTTGACGACGCTTGTTTGTTTGGGTTAGTTACCAGCAAATTGAGCAGCTCTCAGCGGCCCCGGCAAACCTGGCTGCCATTTGCATGGATGCACCATGGCCACGTTTGCGTGCAGGGTTCAATTTTTAGACGACACAGATCCGTTCAACAGCACCAACTTCCCGGAACCGACCCGGCCGCCGCTGTACACCTTCAGGGAGGACATCCCGCTCATCAACCAACTCGCAGGCATCCACCGGCTCCTCAAGGCTCCGCACAAGGTAGGACATAATTTTATTTTATAAAAGTATTCACAATTTATACTGTATGTATACATTATTTCAATGATCGTGCAAATGTGCATTATTTTATTGCCCGCAAATATATCCATATATATTTGTGAAGGATCATTTTGATTGTGTATATTTTGTTTTCCAGATCATTTTTGAACGTTTTGCATGTGTGCGTGAAATTGCTGTCCACCCCGTCATTCTCTTGTCACTGTCCCCTTTCAGAACACTGCCAATGTTTTCGCTGACATTAAGACCAGCATTTTGTCTTTCCTCAATGCGGGCAAAAACAGCGGCAAAATGAAGACGAAATATTTACACTCGTGTTTTGTCATTTTCAGGCGTTTGTCTGGAAATGAGCCGATGCATATGTAAAGATCTGTAAGTCGCTGTTGACAGGTGCTAGGGCGGTCGTTATGAGTGCAACCACTTCAGATCCCCCAGCTGCCTCATTTCAAGTCGACAAGACATGAGCCCAACAAATAGCCTGACACACTGGTGTATAGCGGTCACTGTCAATTTATGATGGGCATGTGAAAAAGCAAAGATGCCAAGTTCAAGGTCCAAAAGGAGCCCGAGGGAAAACTCCCAAAACAGCACCGCATTCCTTCCAGGCACTCATACACTCGGCTATGACCAGATATGTGACATTGTTTTTACTGTAAGACAAAAAGTTGAAGGTGTATATTTAAAAAAAAAAAAGTGAGCCGCGAAGAGAGTCAAAGTGCCTGCACACAACTCTGATGGCAAACCGACTTTCGACAGCAAAGTGGTTTTCCAGACCAGTCGATCTTGAGCTCCCCCCGTATTTAAAAGCCGCAAAACAAATGAAAAATGGCCCACAGCGCAGAAAAGCTTATGATTACAACCTTTACATGGACAGATGGCAACGGCTTGTGTTCGTGTTTGCAATTTTGTGCGCGATGGCAACTGGATACCGCCTTTAGATTATAGGGATGAAACTGAAAAGTTGCACTTTTTCCCCGTCAGATTGCAAAGCTCAAGCTTAAGAGTCTTTATTGGGATTAAGTTATTGAAAAAATGAAACAGTCGCCAGTGGGTTTAGCACTTAATGAATGTTGATTTTATTTCTTTTTTTTTTAAATTTTTTATTGATATTTGATCGTGTCGCTTTGTCAATGCAAAATAACCTCCCGCGCCCTTTCTCTCAGAAAAGCCTCCTGTGTTATTATGTTGTGACGATGCGCATGGTCAGCTGGGTTGCACATAAAGTATAGGTCACTCGTCCCAGAATTCCTGCGGCCCGGGCCCGGATGCCTGCAACACTTTGTTCTTCTCACTTTGGGTGACATGGTTTTCCCGACCCCCGCCCCCATCTCTTTCCACCTCTCTGACCATGCGCCACTTCACACACTCGAGCGCGCTTAAGCGCACGCGAGGACTGGCTGGCATGGAATAAGGGTGGTACGTCGACACGTCACGTTTTTTTTCTTACGTGATGTCGAAACAATTCAACAATCACAAAAAAACAACCAAAAAAAAAAAATCGCAAAAACAAATTTAAAATGCCCGGCCAGTAGTTGGCGATGTCACTTTGTAGCCTACATTGGTGTCAAGAGGATATAAGAAAGTCTACACACCCCTGTTCAAATGTGATTGTTTTGTGATATAAAAAAAAAAAAAACAGGTCAAGATCAAAACTTTTTTCTTACGTGATGTCGAAACAATTCAACAATCACAAAAAAACAACCAAAAAAAAAATAAATCGCAAAAACAAATTGAAAGTAGTTGGCGATGTCAGTTTGCAGCCTACATTGGTGTCAAGAGGATATAAGAAAGTCTACACACCCCTCTTCAAATGTCATTGTTTTGTGATATAAAAAAAAAAAACAGGTCAAGATCAATACTTTCAAAACATTTCCATCGTTAATGTGCCCTTTGGACGGTATAACTCAATTTTAAAATCTTCTCGAGAGGGCAAGTATAACAAACAAGTCACATGGTTGCAAATGTGCACACTCGATTCAAATTGGGATACAAACAAGTTTTCTATGGTGCCTCTGATTAAACCCAAATGAAGTTCAGATGTTCTACTCGACTTTCTAAGACTTTCTTTTTGCTTTCCAGCAAAATGCTGACCATTTTCTACTAACACTGACTGTGATTTTCAACCATTTTATAATTCCCTCCACCTTGTTTAAGGCCTCAGGTGGTGGGTATACTTTTTCTGTGTACCGTATTAGGCATTTAAATTGGATTTTAGACCATAAGTCATTCAAACTCTACTGGTAGCCTTGCAGTGAATATCATGCTCAGTAGTTAAGTATTAGGTCATCTTGTATTCAATGTTGAAATGATTTTAAAAATAGTTTAAAAAAATTCAGGAGAGAGCATAGATACAAACAAGTCACATGGTTGCAAATGTGCACACTCGTTTCAAAAATTCAGGAGAGAGCATAGAAATAATGGTCGGCTACACCTTTTGAATGAGACTTCACAACCGCACATTGAAGCACCATTTCATGGCAGTGATGTGAAAGATCTTAAAGAGTCATCCCCCAAGTTACATAAGGAGGTCGTTTCCAGTGCAACACAAGCACGCTTTGTGTTATTCTAACATGGAAATAATTACTCGTCTTTTTCTCCCGGCTTTTTCTCCACTTTGGGAGAGTTTGATTAAATGAGTGTAAATAATACTCGCTCCCAAGTGTTTCTGGGCACGGCCTGGGACCTTCCAGTTGCTACTGGAACTGCATCCAGTCCACCCACCGGTGAGTTTTCAGAACGTGAGACCTTAGATGGGGTTCAGTTATGAGTTTCACTCGGCCAAGCAGTATATGTGATTGCGGGTGTGCAAGATGAGGAGAGCGCAACGAAAGAATCGCAGTTGATGGGGCTCCGCGAGTGAGAATAAGAAAGCTCCGCTGGACTTGATTTCGAGGACGAAAAGTGTCTGCGAGGTATTTGTGGAATGACAGCGGCGCTAAACGTGCTGAATAATGTGGACAGATTGGGCACAAGAAACGCTTTTGTCTTATTTCAACTTCAAATTGGGGCAGTGGGGCAGGACGTGATTAACACTCCCTCTGTTCTCACCCTCGCCCCCCCCCACCTCCCTTTCCCTGGCTTGGTCAAACAATCCTCCATTTTAGCACACCTCACAGGGCACGAACAATAACAGCACAAAGTTATGCAGTTTCGTTTCAATGCAGGCGGTGCAAACAATCGTTCTTATGTCACTTATGCGCAGATTGCTCAAGATTTGGATTCTGACCGAGCATCAAGTACACACACCGTGAAGAATCAAATTGGCTTTGGTTTGAAAACGATGGCGTCAAACACGGAATCGCCGCATGCATTTTAATCTGCTTGACCGACTGCGTTTTTAATCGGGGTTGTGTCTGATTATTTACTGTCCCATGTTTTGCCTTTCCCCTGTTGTTGGATTAGGATTTGGCTCAGATTAAAATGAGAGAGGAACTAGAACAAGGCCCAAAGACGGCGCCTTTTGCTCGTGGCCCGCTCTCAGTTCGGGAGTAATCTACGCTTGCTAAATGTGACAATCTCCAGATAGAACTGGCCTCGGTGCCCCCCTCCGCTCAACTCCCAGGCTTCACGGACACACCTACCCTTGAGCTCCTGAGTGGACGCAACCTCGAGTAAATATAGCCGGGTTATATTTATGCCGCGAGGCCGACCGACGGGCCGTCTCTCTTTCCGAGTGCGAGGGAGGGAAAAGACAAGAGGGTGCCCCAGAGTGGTCTTGTGATCAGCGCCTGCCGGTCCCAGTGTGTCGTCATGCTCCTCGGCTGCGCGGTCGGGGGTGGTGCGCTTGGCATCGCGCTTTGGGACCATTCCAGGTCAAAGCAATACCGTACTGATAGCGCACAGGTGCTAAATGCTAATTCAACACTTTTGACTCTGATCTCATTCATCGGCAAGTCGAGGCAACCGCTAGTTGAGTTCATTGAAAAACGGAAGACATTTTGTCGCGGATTTTTAACATTTACATCGACGTTACTCCCGCTTGAAATGATGTGAAATGAAATAAGTATAGGAGATGACATATGCGTCGTCACCGGGGTACACTTAGCACCTGCCGTCAACTTGTCATGAACATCAATGCAAGACACGTACAGATACGTTCTTGCGCACCTGGCCTCAAACACGGCGGGGTTTCCAGTTACACAATGTCATGGAGCGACTCTGACGCACAAAGTACTGCAGTGGAACCTCGGATCAAGTAATAGCAGATGTCACAGCTGCATTCATTGGATTTTTGCAGCGGGGCACCAATTTCCGTACACACGTTGACACTGGAGACGCCTTTACATTAGCAACACCGCACACATCGAATTCAACATAGACCATCCCCCTTTGTTCATTTCTGGTTTGAGTTTTATGGTCTACTGCCTGTAGTTTGTACCCCCAACAAGTTCATTCCCTCGTACATGAAAACGGAGCCACATGAAAACAGGCCCCTCCCGCTGTTCGAACCCCATCCGAAAACCTCTTTGAAAAACACGCAACAATGTAGTGGAGAGCAGTTATTGTGGTCCGACATGAAAGCATTCTCTCTGCTGTGGCGCGGAGCGCACTCGCACGGGGTAATTTGGGGAGAATCATCCAAGACCCTGACCCGAACTGTTCGCCGCATTGTCTCATTCACAAATTGAATTTGAACGTCACACTTCGTTTCCTGAAGCCACCTACGCTCTTCAAACCCCGTATTATCATTTTCCATAGCTCGACGACTGCGCGCTGCAGCTCTCCCACAATGGCACCTATCTGGACCTGGAGTCCTCCTTGGCGGAGCAAAGGGACGAGCTGGAAGGATTCCAGCAGGATGACGCAGGGTGAGACGGTCTCTTCATATCATCAATAATCATTTGCCACCTACTCTCGGAATAAATCCTTTTAACCTCACTCACTTAAACACACACACACACACACACAAACTCGCTCCATTCTAATGCAACAGGAATTAATCATAAGCAGCTTGATATGGATTCCTCGGGAGCAGAAGTTCATGGAAAGAATGAAGCACTGTGGAAAGACATATTCAACTTGCCCTCCTTCTTTCCCTCCAACTCAACTTGCACCAACTGTGCATTTTTCAACTTAATAAAGCACCTGTTAGCTGCCTGTGCTAACGGCGCTATCACTGCCCTGAAGGGCAAATTGACCTCAACGATTGCTTTTTTTCACCTCGATAAACTACACTAGTGGATAAATTCATCAACAGTGGTGAGATGTTACACGATTTGGCGAATACCGTGCTTCCATATAAGCCCAAGGCTCAAAATAAGCAGTTCTGCATGGCAGTTTACCGGTCCAAATCTGCATTTTGAGCCTCAACAAAACACATTGAAAAGCAAAACTGAGAATCACAGTTTTGGAAGTTTTTCCGTCTCTTGGTGACTGTCCCAAAAAGCTTTGGTGTTTTGCACACACAAACACACACATACACACGCGCACACCCAGGAGAGAGCAACATAACACAACAGTGAAAAACAATGACCAAGTGTTTTGCAAGTCTACCTCACAGCATTGCATCACTAATGGAAGGTAAAAATGTGGCGAGATGTCACCATTTATGTGTTTGCAGCGGTTTGTGGTATGCAGATGTGTTGAGATGCCGGCGGCAGCGCACAAAGCAAAGACGAAATCACAAAACCTGTGCCTATGTGTGCTTGTGTGTTCGTCTCATGTGTCAGCTTTGTCAGCCATGCTTCTAGATAATAGACAGGTGAATCAAGGCGTGACCCTTTTTTTTTTTTTTTTTAAGTGGCCGCGATCTGGAGCAACTGGTTGGATGGCAAGCACGTATCGTTCAATCAATGCGGATTTCTTTTCTTTTTAACAAAGGTCACAGTGAATTGACAGAAGGCAATGAGTCATGCAACGGGGTTGGGTTTAACTCGAAAAACATCTGACAGGTTTGGGGATGGCTCTCTCGAAAGTCGCCTCTCCAGTTCGAAAAAGATAAAAAAAAAAAGAAAAAGAAGAAAAGAAAAAAATTCTCATTCACTTCTTTTAAACACCAATAGATCACACAAGGAGGTCATCGCGATACAAAAGGAGCTAAGAAGGTGCAGAAAAATAAAATGTCCCCGCTCTCCCACAAGGTTTTCTTTTAATCAGTTAAGTAGTTTTTGCCTAATCCCGATCATTTAATCCACACAAGCAAAACAGAAACCAGGCAGAGTTTGTCAGTGTTACCGGCAGCGTCCTGACGCAAGTGAGTTGATAGTAAACAAAGGAAAAGGAGATGGGCACAACATCCCTGCTGAAATGCTGCACGGCGGAAAAGAACATAAGCCAGTAGAAGTGTCAAAATAATCCGTGTCGTATGAGAAGCGATGTGTCTTCGCCCGGGCTTCTGTCACAAAACATTATCTTTTTGTTTTTCCATCACCAACCAAGTGTAGGTCTCAACAAAACGAATCCAACATAAGTTGTCGCGTGTGTTTAGGTGTGTGTTTTTCTCACAACGCCTTATGCGTAAACAAGGGGGGTTTTCTGAGCTCGGCATTATCACATCAACGATTTCCCCGCTTGCCCGGGAATTCCAACGGCGTGGACGTGATGGGAGTCAAAGATTAGCACCCGGTCGGATGATAACAGCCGGGATTAGAGGAGAGAGTTTGATTTGTTTGCGCAAAATACCATCATACCTTCCCGTATTGTACTCATTTTGTTTTTCCGACAAGATGTGACTATGTGTGTATGTTAGCATGTGAAGAGTGTTGTGTCTGCAGTCATGAGGTGTCATCCTCTCGTCTCAGATGGCTATCAACCAAAGGGCAGAAATCATTTTTTTGTCACACTAGATGACGAAATCCAGCGGTAAAATATCCAGGATTTTGTGGCATCTTTAGACACAACAAATTTAAAAAAAACAACAACAAGAAACACTCAAAGCATTTGCAACTCCACTCATGCTAAAATATTACCCAGGTCACAAAAGCTGGTTAGCAGGGGGGCAGGGCAAAATGAATTTACAAAAACAAAGAATTTATTTCCAAAAATAAAAAGGCAGACAAGACAACGGGGAAAATCTAAAAATTAACATCGTCCACAACCATCCATCCATGAATTAAAAATCAAAGCGACAAAGAAACATCAGGAAACAGGACATTCACTACAACAAAAAATATGTGGCAGAGCACGGAGAACACAACTTGCTACAATATCATTGAACAGGCACAGACGGATATTGAAGGAAAGCAGGTCGTTAAATACAAGCAGTGACGAGGCACACCTGGACGAGACGTGAGTGGGCGCAGGCAGCTGATTGATAGACGCAAGTCAGGGAGCCGCTCAAAACAGGTGAAAATGAAAACCTAACGACGGGCCACAGCAAAACAAGCACGACAGGAAACAAAAACAAATTGAATCTCCACAACAAAAACACATCACGAAAAGTCACATGTGAAATCTGCCGCTCAAAACAGGTGACAATGAAAACCTAACGACCGGGCCACAGCAAAACAAGCACGACGGGAAACAAAAACAAATCGAATCTCCACAACAAAAACACATCACGAAAAGCCACATGTGAAATCAGTAAGTGAAGTGATGGCTTCAGTGCAGGATCATTCAGATCCAGAATTTTGTTCTTCGTGCCACAGTTTAATCGTACCGAAAATGAAGTTATAGTGTTGATAAAAAAGTCCACACACCCCATGTTCAAAAAACATCTTTCGCTGATTAAAAATACAAACAATTCAAAAAAATGTGTGAATGTGTTCTGCTCGGATGAAACCAGGGTTGAACGTTTTCGCCATAATTCTGCAATGGCGAGCAGCAGCAGCACAAACCAACGCAAACCTTGAATGCCGTTGGAATGAACCGACAACGGATTTACATGTGTGTTTTTGTCCCCCCCCACAGGTCCAGAGGGAAAAAGCACAGCGTCGTTTTACGAACCCAGCTGACAGTCCGCGTGCATGCCTGCATTGGTGAGCACCGTGCAACACACATTGATCGGATTTCTTCACTTGAAATCGCATGCCCAACCCGTATGGTCGGACCCCACGGGCAATCCAATGTGCGGCGTATATTGAACATCCGTATATATTTTTTTTTTTTTCGCCCTGGGATGATAGACCTCCTACTGTGAGGAACCACTGGCATTTTAAAGCTCTCAATACACTTAGGGTCATATGGTATAAGCATCACTGTGATTTAAGCTCATACAGGGATAGAGACACAATGATGATGATGATGATGATGATAGGCTGTGGATGTTTCGCTGTCACTTCCATCTTGGTGTGCTGTAGTTTCGAGTCTGGGTTGTCCGCTGTTGGAAAATCCCATGTCTCTTGGCAGTTTTAGGCATGATTTTAGAGAGGAAAGAAGCATGGCGGCGGCACACACTGCTGTGACTAAACTGGAAAATGGTAGAATTGGAGAAGATAATGTGTCTGATGAAATGATCGCTTTCCAAGGAGGAAAGTGATCATTTCAACAACGTGGGGATCATTTTGGAATCCGGCTCCTGTCCATTTGTCCCTCGTCAAGTGTCCATTGGTTTCTCTGATGCTCGACGAACGGTCCAACTTGGTGTTCTTATTTTTCAAAGTGGTGCCAGGGTAAACAGTGTTTACAGTCGACATTTCTGTTTTGGTTTTTATTTCCAAACAAATGTGTGTGAATCAGCCGTAGACACTTACGGAAAATTAGCAAACGTTAGCATGATGACGTCCCAAAGTTGATGACTTGTTAACATGCAAGACTCATACCCAATTGCCACCCTTGCTCACACACACACACACACACACACACACACACACACACACACACACACACACACTCACACACACACACAGCCTCACAGCAGCAACGGCCTTCCACTGCAATTAGAGTATTCATATTTCCCTTCATGGGTTTTAATTTTCTCACTCACCGAAGGAAATTCTCAGTAGTCAAATCACATAAAGTAAACAAGGTGTATTTCAGCTGTCTCACGGAAATCTCCATCAACACATGGGCGATTTAAATATCTTATTACGGTAGAGCAGCTCAATCTCTTTTGCGCGGATTCTCACGAGAGTATTTAGTTGCCATTTCCTGCCCTCTTTCCAAAGGCATTAATTTAATCTCTATCGATGCTTTGAGTCTTTCCCTCGCACTGCTGCCCTTCATAACCCGTCCGCCGCCAGCGTCAATACAGTCCCCCTGCCAGTGATAGCGGCGCTAAATATGAATGGCAAAATGAGAGTAGGTCAGACGCTTTAAGGGAGACCGAAAGATCACCTTCAACAATTACATTCATTGAAAGGGCGGAATCTTTTAGTTAGCAATTCATTTAGTTGTCTTTTGCTATCGTGAGGAACGAAAGTGATTAATATTCATGATTGTTGGCCTGAGTTGCTTCCCGAGCAGAGAATTTGATCTGATCACCTGACTTTGAAGATAAGCTTATACAGCAGCCCCGTTTTGTGTATTGGCCCTTTCTTTTATTTATTTTATTTTTTTGCTGACAGATGTGGATTTTTCTACTTTTGTGCCATATCTTTCTTCAATTTTTGGGGGGCTGAATACCATTTTTTTTCCAACTCCCAAACCACAAATGTAGATTTGGCTGACTTCAAAATGACAATGGCTAAGGAACCTGTAGCCTGTTGTCCAAACAACAGCCAACTAAAGCTCCAGTGAACGGGCCACGTTTATATGACAGCCCCTCTGATGGAGTTGATTGAGTGTAGGGATTGGCGTTGTTGACTAAATCCCTTTCTTTCACCGCGAGAGCGCACATGTCCTTATGGGGGATTACACATTGCACATCTCGGCTTTTGGAAAAGCAACATTGTGCTTGGAGTCTTTCAACATGGCAAACAAGCGCTTCCTAGAAATGTCTCCAGTCATCGTCATCAGCGACCTGTCCGCAACAACAACAACAACAACGCTTGATGAGGATTTCTGGCTCCCATCTCGGTTTTAGCGGGACAGGTTTTGGCCAGCTGGAGTCAAAGCTGCAGAGTACAGTAGCAGTTTCCTAAATCTGCCGCAGTCAACAGACTTAGAAGCAGCGTAATGTGGTCTGGTCACTTTAGAGTCCTGCAGAACAGTTAGCGCACCCTCTGGCTCAGTTGTCCACTCATCTACTCCTTTAACGCTCTCTAATCCTTCCGAGGTCTTGACCTTCAAATCGCTTGAGTAGTGGTCAGCATTTTATCCGCTCAATAAAAAGTCTGTCACAATCAAAGACCGGCATTGCTTGCAGAATCAATCTACGGTGTGTCAGTTTTAATGCTTGTTACTCATGAAAGGATCAATTCCGTTAAGATTTTTTTTTTTTTAATCTCACTGGGATCACAGTTTTTTTGTTGTTGTTTTTTGTGTTTTTTTTTAATTTGAAAAAATGAGTATTTGCTTGGATTCAGGTGAAATGTCAGATTGAAAAGACTTTCAAAAGTATGACAGGCCCAGGTTCTTTGTCTCGCAGTGCCTATTGTAAAACCTGTTTCCCCAAAAATAATCCTGTGGTCTGCATTCGCATGAGAGTGCCGGTCACAACCTCCCGTTTCAAAAGATAATTTTAGCTGTCGAACAGCAGCGGGGTCGTTGCAGGCCTAAAAGCAGACTGGTGGAGAGAGAGGTGGTTCCGGAACGGGGGTAGGAGAGGCTGGGTTGCAGAGGGGACGTTATCTTTAGAAAGCGTTGACGCCACAGAAGCGTGTGAAGAAAGTAGCATGGGTGGAAGTACCTTGAGAAAACTCATGCAAGCAAAAAGAGCAACATGTAAATTCCACCCGAAATGCTCGAGCAGAGATTCAAACCCCAGACCTCACAGTTGTGACTTAGACACACTCACTACTTGGTTACCAAGCTGACACCAAAAGAAAAAAAAATACGTACGATTGGTGTAGTCTGTTACAGTCTCTTTGTGGTTTCGTGGGCACCGCCTTTCTTGTGGGAAGTCCGATTTCCGCGGCTTTGTTGAGTCCAAACATCCACTTGGCCTGATCATACTTTAGGCTCAGAAATTTCTGAAATGCCATATTAGCATGATCCAGTGCAGTTCTATTTATATTTCTAGCTCGATGACAGTCACACAAAAGTCGTTGGTATAAGGAGGTAATGACAGCAATGCGGCTATCCGTTTTCAAGAGCGCATATCCTGAACAGGGTCGCGGGGGTGTGCGGGATCTGATCCCAGCTGACATTGGGCGAAAGTCGGCCCGGACCCTGAACTGGCGTCAGTCAGTTGCAGGGCGCATAAAGAGACGAACAGCCATCCACACCGTCAATGAGCGGATGCACACAAGTCAGTCGTGGACCACTACACCATCAGCCACTCAGCAGTAATACATTTAAAGTTAATTGGGGAAGTAGGACATTTTCATGATGAATGTTGTTTTTCCTTGTGACCAGAATCCCCACATGCAGCAACTACTTTTGCTTTAAGTGATCAAAAATATTGAGCCGGGATGGTATCTGACAGGGATGTCAGACTCATGAGAGGAGTGCAGTCGGTAAAACAAAAGGTGTCCTGGCTTCTGTTCAATCCCATGTGACTCGGCTTTGAGAAATGAAACTCAAGAGTCCCAATTAAGGGCCTCTAATAACCCCCTGTGGTACCATATATGTCCTTAGGTTTACGTAAAGGGCGGGTGATTTTCCTCCACATTTCAGAAGAAATCAGCAACTGAAAAATAAATACACATTCTGAGCATTTTAAAAGATCAGTAATCCCAATTTAAATCGCAATCCCAGGAAAAAAAAACTGCACAGGCTCAACTGGCACGGTGATCCAGTGCCAAGTGGCTGTTTGGATGCCAGCGGGAGTGCCGTCGTCTAGTGCAGCCTGGCTTTGAGGTGCAAGGAGAGAAAACAGCTGGTTCCGACAGCGATTTACTGTGCGGGCTGCAGGAGATAAGGCCTGGCAATGTCATGGTGTGACAGGGAGATAATGTTTGGCGATGGCTAAGCTAGGAGGGGGGCAGTCGAACAGGACATCTGTGGCTTTGCAGTCATTAAGGCCCAGACACATTACGGCAGAGCTGAATTGCTGCTCTGCACTAACGCAGTCTGGAGGCTCGTTTACATCAAAAGGTATCATTCAGTCTATTTGGATACAGGATGCAATTTGTTGGGGGGGGTTCTGTTGTCTAAAATTGTGGAGTGTCCCTAAATAACTCATCCGTACCGTACCACTTTTGGCAACCTAATGATGGGGTTCCAAAGACACGCGACTGACATAGAATCCGAACTTCCACTTCCCCGCTTAAATGGGAATTAGACAAAACCGCGGTTGTTATTTGTTCCCTATATTGCGTACCTCGTCTTTGTTCAAGTCATACGTCGGGGTATGTTGGTGTGATTCTATTTTAAGCGCATAGCTTACGTAGATGTCACCATCTGCCTCCCCGACACCCCCTCCTCCACACACACAAATGCAAGCCAGATCAGGGCTTACCAGGCCAAAGCATACCGTGGTTGAGCTAAGTCTTTACTATTATTCAAATTGATCCAGTTTCAAGCCAGAGTAATGCCGATTTCAAGCATCTTCCTGGCGTTGTTATTCATACGGCGTACACATGCTTGTCGGCAATTTTGACCTTGATCAGAAATTGAGTCAACCGCGACAGTGATCTTGCACAGCTTGAAAGAAAGTTACCATTATGGTTGGATGCAGTGGCCACTTTCTTTACCTTTGTGTCTGTCTTCTTGGTTTGCATTTTTGTTGGCACAGATCAAGGCATAAATAACAAGGAAAGCCCGTTGCTTTGTTTTTAGCGTTCCTTTTAAGCAATAGCAGAATGAATCCATCGTCTATAGTCCGCCGCTCATCCAGTTCAGCTGACTTTGGCCCGAGAGCGGCTACACCCTGGACGAGTCAGTCAATCACGGGGACACATAATGAGACGAGCATTCGCACAAACATTCACGCTGCCACTGGCTGGGAAATGAATTGGTAGGAACGGCTTCTTCATTTGTTTGACAGTTGTCAAAAGTTTTAAATATGTGCTATCCCACACCAGCAATGTTCCCACTGTACAAAGTCACGGGACCTTCACTTGTCAAGTCACTTCAAGTCAAGTCCAACTTTATTGTCAAATATTGTACAGTTAAGACCCAAAGAATTCTGCAGTCTGACTAGCTTTACCCTAGCATGACTTTCCTTCTCTGGCGATCTATATTGACACTCTTTTGCTCACCTCTGGCTCAAAAGGTAACGCCGGTGTGTGTCAACAAAGATATTTTGTATGCGTGGCGTCTCAATCTGTTTTCCTACAAATGAGGATAGAGGACACCCTCATCTACGGTCGGTCACAGCAAGAAGGAAATACAGGGAAAAATCGCTCGCATAGTTTCCCCTTTACCCTCACCGCCAGGCTGCAAGAGCCCACATGAGTCATGGCTTACTGCTGCTGTGGGAGATGTGGAGCTGGTGAGGTATTATGGACGGAGGTGTAAAGTGGTGGAAGTAGCGGAATTATTCGGCAGTAGGTGGAAAGCTCCAAACATGTATCTGACCCGGGGGCTGCCGGCTTGGTGTGTTCTCTGACTTTCAGCTCGTATGTCGATTCAATTTCTGAGCCATTCATGGCACATTACAAAAAAAAAATTTAGAATAGACAACAAACATGCATCGCTTTTTTCCTAGGTGTTATACTGAATAAATATCAAATCCGGTACAGACAAAAAACTGTTGTGTTTCGCTTGCTGTGGATGTGGCAGGGTTTTCCCAGGCCTGCCGTTGTGCTGACAAACATGAGCGCTCCAACTGCTGTGCTGTGGCTGTTTGGGGCGAGCTCCTCTAAGCCTCAATGCACGTACTGGAAAAATAATAGCCTGTGTAAAACGAGTGGACGGCGCAACGAGTGACTCAGTGGCAACTTTGAGTTGGGGTCCAAGGGGGTTGCGCACCACCAGAACCAGCCACTGCCACTGTTTGTTTTTTTCCTCTCTTCCGAAGAAGCTTTTTAAAATTTATGACTGAGGAGAGTCAGTACATCGTTCATATTCCATTCATTTCCTTTGAGTTTGTCTGTCAAACTTTCTCTTTCTGTCGTCGTTTTGCCGTTCAAACAGCCCTAGTGGGCATGGTTGAAGTATTCTGTTTTGTCATCTGCCTTAGGGGCACCTATTAGCGCTGCCTAACAACAACAAGCCTCTTGGCTATCCAAACATGTTGCATAACCAGAAGACAGAATGCGAACAATTGGCTTCTACGTTCCTGCCTCTACTATAGAAACTATTCCCGAAATCTGATTTAACTTGCCGTGAGAAGACAAATAGGAATTTAAAAATAGCACACCACAAAGTTTGATGGAGGCCTCTAGTTTTCTTGGCACGAAGTTTACCAAAGTGTGGGGTGACCTGCCATTGTTTTCGAAAAAAAATCCCCAAAACACACACCACGGTGAGTGCTTGTTTTTCACTGTCGCTGCATGCGAAGGTTTAAAAATATATTTGTAAAAAAAAAAAAAAGAAAAAAAAAAGGCCTTTTGCACCACTGGAGCCAAGATTCAAGACAATGAAAGCCAAAACTCCAAACTTGAGGTTTTAAATCACGATCCGCATTGTATGGAAGAAACACATATATCACTTCATGTGTGCTCAGCTGTATGAGTGTGGATCACTGTAAAGTCTGCAGTTTTACTTATCGCCACTGAGCGCGTCTCTGCAAACCTCCGGCTCATCTGTTTTAATCATTTTCCGATGATTACATAATGCAATAAAACATTAGGATCACCGCAAGATAAACAAACCGAGCACGCGCGGGAGAATCTGCATGCTTCGGGTCCGATCCAGTAGTTGTTTTTTTTTTTTAAAAGGGATGATGTGTTTAGGGGCTTTGTGAGAAGAGCGAAATGAAGAGAGAGAGAGAGAGAGAGAGGGAGAGAGGGGGATGCGTTCCAGGGAAAACTGGTGAATCCGTCAGGAGAGGAAACACACATGGAAGACAAAACAAGTGGGAGACGCACCTGCCGAAATTTGCAAAAGGTAAAGACATAAGTAAAGACGGCCCCATTCTTTGCTTTCCTCAATGTCGAGAGCCGTATGAGTTCTCTGGCCACGGACCGAATGGAACAGGAAGCTCCTCTCGTGGTCCAATACAAGCACATGGTAACTGCTGCGTCATGAAGTCTGCGTGCAGGCTCACAGAAGTCATATCATGAATTCAGATTTTCCAAGATAGCATTGCTCAGCAAGGTGTTGTGTCAGAGAATAAAATCATTGCAAGACCTATCGCGAAGGATTATAGATGAAAGTTCCAATCGCTGTGCTCGTCATCTAATTTTCCCTCCGCTGTTTATTCGACATGCGACATCACTGCACATGCGCGCCGAGGCCAGTCGATGAACAATGACGTGAAGCGAGCGTGAGAAGTGCGAGAGGGTGTGAAAGGGAATGACAAAGGGTGGGTGGGGGTTGTTTGAGACACAACACTGAGCACTTGTTTCACACGTGGACGCCAAAATCTGGGAGGGAGCGCGGAGCGTTTCGCACAATGACTTGCAATTGAATTCTAATTAGGAGGCCAGCCATGGTATGACGCTGTTAAATAACTTAGCACGGTTTAGATTTCTATTTTAAAACAGTGGGATCTTGAAGGTTGACGACAATTTGTACAAGGGAACCATTTTTTTTTCCCCCCCATGGGAAATGCTTCCAGAGTCTGAAATCCTAAACCCCTTTGTGCTCATTAGGGCCACATGTGAGCTGGATCCAATCACAGGGTCCAAACAAACGTTCACACTTACTGTACATTCAGTCCTGCGCACATCCTGGACATTTGCATTGGAGCTTGCACAATTTTATTTTGCATGTATCCCAGAGGAAAACTCCACACACACACGCACACAAAATTCATGGGCGCTCCATCGTCATCTGCAACATCAGCAACCTCCAGCGCTCCTCCTCATGGGCCAAGACCAACAGAGAGAAAATAGACCGTCGCAAAATAACAGAGTTGTCCTCCCTCTCGTCGTCACGGCCTGCCAAATGTTCCTTTCTGCCTCGCTTTGACATGAGAATGTCATCGAGCATTATTATCCTAACTGTATTAACCTCAGGGAGATTGATGGGTTATTTTTTTCCCCCCTTCTAAGCTGACGCTCGTGAACATGCATTACTAGCTGCACGTTGACACAGCAATACTCTGATCCCCTTTGGATCATAAAAATGGAAGTGATTGTCATTTTAAAAAATGAATGCAAGATGAGTTGGCGCAATCATTTTGACTGTCAAGTAAGTGGCTGGAAAAGTGCAGCTGTTGGTGGAATGTAGTCCAAAATCATCCATCCATTCAAGTGATTTAGTTTTATAATTTGTCACATGCAAAATCTCCGGTAATTTCCTGCGGTGTACCTCTGGGCTTACTCTGTGAGACACTTTCATTCTCCAGTCGAACGAATGCCATTTTGTTTCTATTTTATCCCCTAGAATAAAATGGACGCATTTTTCTGTGACATCAATACTTGGATGAAAATGTCTCATGTTTATGTGTGAAGTAACTGGGGTTGATAATGCACAAATGTGGGAGGTATTCATTTTGACAATATATATTGCAAAAGTTTAAGAGCCAACTGATGGGTTGAGCCACACAGCTGGATTTTTTTGTTTGTTTGTTTTTAGAGGCGTGCTGTTAAAATCTTTGAGTAACACAAGACAGAGGTTTCAGCTGAGCTTAAATGGGGGGCCTTCCATCTGTGGCGCGCCCCTTTCAAGCCTGACATAGTCGTTTTCCAGTCAGAAATATCAATGAGACTATTTAATCCGTAACGCTAACTACCATTGCTAATGTCATTTGGAGACCATTTTTGTCATTAATTTGACTAACGGCAGAACGTATCGCAAATGGTAACCGTGTGCCTACAACGTCAGCCTCAGTTGACTCGTGTGAGTAGATGCGGTGTAAAATGCTGGGGGATTAGTCAAAGCTGAAGGGTCACCACGCTAATCTCATTATGGCGGGAGAAGGAGGGATCTCAGCACTCCTGAGCGATTTACCGTGGGGGAATCCCTACTGATCGGTCCAAAGAGAGAACAACTAAATGAATGAATATCAAGTCAGATAAACTGTAAAGGAAATGTTGCTAATTCCACGTCACTTTTGAATCCTCTCAGCTGCCTGACGTCACTTTGCTCGGCTTCTGTTTGCGAGTCAGGTGCCCAGTTTTTGGCAAACGACGGAGGGGCCTTTTTTTCATTTGCCGGTGGTGCTGGATATTTGGCTGTGGTTTCAGCAAAGTTGCAAGGGCATAGCAAATGATTGACACCTCATTAGTCATGATTACATAAACTAATCACTGTCACTTTAATTGCATTTAAAATATATGGCCAAAGAAATAAATCACTTCATGGAAAAAAAACAAAATAACGCCTGAGCTCGGCTGTAACTTCAACAGCCAGTCAACACACA
Organism: Hippocampus comes; assembly: GCF_001891065.2. Classification (NCBI taxonomy): domain Eukaryota; kingdom Metazoa; phylum Chordata; class Actinopteri; order Syngnathiformes; family Syngnathidae; genus Hippocampus; species Hippocampus comes. The sequence goes on along the minus strand of NW_017805478.1, from coordinate 789,618 downwards.
GAAGTGTGTCTTGCTCCACCTCCCCTTAAAATCGATAACTAGCCTCTAATGAACATTTTATTCTCTCTGCAGTTGAGCAAGAGAATACCCCCTGTGCCCTATTTGAGAAAAAAAATGGCCTTAAAAATCGACCACAGGCGTTTATAATCAAACGTATTACAGCAATAGCAGCCCATGGTGGTTTTTATTTTTTCTCTTGACTTTTGAAAATCTATTTTAAGGTGGAATATGGGATTAAATTATGTGCTGAGGTTGCCACAATGCAGCCAGCGCCTGTGAGGTCGGGGTGAAGAACTATGCGTCCTTTCCGGAAAAAAAAAAAAAAAAAAACCAGTCACAGTTTGAACCGAAAACGTGTCATCCAGTCTGCATCCACATTCCGTGTGCACATAAGCGCCTGGCGTGCACATACAGCGCTCGAATACAAGTACAAGCCACAATGACACATCCCAGCCAGTGTTTCAGGTTTCCTTATGACAATAATAAAACGCGTGGCCGGGGAAAAATGAGAGCCTGGTCTGTGTAGGCCACGTGGACAGCCAACTCTTCTCTTGGAACGCCACGGCTTTTGCTTTTGTTGTTTTTTTTTTTTGTTGTTTTTTTTCCCTCTTTCCTGCTTCTTCTCTGTCTCCCTCCCTCAGCAACTGGAGGCATTTGTCTTCATCTATCTTAAGACGTGCCTTGTTTGTGAGTTATTGAAATTCCAATCTCATGCAAGAGTAAAAACAAACTGCGCTTCGAGTCTAATTAACTGTTCCTGTTCAGGTATGTTGAGGAACCTGCATAGTCACACCTGTGCTGTACGGACAAAAGTAATGGGACACCTGGCCTTTAGATTTCCATGGCCTCATTTTGGGGCCTTTTACAACCTCCGGGACGTGCAATGTCTCATTTTACACCACAGTGAATTGGGCCACGTTTGGACCTTATCACAACTGCTGACATGCCTCTGATGGACAGCAGATGTTTCAGTCAAGGTTACCCTGACAGCTTTCGCTCACAGCTTGGTGAGGAACACAGTTGTCACTCGAGGGTCTTTGTGCGGTTGCAAGTGCGATCCAGCGGCGCAGACACAGCGTTCCCGGCTTTGACTTGAAAGCAAACTCAGAAATGGTGGCAACAAAGCCATAAAAGTGGTGCAGGCAACCTTTTATAGTCCCCATAAGGAAACGATCACCATTATAAAGTGCATAACAAATAGGCTAGTGGTTTGACCTATAATCCTGGCTGCCATTTTCGAGTGAAAAACAGTTTGTCTGTGTTTTTGTACTGCCACATTTTACGCACGTGGAAACGCCATCCACTCACATGACACGTCGTGAGGGACAGCTGCACAATCTGGTCGGATCCAAAACAAATATTGGATATACCTGCAGTGTGATGCGGTGCGCTTCGTCACAGCTTTGACAGTGTCCATCAAAAGCTGGCTATACTTTTTCAGACGGCTTTGATACTGCGATAGGGCTCATTGGATTGTGGCCAGTGAGTGCGCAGTGTCTCAATGTTGAAGTATTTTCTTATCGGATTCATTTTCCTCGACTTATGACACGGCCGAACAGCCAGTCACGCTCCCATTCACACCGATGCAACAATTTTGTGAAGCTAAAACGTGCATCTTTTTGGGAAGTAGGAGGAAGCTGGAACACGCAGAGACAAAGCGATCCACACAAAAGAGACCAGATTCAAACATCAAACCTCGGACCTGCAAGGCAGATGTGCTAACCATAAGTTCACCATGCTGCTCTTCTCCGCAACCAGTTTAATTTTGCTCTCGCATGCCTGACTCAATTATTTTTGTATGCTGAGCACTGCCTAGGCTTCATTTAGAATGTTTGATGATGTTGGCTACTGTTGCCATCTCCAGTGGAGACTGTTGAAGCAGTATCGCACCAGAACGAGTCAAGTGAGAGATCGAATCGCGGCCGTGTTGATATAGAGTGCAACGCCGTGACCTCGAGTGTGACATGGCTTCCATCAAAAAAGCTCGACAACCAGCATTCATTCATCAACGGTAATAAGCAGCAAAAAAATCGGACTTATTTGTTTATTTCATCAATTGCTTCGTCTCAGCCGCAACACTTATAGCAGTGGCGTTAGCCATGGAGTTAGTTGCTTGCAAAATAATAACAATAATAATAATTGGAGTTTTTGACATCCTTTGTTAGCTAAGTGACCGCTGGTGTAGGCCGAATAAACAGATTACAACACCAGTGAGGCAACACCTGTGATATGTCAAATCCCCGTGTTGTACAGAATACTTTGTCGCTCATGGATGACTCTTGTCCAATCAACTTGTTTGGTTGCAACTTGGCTGTTGCATGGAGAGACATCTTCCACGGTTGTTGCTTCGATGGAGAGACAGAGAGGCGCGTCATTCTTGGTGTGGAATGATAATGATTGTGACCCTGGCCGTGGGTTAGCCTCACTTTGGTTCACTGATTGTTACCACTGAGCTCCATACACACACACAGACAGACAGACAGGCAGGCCAGCGCCGCAACCTTGCGAGCCCGCCTCCGGGCATACGTCAGGGGTGCTGCTTTTTAAACGTATGTCCTCTCGTTCATACGCTTTTAGCAAAATAGTTCCAAAGGATCACATATGGAGGACAGTTCACAAGGTCATAAATAGAATATTTTTGTTTCTTTTTTAATTTTGGAAGATGGACACGGTTTAAGTATCATTGCAGTGTTATCAGCACTTAAAACATTTGGTCCCGAGTACTTTCCATGTCGTGACCTGAATACCTCACTGCTGAAACCCAGCCTGCGGCTCATTAACATTCCATTACAACTCTAATCACTGCTGCAACGTGTACAAGTGTGCGTGTGTGTGTGTGTCCGTGCGTGGCAGACAGGGGGTGAGAGGTCGTACACGTGCCGTGCGGCCACTGAGGCCACGGCGAAAGTGTGCGCTGCCGCGTTCAGTGCCAGCGGCCAGCAGGGCACTGATGTGTGCTGATGAATTCCATCGACTCACACTCAATTTATTGTCAAAACCTTTGCACATCTGAGCCTCATTCAGAGGTTTTTTTTCATCAAATGTTTAAAGCCGGGGAATAAACAAAACCTGCCAAAAAGGAAGTGCTATCTTTGGCTTTTGGGGATATTCCGAATTAAATCATAACACTTCACAACCACATGTCTGATTTTCGCTCTCGCTGTCTTCCTGCAGAACGACTGTACAACTCCAACGGACGCGACTTGAGGAGGGCGCTGTTTTCGCTCAAGCAAATTTTTCAGGTAACGTGGACCGAAACTTGCTGTCGCGCCCACAACCTCACAGTCAAGTCGTTGGTAGCGTTGCGTAACATTTTGGTAACTGCGGTGGCCACGCTCGCCACCTCACCAACGTGGCATTTTTGGGTGTTCCTTTTCATGCTCAGGGACTTGTTATTGTTATTTTCTGTTTACGTTTTATTTTTATCCCCTGACATTTGAAAAGAGACATCCGTGCTCTCTGCTGTTAAAATGTTGAGGGCATAAAGGTCAACACATGAAGCATTTTTTTTTCACAAGGCTATGGGAAAATGTTGCTTTGTTTTGATAGCATAAAAGTCTAGTCAGGGCTAGCTAATGTGATGGAAGTTAATAAAAGAGGGAAAATAATTACATTTTTTGCCAATGCGCCAAGTTATCAAAATGAGTACTGTGTATAACTGTCATGCAAATGAATTTTTACTTTTGTACATAAGTGCATTGTCAGGGGCCAGTCATATTTTCGTCACATGACTCCCGCTGAGTTCTTACATTATATTCATGCAGAGTATGTTTTTTCTGGAATACACAAAAGAAGACTTTTCATATTGTCACCAAATGAAGATCACCCACACACTGCAGACAAATGGAATCCCATTTGAATATGTAGTTGGGTACATAGCTTTATTTCAAGTCTTTTGCAAGTCAAATCTTCTTGATGCAGAACAACACATCAGATAAAAATAGAAGTTGTGCTTTCGAAATAGTGCGTCTGTGGCGTGGGCTGCTTCCTTTGGGTTTGGTAACATAATGAACTTGTTGATCTTGTTTGTATCGTTAGGTCGAAAAGGCACGAACAAATTGTACAAATTGCGTTTGATTGTGACGGTTTAATGTCAAATAGAACTTTGCTGCCTCCTGCTGGGAGGGAGAAATAATGCAATTTGGAAGAAGTGGACCTGTATTTTGATGATTGTGTGGTGGTGTCATCTCGCCGACGATATGAGCTTCATTTCCATTTTTTTTCTGTACACCAGGATGACAAAGACCTTGTCCATGAGTTTGTGATGGCCGAAGGCTTGACGTGTCTCATCAAAGTGGGCGCAGAAGCCGACCAAAACTACCAGAACTACATTTTAAGAGGTATAGAAAACAGTCAAGTCGGGCGGAAATACAAAGGGCAAAAGTCCACAAGGTTTCGTCATTTTGAAACGGCTGCGTTCCTCCTCACTTTTTCATTGTACGTGTGTTCATTTTCACGTGTTGGACAGCCCTGGGACAGATCATGCTGTATGTTGACGGGATGAACGGCGTCATTGGCCACACGGAGACAATCGAGTGGCTTTACACGCTTGTCGGGTCAAAGGTAAAACATCCTCAAATCCGAAACGATTTGCCTGATGGCCTGGTCCAGTACAAATGTAATTTCCTCTCTTCTAGTTCCGTCTCGTGTTAAAAACAGCCATGAAACTGTTGCTGGTCTTTGTGGAGTACTCCGAGTCCAACGCGCCGCTTCTCATCGAAGCCATCGCCACGGTGGATTCCAAGAGAGGTGCGCTGATGAAACCCATCATTTGGAATCGGGTCGATTGACAAATTCTTTCGGAGGTTGAAGATTTGAACTGGCGTGTGCAGGTTGCAAAGCGTGGTCGAATGCCATGGAGATCTTGCAAGAGAAAGACGGCGTGGACACCGAGCTGCTGGTCTATGCCATGACCCTCATCAATAAGGTATTCCAAAGATAATAATTGCTGGTCTAGTGAAGCCTTGTTTAGTGGAAGCGATAACATTCCAGAGCCACCTGGAGCTTACTAGAGCTGAGATGGCAGCCTTCTCCGTCCGTGTCTTTTTCTTGTTCTTGTTCTTAATTGTTGTCTAGCTCAGTGGACTGCCCAACATGTTGCGGCACAACCGGGTTCTCCACTGAAGACTCTTTAGAAAAGTGTTTCGACTCGCAACGCTATTCCCGTCAACTCTGTCCCTTTTTTTGTTTTGTCAGACTTTGGCAGCCTTACCAGACCAAGACTCCTTCTACGACATGGTGGACGGTCTGGAGGAGCAAGGAATGGAGACGGTAACTCAGAGACACCTGAATCGGAAAGGCACCGATCTGGACTTGGTTGAGCAGCTCAACATCTATGAGGTTTGCATATGAATAGTGGAAAACTAAGCGCCGCTCCCTTGTGTAAACGGCTCGCTCATATTCATCCACCAGTCCACTCTTCGGCACGAGGATGGCGACGACGACGGCCAGCCTCCGCCGACGGGTCGCCGGGATCGCCGGCGAGCCAGCATCGGGGGCGGCGATAAGCGGTGCGGTTTGGAGAGGAGGCGAAGCCGCAGGGCTTCGCTGGTGCGATCCGGGCAGGCGTCCCCCTGCAGCCCCGCGTCCCCCCAGAGGACGGTCTTTCACCCCTTTAACGGACACAGGCCCGAGGAGATTAGCGAGAGGTGAGGGAGATGCAGACAAAGGCGCAAAGTAATCATAATCCATCCGTTACTTCTTACAAGAGTTATCTGGAATGACTTGGAAAAAAAACATCTGACTGTTTGGCATCATACGTTGTGCAAGTTATTACAGGTGCATCTCAACAAATAATGAGTTTCACTTTTTGAAGCGAGCTTCCGAAGTTCAACGGGTTTTCCAAGATTTTTCTTCTTGATTAGGAAGCGCCCACTGTAGGCTGCATGGATGGTGTCCACATATTGATGGTGTGTGATCGAGGTTCCGAAGTGGAACGACTGACGTCATGCGTTCATGAAATCAAGGCTTCATCGTCATTCCATCTAACCCTCTCCATCAATTCACGTCCCGTGCCCGTGTTGCATCTTGACTGCGTGAATGCTGAAATCAACGTCTGCCCAGATGCTGTTCCGCAACACGTCAAGAATGCAAATCGCTCAGCATTTTTTTGGTTGATTGGAACTTTCCAACGAGCCTCCAATCCGACTGCCCTGACGTCTTTACCTATGCTGCTTAAAACCACTAGAGGGCAGAGTTGCATGATATGAAAGACGATCTGGTGTTCCTCTGAATGGTGCTCGATTCATTTCTCATTCATATTCTGGGTTTGTGATGTCATGTTTTTTGTGTAATTCTTTTCCACCTTGCATCCATTCTCCTGCCATCCGCCTGTGCATGTAATCAAACCTCCTGTCTACCCCCCTCCCTCCACCCGACTCCTTCCAATAGAGATGAGGAATGTGAGGATGCAGTGATCAAGCAGTCCCAAGAGGATGAGCCTGTACTGACTGAGACTGATTTCGATGAAAACGATGACGCTTTTTTGCCTAGCCCGAGTAGTACCAGGTACAATGGGTCAAACTGCGGAGTCTTTCAAAAAAAAACCCTAAAAAACCCTCAGGAGCTCCTCTAAACGATGACAAAACGTTGACAGTTTTGCAGTTGGTTTGGGTTCCCATTGCCATTGCCTTCTTTTTCACGTTGACCTCTTCTTCCGATCCTTCTCTCCCTAGCCCGGTAAGGCATCTTCCATCTATCATTCAACGGACATTCCAGTCCATCACCATCACGTCCAAACCCGTCCATGAGCGAGATGCCGGCAATTGGAAGGCATCCCCTCCGGCAAGCGCCCTGAGCTCCCCCTTGGCGCCGGTGTCACCGCCCCCCGCGCCCCCTCCTCCCATGCCCTCCCCCCTCAGCGCCCCCTCGCTTTTGGCCGCCCTGTTGGCCAGGAAGAGGGTGACCAGCACCGTGCCGGCCACCAAAGAGATCAGCCAGCCGTTGCGCGGCGGCTCCTGTTTCTCCCCCGAGCACCTGCCCTACAAGCCCCACTCGCCCTTCCACCTCTTCTCCTACGATCTGGATGACGAGACGTCACCTCAATCTCCACCCAAACCCTGTGTGGAGACGGACAATCCCGCAGTTCCAAGGTCAGAGGGACACCCGGACTTGAATTTTCTTCTTGGGGGTCGGGGCTTTTTCCTCCGTCTTTTCTTCTTCACAATCTCCACTTTTGCGAGTGTTCACTGATCTTTTTTAGTCACTTCACTTCTCTTTAATCCTGTCACTGAAAAAGGCTTCCGCACTTGCTCGAAGACTCACTTTGCTTCCCGGCACACTCCTCCCCCGTTCCTTTTTGCTCTCAATTTTGTTTTTTTCACTCTTCACCTGTGGACTTTGATGGATCTTCTCCTCACTTCTTAACATTTGTATTTGCGGTGACTCTTTTCACTTTCTCAGTCTTCTTTTGATGCATCGTTCCCTTTGCGCTTGGATCTGCTCTTCAAGTCGTTTGATTTCAATCCTTCTTCTGTCTTTTCTCGGAAATGATGGATTGATGTACCTGATCGGACAGTGAAACATAGAGCGGCGGGAAAAGTAACCGCAGAGAAACTAATCTTGCACATCCATAATAAAATGAAAGCCCGCACCAACATATTCGTGGTTTTGTGGTCAGAGCGGAATCGCACCAACCACGTTTCACTTTCTTGCCTCGGACTGCTCAGTCGACATATTGCTTCGCTTAAATGGCCGTCTCACAGCCATGGTGTTTCCTGTTCCTTTTTTTTTTCTCCAAGGAACGGGGGTCTCGCGTCTTACTCCACTCACAGCGGCCCCTCGACACCCACCAGTCCCAGGTGAGGTCACCTGACCCACAAGTGCCCACATGTCACCCTCACCGTCATGCCTTTTCAGTGTGTCTCCATGCTCCAGTGTGGACTCACTCGTGCCCGATGTTGAGGTGTCTCTCGGGCGAATGAGCTGCTCAGATACATGACGACAATATGAAAACGGTTCAGAGAACGAATAAAGAATGATCATTTTATTCTCCCTCAGGCCTCCCCTGGGAGGGCTCCTCTCCTCCTCGTACCGGCAACACCAGGAGTCTTTGGCGGCCGAGCGAGAGCGGCGGCGCGTGGAGAGGGAGGAGAGGTTACAAAGGATCGAACGAGAGGAGAGGACCAAACACAGGTGTGCCCTGGGTTCCGCTTGGCGTTGGCTTGAGGGTGACGCGCATGCTATTTTATAGGCTTTGCTTTCATGTACAGGGAGGGGGGAAAAAACTCTCAAACCACCTGATCCACAGTCAGATAATGCAACTTTCGTGCCTCAAGGACTGTTACTTAGGACCAAACACAGGTGTGCCCTGGGTTCCGCTTGGCTTTGGCTTGAGGGTGACGTGCATGCTATTTTATAGGCTTTGCTTTCATGTACGGGGAAGGGAAAAAAACTCTCAAATCACCTGATCCACAGTCAGATAATGCAACTCTCGTGCCTCAAGGACTGTCACTTATTTTGCCACCCCCCCGACCCAAAAAAAAAAAACAAAACGCATCAAAATTTCTTCTCCGTGCGGTTACGTGACATCACAATTTATCACGACTTGCTGATCATACTTCAATTTTTTTGTCAATGTGTGTGCCACAGCCGAGACTATGTGGATAAAATGGAAGAGGCCAGGGTGGCGCGGGAAGAAAGGTAAGCATAAGAAAAAAAATTGAAATGCAGCACATCACGGAGGAAGCGCTCACACAGTTTTGCCATACAGGCACCGACATTGTAGCCTGCTTTCCTCGCTTTGCCGTCACCAAAACAAATACATGAACTTTTTGGGCTTTATGATCCTCGACTCCTTCCTGTTTATTTGCTGTGTGCACAGATCCCCGTTCACAGACACTCTCCCGTCACGCACAGCAGGAGATTATTGGTCGGAAACATGAAAAGATTTTGTCATTTAGTAGGAAGTCGTCCATCATGCAAGTGTTATTTTTACAGTCAAAGCTGCTTACTTTTTTTGCGAGCATCCTTTTTTTTTTTTTTTTCACTGTAAAATTGTAAATAGTTCAGTGGGGGCCAAGGTTATTACAGTTCATGAAAACGAACATAAGAATTCAAATGTGTTCATGAATGAAATACTCTTGCAGTACATCCGTCGGTTCTTTGAGTACTTAACGACCCAATACTTAGTGACCTTTTGTAAAAATTTTGCACTCAACAAATACTCCATATATTAAAAAAAAAAAAAAACTAAAATTGATGCTAAAACTAATAAAAATGCCCTCATTTTGTACAAGTTCCAGCACTCGTGTGAAAGTTTCCCTCACTTCTCATGAGAATTAACGCCGGCTAACATGCGGAACCGAGATGTCACTCGCGCGTTTGCATACTGATGCAAATATTTTGCGTTCCCTGCTCACTAAGAGCGTCAACCGCGATGAAACCGTGTGTGTGTGCGTGTGTGTGTGTGGCCTTTCCCTCATAGAAATACTTAGCATACAGTGCTTCACCTTGCCAAGAGGAAACCTTATTGTATCCATCCACTCAAAGGGTTCTTTGGCAGGGGCTGGGGGGTCGTGTTTGGATCTCAGCGCTCTGCAGACGGGACTGCCGCTTCATCCACCACAATACACAGTTGGCCACACTTCTTCCCTCACCCCACACCGTACTAACACACACACAAAGCAGTATCCAGTTCCCCTTGGACCTCTGAAGTGGTCTGATGCTAATGAACTGGGAACAGAAGGGCCACATATTCATGGGAAAGAGAGGAGGGGTTAGGGGAAGGAGCAGAGAGAGGAAGAAAGTCCACCCTGCACCAATCTCAATCTCCAGCCGGCAGGTTGGATGGTGCGGGGCGGTGAGAGGAGGAAGCGGGGGAAAGGCGATTGAACGTAAACACCTTCAAAGCAACCAAACAAGTGTGACGCATGCCTTTATTCCTCATTGAAACCGAACTTGTGCGATCCGCCCTGGCAGGTATAAGAATGTAGAGCGCCTGGCGGCCGAGGAATACGAGAAGGAGCGCGTTCCCCGCGGGCCGAGGACTCACCCCGACCTCGACCTGACCTTCGAACCCTCCGACACGTGGCGGTCGTCGTCGACGCGCAGCGGCACCCCATCGTCGCGAGAGGAGGCCGAGGCCGACGACGAAGCTGAAGACACCGCCGGCCCTTAAACCGCTGCAACGCGCGCCTATTTGCTTTGTTTGTACTAAGGCCAAAACCTTGTCTATAATAGAATTATTACTTTGCTTTTGCTTTTATTACTTCTTTGTGGTGCAAATTTCGATTGGTGCGACTTCATTCGTGGAGCAACTTCTGGTCAGAAAAATAGGGTTCTTGATTTTGGTCTCCAACCCCTGCAAATAGCAGGGGAACGCGACTACTTTTCCATTTCGACAGCACTTTGGCACCGTCTTGACCAAACCATGAAAAGATGAGTCTTCCAGCGAATACCTCGGGATTGATAGATGACACTGAAAAAACACAAACAGGTGCATTCGGAAACTGCAAACCGAGTTGAAGTGAAGTGGGAGCTGAAGCAAAAGCAGCGGAGGGGTGCTCCTTTGAAAAAACGAAATGCAAGATAGAGGGAAATGGGTGAAAGGGCTATTCTAAAAGTGCCTTCTTTTTTTGGGGGGAGCGCACAGCCGTGAGGCGTGTACAGTAGCTGAGTCGGGCAACGAGGCCTCACGACCGTTGTTTTTCTAACCTCGCCGGCATCACTACGCCCACTGTAGTCCGAGTTGTGTTTCGAGGCAAACAGGTTCTTCATTTCCTGTTCGTATTCCAATTGCCGTCACAACCCGACTTTGTGTGCCTGGGATGTGGTTTGGCATTAGTCGAGTCATGTTTGTTTTACTTGCGAGCGTGCGTGCAGATGTGCGTTGACCCCCGTGTCCTTGTACAAACAGAAGTCCCCTTGAACCCCGCGAAAAACGCGAGGTGTTACACCACGTTTCCGTGGCATTTGGATACGAGTGTTGCGGAAAATAAAGAAAGAATGTATTTCTCGGTGACAGAGGAAGCCGATGACTCGAGGGCCAGCGTAGGACCCGAGGACAAAGAGGCTGAAGAAGAACCAGAGGAGCAAGAGGAGGAGGAGAAAAAGGAGGAGGCCCAAGAGGAAGCGGAGACAGAAAGCGAGGGGGAAGGCGAGGAGGAGGAGGAGGAGGAGGAGGAGCCTCAAGCGGCAAAGGAGCACGAGGAGGCGGAGGAGGACAGCGGCATCCTGAGCGACAAGGAGCGGCAAAATGAGGAGGTGAACGAGAAGGACAACTGCTCCGCCTCCAGCATCTCTTCAGCCAGCAGCACCCTGGAGAGAGAGGAGCCAGCGAACGCGGAGAACGGTGAGGCGATTTCGGCTGTTTCCGTCCAGCCATTTTCTCATCCGCTTATCCTAACCGGGGGGTCGCGGGCGTGCTGGAGTCTATCGCAGCCGTCTTCGGGCAGAGTAGGCGGGGGTACAACCTGAACCGGTTGCCAGCCCGGAACGGTGAGGCCATTTCGGCTGTTTCCGTCCAGCCGTTTTCTCATCCGCTTATCCTCACCGGGGGTCGCGGGCGTGCTGGAGTCTATCGCAGCCGCCTTCGGGCAGAGTAGGCGGGGGTACAACCTGAGCCGGTTGCCAGCCCATCGCAGGGCACACGTAGACGAACAAACCATTCGCGCTCACAATCACACCGAAGGACAATTAAGAGGGTTCCATGAACCTGCCGTGCATGTTTTTTTTTTTTTTTGGGGTGTGGGAGGAAACCGGAATACCCGAGGAAAAGCGACGCAGGCACGGGGAGAACATGGAAACTCCACACAGGAAGGCCGGAGTCGGAATCGAACCCTGCGCCTCTGCACTGTGAGGCCGACGTGCTAACCAGTCGTCCACCGGGCGTTATTTCAAACCTTTGAAGGGCAACCAGGGTTATATTTGTATGGGAAATTTCATTATTGGTCGGGGTCATTGTTTTTGAATTGAATTTTTTTTTTAGCTTGAATTAGTTTTGAGACTGGGTTCATTTTTTTAATGAGTTTTAGTTTTTCAAAATGTGCAATTCTTGCATGCAAGTTTGAAAATAAACATCGCAGACAACAATAGCATTTTTAAAACAACCATCCACAAATCAAATACCCGGACTGTATAAAAGACTTTGAAGTACGACAAGTGCAGCGCAACGTAGTGCTTCAAGAAATGTGTGCTTCTGCAGGACGATTCATACTTGCCCTTCATCTTCTTTCTTTCAGCCCTCAAAGAAGACGAAGTCAACAAGCAAAGCAGCAAACTCAACAGTAAACTCTTCATGCTGGACATGTTGTACTCGCAAAACAAGAAGCCGTGCGAGGAAGAGGAGGACGCCGAGAAGGAGAAAGAAGAAGGAGAGGGCGAGGAGAAAGAGGAGATGCACAAGGACGCCGAGGGACAGTCGAGCGATGAACTGGCGGACAACAAATCCGAGCAACGGGGGAGCATACGCCAGTTCGCCGAGCGCTTCGGGGACTTGATCAAGGACATGAGCAGCCCCCACCCTCACTTGGACATCCAAGGCGACGATGTGACGCCACTCCTTCCTCCCAAAAAGGAGTCGGACACCATCTGGGACCAACTCTTAGCCAGCCCTCGAGAGCTGCGCATCGGCGACATCAACTTCACGGACCTGACGGAGGACGACGACGTCGACATCCTGGACGCCACTCTGATGGGCGGCTGCGGCGACCTGCCGCCCCCTCCTCCTCCTCCTCCGCCCCCTCCGCCGCCGCCTCCTCCGCACTCCTTGGCCTCCTTCCCTCCGCCCCCGCCCGTGCTGGGCACTTGTCCGCCACCTCCTCCCTTGTCGGCGATGATGCTGCCTCCTCCGCCTCCGCCGTCGTTGAGCTCCCGAATGCCCGGGCCGCCTCCTCCTCCTCCTCCCGAGCCTCTTCTCTTCAACAAGAAGAAGAAGACCATCAGGTTGTTCTGGAATGAGGTGAGGCACGTCAACACGAATCTTCTGCTTTGGCGCGTGCCGTGCACATACGAGGTGTGTTCATTCCTCTTTGACTTTGGATGCTGTTAACGTGTCTTTTCTGGAAAGCATTTTCTTTTGATTTGCCGAAAATGGCCAAATGTTTTTTTTTCGTGACTCATCAGACCGCTGGTGGGGGCAGCAGGGAAAACTCAAATCACATTTTTTGTTCAAGTCATGGCATCCCGACTGTGTGTTCAGGTGCGTCCAGAATCGCCGCACAGGGACTACAAGAGAAATGGAGACTCGGTTTGGTCCAAACTGGATTCAGTGAAATTAGACACAGCCAAACTGGAACATCTGTTTGAGTCCAAGTCGAAAGAAATGCCGGTGATGAAGGTAAGCCTTCTCTTCGTTCTTTTAGGTTAAGCCAGGTCGTGAGTGTTCTGATCGAGATCAAACAACTGCGTTTTTGAAGGCCCAACAAAGCCTGGAACCAAGAGGAGTTGAGATGCGCCCTCGCGCACTTTGAATTGAGTTTGAGTTTCCAAAGACTTACAGCCGAGGTCTACGCAAAGTCTTAATAAAACAACTCGGGTCTCAGTCCTCTAAATCTGTCAGTCACCGTGGGGCTCTTGGGCGTCGAGGACCACCAAAAAGCTTCAAAGCTGGAGACGTGCCTCTTACGAACAAATCGCTCCACAGGCCAAACACACAATGCTTGTTTTCCGTCAGTTTCGGCTTCGGAGGATTATCGGCAATGTGCAAAACGTTAACTCAATGAGCTGAATAGGATTGTCAAAATATTATCAATCCCCGAGTATAATGTTCCCCGCCGTTGCAATCCGCAACCACACTCACCGTCATCGCTACGTCGTTGCACGAACTGGCGTCCTGCGCCTCATTGGATCCTGCATCTCATGAGGTGCTCCTCCCTCAAACAAAACTTTTGAGTCGCCCGCAGCTGCAGACAATAAAACCAACGTGATGAGCTTTTAAATCTTTAAAAGCCCATCAAATGGACCACAGGGTTTGAGAAAAGTCAGTCACGGTCGGAGACCAACGAGACCCAGCGGTGAGCTTCTCGCTGTGTTTGCCTCTCTTAGAAAACGGCAGCGGACGGCAAGCGGCAAGAGATCATCGTGCTGGATTCCAAAAGGAGCAACGCCATCAACATCGGCCTGACCGTCCTGCCCCCACCTCGCACCATCAAGACGGCAATCCTCAACTTTGACGAATATGCGCTCAACAAGGAAGGCATTGAGGTATATGGACACAAGGATGGAAATAAAAGGAACCCGGCCGCAGGTGTGGTCGCCCACTCTCGTGTCCGCCCATCAAACAGAAAATTCTCACGATGATCCCCACGGAGGAGGAGACGCAGAAGATCCAGGAGGCTCAGCTGGTTAATCCTGACACCCCGATGGGCTCGGCCGAGCAGTTCCTGCTCACCTTGTCCTCCATCAGCGAGCTCGCCGCCCGACTCCAGCTGTGGGCCTTCAAGATGGACTACGAGGCGACGGAAAAGGTCTGTCGATGAGTATCGACTCCGCGCGCGCTTCAATTGACATTTCCCAACTTGACCCGTCTCAATACTTTTGTCCGTCGATGGTGGAAATGTGCGCTCCATCTGTGCCGTGCCAACATCCGCTCAACATCAACGCAGTTACCTCACACAGCTTATTAGCGGTCCTCCTCTGGCGCATCACATGTTACTCATACAGAGTTCAAAGTCAGAATCTCTCAAAGGAAAACAGCGTTTCATGTCGTCTTGTAAGATTTTGCGCTTCTCACAGGGCACGCTCCTCTTTGAGATTTCCTTTGAAGCCCATATTTCTAGCCGAGCTCGACTGACCTCAACCCACTGTATGCGATTAATTTTATTTTTTTGCAAGGGTAGTGGGGGCGGGGGGCGCTAACGCGTTGTAGTTTGTTCGTACAAAATGATACTTGGTTGCGTGACCTTTTTTTTCTCCCGCAGGAAGTAGCTGAGCCATTGCAGGATCTCAAGGAGGGGATGGAACAACTGGAGAAGAACAAGACTCTCCGCTACATTCTCTCCACATTGCTGGCAATCGGGAACTTCCTCAATGGAACCAACGTGAGTCGGGATCCTGTGAATGGGGTAGACCGCTGCCGTTTCTGGACTGATTTTTTGGAGGCTCCAGTTATATGCTGAGCAGATTATTTTACATGTTTTTTTGTTTTCTTGTTGTTTGTTTTTTGACAAATAAATGATGTGTCCAGGCGAAAGGTTTCGAGCTGACATACTTGCAGAAGGTGCCCGAAGTAAAGGACACGGTCCATAAACAGTCTTTGTTACATCACGCCTGCTCTGTGGTGGTGGAGAACTTTCCTCAAAGCACGGACCTCTACTCGGAAATCGGGGCCATCACACGTTCCGCAAAGGTGGGCCTTTCGTGGTAACGATACACATTTGCAAATATGGCAAATCACATTGCTTTGGACGATATGTGCTGCAAATGAACTAATGTAAGCTAATTAAGGCTTCCACTTGGCTTCCGAATGAGCTTTTCCACCGACGTATCGTGATAATTCTCCTTATCGATGGCAGGTGGATTTCGACCTGCTGCAGGAGAACCTGGGTCAGATGGAGCGTCGCTGCAAAGCCTCGTGGGACCACCTGAAGGTGATTGCCAAGCACGAGATGAAACCGCAGCTCAAGCAGAAGATGTCGGACTTCCTCAAAGACTGCGCGGAGCGAATCATCATCCTCAAGATCGTCCACCGCAGGATCATGAATAGGTGGCGCTCCTCACAAGGACATGTTTGCTAACAGGAATAACCCAGGTTCAATTTAGCTTTCCCCCGACACACAAAGCTTGTCTCTTGGGCAAGATGCATCACTGTATTGACATCCGAAACTCAAGGCCTCCGACCTGAAATCTGACATCGGATGCAGATAACAGCTATTGCACTTGAAAACTTTTCCAGCGAACCTGATGAGAGGTTTTGGTCACGTTGATTTTTCACTCGCACATCAAAGACAGAGCGAATACGAGTTCTCATCATCCAAAGTGAAAATTCTGGAGATCAGAGGTTTTGTGTTTCTGCTCGAGCAATTCCTACCTAGGTTGAGCTTTGGCGTCCTCTTGTGGCTTCTTCTGACATTTCAGCAAATAGCTGAGCATTGGCTCCTCCGAGAAAACAAGAAAGCGTGAAATCGTGACTCGAGTTCTGTGATGCATAGACCGAGCGCAATAGGAAATGGATGATATATGAATCGATATTTCGAAAATTTATAAAATATCAAAAGAATATGAATGAACTTTGCTTTTTCACTTACTTGTCCTCCTTTTCCGACCAGGTTCCATTCATTCCTGTTGTTTCTGGGGCAGCCGGCTTACAACGCGAGAGACGTCAGCGTGCAAAGGTTCAGTAAGATCCTCAGCGAGTTCGCTCTGGAGTACCGGACGACCCGAGACCGCGTGCTGCAGCAAAAACAGAAACGCGCCGACCACCGCGAGCGGAACAAGACGCGAGGCAAGATGATTGTGGACGTCGACGCGACAGTGAGTTGCCCCGCCAACAAGACCTCTTCGCCGCACCCTCAGGTTCATTTTCCCGCTCTTCTTCCTCTAAACGGAGCGCCGCGACTTTAAATTCCTCCCTCGATCCTTTTTGTGCTGTTCTTTGACTTTGCCTATTTTCTCCTGTGTAGTCTGATGATGAAGAGGAGAGCGAGGTACCTGCATGTGCATTTACGTGTGTGCATGATATCACTCCCTGTAACTTTCAATCTTCTCATTTTCAATCAAAATTGATTTCACTGAAATATTATTGTGTTTCAAAATGACGTTTTACCCATCAATCCATGTTGTGTGGTCACCAGCCAATCGCAAGGCATGTGCAACCTTTCCCATTGCCACCAAGGGACAAGTCCGAGTCCGACATGACGCTAATGTGCATGTTTTTGGAATGTGTGAGGAAGCTGGAGGAAAGACCTGCAAACATGAGGAGAACGTGCAAACACGATACAGGAGGGCCGTCCCGAGCTTAGAATCGAGACCGAGATCTTTGACTGAGGAAGACATGCTTGCTAATGTCCTCTTCACTTTAGTCAAATATACGATATTTACATCCTGCAAAGTAAGCACGAGACAACAACAGCACTCGAGTTACAGGCAAGGCAAGGCAGCTTTATCGATATGCCGCATTTCAGGCACCAGGTAACTCAGTCGGCCTCATATGGTGAAAATACGGCATTCAAAGGCAAAATACAATATACAAGGCAAGAAAAATGAAGACTTTTAAAAGCAAAGTCAAGACATAAAAAGTAGTTCACTAAAAGGACTGAGCGAATGTACAGGGCAAGGACAAGAAGTATGTAACTTCAGTTCTGTTGGCATCTGATTCCATTTGCATGCAGGATAACAGCTAAATGCTGATGCACCATGTTTACTTTGAATTGTTAGCTTGGCGAATTGACACAAGCTTGCTGACCCAACTGGGTTTATATTCCATCAGCATCTCATTAAAGTATTCTGAACCTTGGCCATTCAGTGATTTATAGACTAGCAAAAGAATTTTAAACTCCATTCTACAGTTGACTGGGAGCCCGTGTGAAATATTCACGACTGGAGTATTACATTCTGATCTCTGGGTCCTGGTCTGGTCCAGCTGACCTTTGCCCTCTTATCTTTGTATTCAGAGTGGGAGGTATGGTCCAAGCAGCGCCCCTAGTGGCTGCCAGAGCGATCAGCCCCAAGGTCTGGGCCACGCAGAGGATGCCGCAGAACACGAGCACATGAAAGCCGTGCTTCGAACGAGCCTTAGCTGCGGTGCCGACAAGGACGGAAGCGGTGTGCCGGGCCTACGGACGCGCACTCGATCAAGACCGGGACGGGGAGGTGAGCGCGACTGCGCGACAAAGGACCGATTGAATCCAATTTTGAACGTTCAATTTGAGAACGTGTGTCTCCAGGGAGCAGCATGCGGGCGCGGACGCCGGCCGTGGAAGACGCTCAGGTGTGCGGAGACGACACCGCCGATGAGATCATGGAACGCATCGTGAGGTCCGCCACTCAGGCTCCAGGAAGTAGACCGCAACCACGAGAGAGGAGGAGGTCGAGGGCCAACCGAAAATCACGTAAGCGCCATGCGCAGCAAGACTAAAAATCCACCATACTGTTGGAAACTAGTACTACTAGTGACATTAAAAAGTTTTCTCGTGCTTCACTAGTAACCAGCACGACAGTAGTGGAACACAGTGAAAAAAAAATTCCTTAGTCTGATTTGGTCATTCAACTAGGATGCATAAAAATCATGTGACAGTGGAAAAACATGAATCGTGAGACATTGTCATTCTACTAGTTGACTGAATTGTCGCGTGTGAATACAAATGGTCGATTCAGCGCATTTTTAGCAATAAATGCGCACAAGTATTTCCATCCATGGCATAATTTCTGTATTCGCGCTCTGAGCTGGTAAGACTTGACGTGAATTTTCCTCTTCTATCAGTGAGGCGGACCCTGAAGAACGGTTTGACCCCGGAAGAAGCGTTGGCGTTGGGTTTGACCGATTGCGGCGAGCCGCAAGTGTAATCCACGCCCCTCTGGCGGTCTGTCCTGGTCGCCGTCGGCAACCCGGTCTCTGCCCTTCACCCCGCCGGCTGCCTTTGCTACACAGTCTACTTGTTGCACCAAGCAGAAGCTCCAGGTTTCTGTCAGCTGCTAACCTTGCCGGATGTGTCTGAGTGCTGGAGTCAGTGTTGTTGTTTTGTTTTGTTTTGTTTTGTTTTGTTTTTTGTTTGTTTGAATGCTGCACAAAGACAATCCTCCTGAGGGTGTGATGAACAAAGAGGAGGCATCGTGACCAGGAGGAAAAAAGCGATGCTGCCACTAGCGCTAATCGAAACAACTGTTATTTAATGACGTCACCGTGACTCCTATTTAAGCTGTGAACGTATGACCCAAAGATAAACTGATCACTCGCACCCTCGTTCCAAAGTACCTTAAGACAACAAGAATCAACACGAGAAAGGCAAACCTGAAACGGTCGCTTGTGGCAACGAAAAGGTCTTCAATTGGCTGTGTGCCTTTCTCGGATCAAAAGGGACAATGCTGTATTGCTTCACTCACCTGCTTCTGTTATCTGTTAAGTTCCTCGGAGTTGCAGAAAATTAACTTTTCTGTTTTGGGGCGAAAATGTTCTCAGTATGTATTTGAAAGCTCTCAGTCTCATTCTCAAGCTTTTTGCACCCTTACTAAGTCACTCTCACGGTACAGGGAGTTTTTATTTTTGAGGAACTGATTGTAAAGTGTAAAAAGACAAGATTGTTTTTTTTTTTTGTTTGTTTGTTTTTACAATTATTAAAGTATTTGAAAGACATGCAGCGAAGACGTGTACATGCCCTGTTACATCGGTGTTCGTAGCGTGCACGTGCAGTGCACTTCAAGTTGTGTTTATAATATCTGTAGAAAGCTGTATTATAGTTGGAGCAAAACAAACAGAAGAGCCTAATCTGTAAAATATGATCAAACACAAATGGAAACTGTAGATTTGGTTGTGTAGAGGGAAGTATTATTTTTATGGAGGTACTCCTCGCTACTTTTGCTTTCAAAGCATTTTGTTTTTGTAAACGTTATCAAGCTGAAGGAAATGAAGGCCCTTCAACAACCTGGGAAACATCACCGCATATATGGCAGACCATGAAGTCCAATTGTCTCACTTGAAATGCTGTTTGGACATGTTCTACCAGAATAAAAATAAAACTGTGTGTGGAGGCGAGAGGGCGTTGGCATATGATTCCATTCTGTTATGTGCCATTTTGATTTGATTTCACTTTGTATGAAGTGCATTTTTCAAATGCACTTTTAATGTGCTGTTTGTCAACAGTGCACTTCCCCACCAACCACAAGAAAGATAGCAATAGGAATGTGTGTGTGTGTGTGTGTGTGTGAGTGTGTGTGTGTGTGTGTGTGTGTGTGTGTGTGTGTGTGTGTGTGTAACCAAGAAAATAAGTTCAATTGTAAAATCTGTTGCGATGGCAAATTGAACCGAATCTAATCGTTCTTTAAACTACCGGTAGGGGGCGGTAATGGACCTAAAATTATCATGCCAATCATTCAGCCTGCCCGAAGACAGATGAGCCAGGCTGCGGCACCCCCGCGACCCTTGTCGGAATAGGCGGATCAGATATGGATCATAATTCTCAACGGCCGTTGCGCCCCAGGAAAGGAAGACGATTCCTCGCGTGCTCGAGACACATTCGACCGCCAGGGGTCAGTATCTTGTATAACGCCGTCATACTGGCGAAGAATTAAACATTGAGCAAGAAGTTAATTTTTTTCTAGGCCATCTCGGCAGTCAGTGTATGTGTCCTACGCATCAACTTTCCGAAAACAAGTCCGTCCGTCCGTCCGTCATGGCCGCAAAGAGCATGACACTTTTTTGGTGCTCCGGTTCAGTTCCCTGCTGGAGGGTGATGATAGCTCTGGAGGAGAAGAAGCTGCAAGGGTACAAGCAAAAGCTGCTCTCCTTCGAGAAGCAGGAACACAAGTCACCAGAGGTTTTGGCTATAAACCCCAGGGGACAGGTGAGAAGAAGCGTGCATGCAGTGGTTGAAAATAATTTTCGCCTTCGTGCGAAATCACAAAGGCAGAGATATCATCATTCGGCCTGGGTCGAGGTCCTGTTATTTGCTTGTCGGGCGCAAAAATGGGCATCTGTGCAAAAGTTATGTAATCATGATACATGTTCAGCACCCCCCCCCCCAATAAGGGCTTACTGCCAAATTGACAATAAATTAAAAAAAAGAGAGGATTTTAAAATCAAAGACGGACTTTGAGTACCAAACGGGTGGTTCTCACACGTTTTACAAGGAGCCTACCACATAAAGAAAGACTGTTCATCAGAAAAGGAGAGCGAGTTTATTCCTATATATATATTTAATGCCACAGAAACATTATCAACGGTTGGATGCATCAGCACTACGCTTGGATCAAGAGTAAGAAATAGAACTACTAAATGATTTCATGTGCAAGTTCAAAAAGAGCGGAACCCAAAGTAATGCGTCAAAATATTTACTGCTCTGATAGATTGAATGAAAATACACACAATTGGCGAGGTGGAAGAAAGACACTTTCGCTCGCCTTATTTGCTTTTGTGCCCAACTTTTGGTTTGAATGTAAACGTGAGGACGATTTGAGTGCCACGAACTGCTCGTTCGCATCAACTTGTCACCCTGTAGGTTGTTGTGCAAATTCCATCGACATGCTCAATCAATTGATTCTTTCAGCTTCCTTCTTTCAAACATGGAGACAACATTTTGAACGAATCCTACGCAGCCTGTTTTTACCTGGAGGTGAGTCAAAACAAAAAAGACCAAACGTCGCTGTTGTTCATTGAGGCGTAAGCCTGTTTTGAACATTTGCCTTGTTGACTGCAGAGCCAGTTCAAGAGTCAGGGGACCAAGCTGATCCCAGACGGCCCCGCCGAACAAGCCCTCATGTACCAGCGCATGTTTGAGGGCCTGGCCTTCTACGACAAATTAGGTAAGACGTTAAATAAGAGGGCTGGTGAAAACTTTGGACTGTTTTCATGATCCCCCCGCACTTAAAACAGATCTGAAATCATTTTCGCCAGCCTTAAATAGCCTCACGGTCATGACATGCCACAGTTGGAAAACTTCCCCATGGAATTAGCCCGTTAGTTACCAAGTTCTTGTCTCGCCTTATTTCTAGGAGCCGTTATCTACTACGAGTATTACGTGCCTGAAGGCGAGAGACATGCCTCCACCATCAAGAGGAACTGCCAAACCCTCGCCGCGGAGCTGCAGCTGTGGGAGGGTTACCTGGACAAGGTGAGCGTGGTGGGAACACAAAATACTAGCTTAGTTCAGATTGTCCGTCAAGCTCGCTTCATTTCGCCCGTCGTTGCAGGCGGGATCCTACCTGGCCGGAACGTCCTTCACATTGGCTGATGTGATTGTATTCCCGATTGTTGCTAATCTATTCAGATTCGGGTGAGTTGGGAGGCTGGGCATGATATGCCCACTACACTTGACACACTTGACACAATGACCTCTAATGCCTCCGTCACTGGACCGCTCTCAAAAGAGCATCAAACAGCTGCAGCTCATTCAGCCCGTTGTCACTGTCGACTCCTGTTGACGAAAGGCTTCGCGCTGGCTGCGGTTTGCTTGCACAGAGCACAGGTTTTATGAATGGCAATTTCAGTCATTCATTCATTGACAAGTGACATTTGCACACTTGTACAATTGTTCTACCACCCACAGGAGGAATTTCCACTTCTTAAATTCAACCACGAATTTCTCCTCTTTCGTATTTGAAGGTTGCCAGCTGAGCGTTACCCCAAAGTGGCCGCGTACTACGCTCTGCTGAAGGATCGACCCAGCATCAAAGCCAGCTGGCCTCCTCACTGGCTGGAGCAACCCAAGGGAGAAGACACACTCAAAGACGTGTGATGGTCCACGCCACCGGCATCTGCAGCCTGTCGCGTTGATTCGAAAAACAAAATATCGTTTGCACTGTTAGAACGACATCTGATCAAATTTGATTTCTGCACGATAAGAAGGAAAGAGTTATGCCTATTTTGTTCATTCAAAGGCAATTTTTGTTCAGATTTAAAAAAAAAAAAAAGAAAAAAAGGATCCAATCAAATTAAGCACTTTAAAATGAATTATTGTGCAGTCTTCATTTTTTGCAAGTCACTGTTGAATCCATGACCAAACAAGAAGGTATGACATTGACTCCTGTCCCACCAAACTTCAAATCGCCGCCACGCCTAGTCAGGTTTTTGTTGTGCAAACAACAGTCCTTTTTGCTGTCATGATGACTTGGGAGTTTTTTTTTTCTCTCTCAAATGTTGACACGAGCTCAACTTAATATTTCATATGTGGGCAGATATTCATGTTTGATTCTGCCGCCGCTTGTGTCACGAAAAGCGTCGAAATTGGATCGGCTTTTGTCAGGCTACACTCGGAAGTATCATAAAACTCCACCAAGGAGGCTTGCGTAATGAATAACGACTGTCACCTGATCTGTTCTTGACAATAGATACGAGAAAGTTGATATGGGCTGTATTGTACCGCACTGGCGCTGAACCATGAAACAAAGTGCATCGAATTCGGAGTCATAATTGTCCATGCTCTGCGAGATGACTTTGTCTTTTGTGTAGCCGGCAAAGATTCGATGCAGTCCCACAAGTGCAAAGTCATTTGATGCAACTCATGTAGCCGGCAAAGATTCGATGCAGTCCCACAAGTGTGCCATGTCATTTGATGCAACTCTGAAAAATGTGTTTGTCATCAAATGTGATTTTTTTTTTCCTTTGAACTGGTGAAGTTTGGCGCACGCCTCTGCATGTTTTATTTGTTTTTCAGTTATGCACAAAAAACCGATTGTGCACGCATCTGCAGAGCGGGCAAGGGGAAAAGAAAAGTGCTTAGTCATCGTGACGTTGCATGAAAAGACACGACAGGCAACTGCAATCCAGACGTAATAATCCTCAATAGTAATATATGTCGTAATATAATCAGTGGGAGCGATGTCAAGTTCCTTTTTTTTTTTTTTAAATGTTTAACAGACCCCCGCGCGCCCCCCACCCCCTCCGTAAACATCAAAGAGTAAGCACAACCGTTGAAAATTATTCCATCATCCTATAAAAATGCACTGAAGTATAATTTTTTTACCTAAGCTTTCAATCAAATATTAGTTTAGTTTAATTAGGGGGCGTGACTATGCCAATTCATGTCGGGACTCACCTCTCCGCCCAAACCGAAAGTGCCCCCTCCCCCCCACCTCCGCGTTATTATATATCCGGACATGCCGCGATTCAACTCAGCCCTCCTTTGGACACGCGGTGCAGATTGTGGACCTCGCTGCAAATCCAACCATGGCCAAGGACATGACTCTGTACTGGGGCGCCGGCTCTCCTCCGTGCTGGAGGGTGATGATCGCCCTGGAGGAGAAAGATCTCCGCGGCTACAACAGCCACCAACTCTCATTTGAGAAGATGGAGCACAAGTCGAAGAGGGTGCTCGATATTAACCCCAGGGGCCAAGTAAGTTCGCTTGCAAGGAGCCGTTCGCGTGCGATGACGTGTGTTATGTAACCCGTTTCAACTGTTTTGGTTTGCGAAAGCTCCCGACCTTCCATGATGGGCAACTTGTCATCAATGAGTCATGTGCTGTCTGCATCTATCTGGAGGTAAGGCCACAAGTGGCGGCAATACTCGCACGGCTATTGATTCGATTAAAATTGTTGCCCTTCGAACCTTTGAAAGCGAATCCGCTTTGCTTATGTGCACAGTTTTTTTTTAATTTTTTTTTTTTTGTGGTCAAAGTCGTGTCACGCAAATGACAATACAGCCGCTGGGGGGAAAACAAAAGCAATTGACCCGTAACCTCATTTGAACTTTCAAGTAGACCAGTTGCAATTTCAAATTCAAATACATTTTGTCAGTCTGTAAGTAAAAAAAAATAAAATAAAAATCAAAAAAAGTGGCGAAATGAAGTACACCCACCGAGGAAAAAAAAACAACGTCATTTACCGGTAATTTATTTTGAACATTTAAGTACAGTACATTGGTTTGGTTGCGATCTCAAATAGTAAAAAAACAAATCATGACTTTTCAGTGTGCAAGTACAAAAGTAAAAATCACTTTTACGGTCAATTATTTACAATATCAATGTTGATACTTGGGCGCAAAGGGGAAAAAATGCACACAAGATCGTTTATCTCTGATTTAATATTTCTCATAAACAAGATAAAATGCTTTACTT
>NW_017805478.1:760973-764835 GCF_001891065.2 Hippocampus comes | reverse complement strand
GGGGTGGGGTGATGTCAGACTTTAAGTGGCATTTCTTTACCAACATTGTAAAAGGACGAGAAATAAAGATGCAAAATTAGACACTGACAAAAACTGAACAATAAGGTAGCAAACCTGTCGGCATTTTTCACATTCGAATTTTTGAGGAGACAGAAGCAAACCCTTTCTGCAGCTGATAACATCAACCAAGTCACATAAACGGTGCCACGGAAGGAGCAAACTGACTGCTGCTGCGTCATTGTCGAAAATGCTTCCTGGTGCATGTTCCGCCATCGTGTTCCAAATGCTGCCTCGGTATTTGCCGCCCTCTAAGTCCAAAAACTCCACCGCCTTTGCCTTAACTCCTATTTATATCTATTTATGAGGTAGAAAACGTAACAAAGCAATTTCGACAAAGAATTCAGAGGTTAACCAATGGGGCGAGTAAGAGTCCAAAGAATGAATACTCCAGTAAAGTACTGACAAATCTACTTAAGAGTACACGAACAAAGTTGCTTCCCACCACCAAGGCCAACATGACGACTTGTCCTCAGATAAACTTGCGAACACATTCAAAACGAGGGGCGTGGACTCAACAATGTCTGAGGCAGCCGACATTGCTCAAAAAATTGACTTTGTTTTCCTTTAACATGTGACAGAGTAACTTCAAGAAGCAAGGAAACGAGCTGATCCCAACATGCCCCAACGAACAGGCCTTGATGTACCAGCGCGTGTTCGAGGCCGTCCCACTTGGCCAGAAGCTCGGTATGCAAAGAATCTGACTCACTTTACAGGTTTCCATCCTTCACTTCATCACATCTCGGGATTTAACGCTTGATCGCCTTTGTTTCGAAGTTCCTCGCTGTTGGCATCGCAACGCGCTCTACCTTCCCAAACATGCTCGTTAGCAGCGAGCCACCCCGAGAGATTTGGGGCTGTTCAAAACACAGCATTGCCCTTGTGGCAGTCCTTTGACCGGGTTCCCGTGACATGTTAAAAAAAAAAAAGATCCCTGATGTTAATCCAACTCAGGATCACATGTGAGGGGTGCTGAGTCAAATCATAAGACACGGTTATTTGGACCATTTTAGGATTAATGTGAAGTTAAGACACACACAATACCTCTTTGTATTATACTGCCGCCTGGTGGCCAAGGCACATACTCCAGAAGCAGCAGCCCAACGTCCACTGACTTGAAACCAAAATCTGTTGGCAATATTTCACATTGCAAATATTATTGTCACCACGATATGCTTTTTTAGAAAGAATAATTATAGATTGCGATTTTTCTTTTTTAAACAAAAACATGATACAAAAATGTGTTTGGATTTTGGGAGGCTGGTACAAATTCATGAAACAAAATACTGTACCCATACGCCGCAAGTGCAGTCGAAAACATGAAAATAAAATGCAGAAATGAGTGTCCACGCCCTCACGAGCTCTCACTAAACAAAAACATGATACAAAAATGTGTTTGGATTTTGGGAGGCTGGTACAAATTCATGAAACAAAATACTGTACCCATACGCCCGCCGCAAGTGCAGTCAAAAACATGAAAATAAAATGCAGAAATGACTGTCCGCACCCTCACATGGTCTCACCAGTCCGGTTTGACCTGATCTCTAAAATTGTTGACATTTGGCAGGTGATGTCATCTATTACGAATGGAAGTTTCCAGAAGGGGAGAGGCACGAGTCTGCAAAGGAGAGGAACAAAAATGCTGTGGCGCTCGAGCTCAGCCTGTGGGAGAGGTACTTGAAGGTAAAAGATAAGCACAAAATGCAGTCTTGACCCTTGACGCCCTTTTTTTTTTTTTTTTTTTTTTTCATAAAATGGGTTTTGAATTTGTTCTGTTATCCGCCTTTGCCATTTTGCAGCAGACGGGACCTTTCCTGGCAGGAAAGACCTTTTCCTTGGCTGATGTTGTCGTTTTTCCAAACATCGCCTATGCCTTCTACTATGGGTGAGTGCGTCAAGGGAGTGGTGGCAATCAATACATGAAAAAAAATATATCTACATAAATCAAAGCAAAAGTAACACTTTTCTCTTTTTATTCAAGGTTGTGTCCTGAGCGTTTCCCTAAACTGGCTCAATATTACAATTTGCTGAAGGAGCGGCCCAGCATCAAAAAAACATGGCCTCCAAACTGGGAAGTCAAAAAAGATCTGCTCAAAGAGCTCCCAAAAACAAGTTAGGTTTTGGGTTTTTTTTTCTACAGAGCAGCGATCACATAAATAAGAGCACTCTTCACATTGCATGTCAAATGTCATCTTGTACTTTAAAACGTGTGACTCCAAACATCGCCTATGCCTTCTACTATGGGTGAGTGCATCAAGGGAGTGGTGGCAATCAATACATGAAAAAAATTATATCTACATAAATCAAAACAAAAGTAACACTTATCTCTTTTTATTCAAGGTTGTGTCCTGAGCGTTTCCCTAAACTGGCTCAATATTACAATTTGCTGAAGGAGCGGCCCAGCATCAAAAAAACATGGCCTTCAAACTGGGATGTCAAAAAAGATCTGCTCAAAGAGCTCCAAAACACAAGTTAGGTTTTTTGGGGGGTTTTTTCTACAGAGCGGCGATCACGTGAATAAGAGCACTCTTCACATTGCATGTCAAATGTCATCTTGTACTTCCTTTAAAACGTGTGACTGTTGCAGTTTCCTGTACCTTTAAGTGGCAGCGTATGTGCCGTGAGAGCCAATAAAAGCTCACTTTCAAATAAAAGCGCAGTCACGTGTTGCTCTCTTTCAAGGTCACCAGAGGTGACTTATCAATTGAAGTCCCGATTTCATGGAGTTCATTTTCCATTCGCCGATTTTGCTTACAGTGAATACCTTTAGAACGTAAACTTCACGATGACGGCCAGATTTTTTTCCCCACAAGGTCGTGAAAAGGCCTTCACGACAACGAACCGCTAACTGACGCCGCGACCTTGCTTATGAGCAAACTGCACGCCGCGGGATTCCCCTCTCCTAAACTGGCTCAATATTACAATTTGCTGAAGGAGCGGCCCAGCATCAAAAAAACATGGCCTTCAAACTGGGATGTCAAAAAAGATCTGCTCAAAGAGCTCCAAAACACAAGTTAGGTTTTTTGGGGGGTTTTTTCTACAGAGCGGCGATCACGTGAATAAGAGCACTCTTCACATTGCATGTCAAATGTCATCTTGTACTTCCTTTAAAACGTGTGACTGTTGCAGTTTCCTGTACCTTTAAGTGGCAGCGTATGTGCCGTGAAAGCCAATAAAAGCTCACTTTCAAATAAAAGCGCAGTCACGTGTTGCTCTCTTTCAAGGTCACCGGAGGTGACTTATCAATTGAAGTCCCGATTTCATAGAGTTCATTTTCCATTCGCCGATTTTGCTTACAGTGAATACCTTTAGAACGTAAACTTCACGATGACGGCCAGATTTTTTTCCCCACAAGGTCGTGAAAAGGCCTTCACGACAACGAACCGCTAACTGACGCCGCGACCTTGCTTATGAGCAAACTGCACGCCGCGGGATTCCCCTCTGTTGCGTAGCAACGCTACTGTCCGACTCGTACATCGTTGTCCTTTCTACTGCGCCTCAAGGAGCCACCGATTTTATCGGTGGTTGCAATTATGGAGAATCGCTAACATATTTTGACCCATTTTTTTCCTAAAATACGGTAAGCAAACCAAGTTCTGTGCAAGTTGTCCCCAATGTTGTTTGAATTGATTTTTTTCATATCGGCACGCTTTACGCAATACCGTATTAGCCAATCGCAGGACAGGTCAACTCCACTCGGCAGAGAGGCCGTGAGCTATAAATGAGACAAGTGCAAAATAAACATTTGCACGGTTGACCCACAGAGACAATGGAAGCGCTTTTTATCCTCATAAGCGTCCTCGCT
>NW_017805478.1:749238-760869 GCF_001891065.2 Hippocampus comes | reverse complement strand
TTAAACCCCCCCCCCCCCCTCCCTCATTCCCGTAGAATGTCAAAGAGAATTGCTGGAGAATATCGACTTTCCTGGAACGGACATCAAGCATGAGTACTCTCCTGATGTGCACCACTGTCAGCAATTGTGCACGCAGTACCCGTCTTGTCTCTTCTTTACATTTCTACGTGCTGACTGGACCAACGATAAAAGGTGGGAATGCACATTTCAAAGCGCATGTGCTACTAAATGTAAAAATAGAAGTACTCAGTGAATGGGGGAGATTGGGCTTGGGGGGGGGGTGAAATGTTGGTGTTTCATTCGGCACTGCCGCCGCGACCTTGCTTATGAACAAAATGCACGCCGCGGGATTCCCCTCCGTTGCGTAGCAACGCTACTGTCCGACTCGTACATCGTTGTCCTTTCTACTGCGCCTCAAGGAGCCACCGATTTTATCGGTGGTTGCAATTATGGAGAATCGCTCACATATTTTGACCCATTTTTTTTTCTAAAATACGGTAAGCAAACCAAGTTCTGTGCATGTTGTCCCCAATGCTGTTTGAATTGATTTTTTCATATCGGCAAGCTTTACGCAACACCGTGTTAGCCAATCGCAGGACAGGTCAACTCCACTCGGCAGAGAGGCCGTGAGCTATAAATGAGACAAGTGCAAAATAAACATTTGCACGGTTGACCCACAGAGACAATGGAAGCGCTTTTTATCCTCATAAGCGTCCTCGCTTCGTGCAGTCTCTCATTCAGCCAAGGTAAAAACAATGTCTTTATTTCCATGTGGTTTATCGTCTCTATCTATGCTATTTTTCCCCCCCCCCCCTCCCTCATTCCCGTAGAATGTCAAAGAGAATTGCTGGAGAATATCGACTTTCCTGGAACGGACATCAAGCATGAGTACTCTCCTGATGTGCACCACTGTCAGCAATTGTGCACGCAGTACCCGTCTTGTCTCTTCTTTACATTTCTACGTGCTGACTGGACCAACGATAAAAGGTGGGAATGCACATTTCAAAGCGCATGTGCTACTAAATGTAAAAATAGAAGTACTCAGTGAATGGGGGAGATTGGGCTTGGGGGGGGGGTGAAATGTTGGTGTTTCATTCGGCCTTGCACAACTTCCTGTTAGTTTTTTTTTTTTTTTTAAACAAGGAGATGAACGTAAATATATCATACGGTGACCCTGTCAGTGTTTCTGTGTCATTTTAATGGCCGCTTCCAACTTAGAACGTGTTCTTGGAAGCAATTCAAAGGCGGGGGAAACTGTTGGTCAATGGCGAGCTTTCGCCTTGATCTCATGTCAAAATGCAAACAGAATGACGAAGGGGGATGATTGAAGCGGGAGTTTTATTGGTCTTTTCATGAGTGCGACACCTGTTTTCAATTTTGCCCTTCGACTCCTTGTTGGAGAACAACAAGTTGTGCAACAAGTCGTGATTGCTGAACGACCGCTCGCGCATTCAAAAGTTCACTGGTGAAGGTTGGCGACAGTTCATCCAGGAATCCGATGTCCTAACTTGTTGTAAGTGGTGGAATAACGGTTTCCCGGACCTCTCTGCAGGCACTTTTACTGCTACCTAAAGTCTACGCCCTCGGGACAGCCCAAAGTTCAGAAAGTCCTCAGCGGGGTCACCTCCGGGTATTCTCTCAAACCGTGCGGCCCAAACCCACGTACGCAAGCTCCCTCTTTTGACACAAAATGTGACTCACTTTAAAGTACACTAACACTTTTTTGAAACCGTCTTTCCTATCCACAAGAGCCTTGCCTGTCTCGCGTCTACCCAAATGTGGACTTTTTGGGGGCAGACTACCGCACCTTGTTCACAAGCGACTACGAAGAGTGTCAGCGAGTGTGCACCAAAGACCCCTTTTGCCAGTTCTTTACATTTATCAATGGCGTCTTCACGCCCGAGAATTACAGGTAAATAAACCAAGTTACATGGAGCCGAGGTGAGTCGATCGCTTCCTTTTTTCACGATTCAACCAAAGCACTTTTTTTTTTTTCAGGTATAAATGCCACCTGAAATTCAGCTGGACTTTACCGAGGACCTTAAACGTAAACAGGAAGTCTGGCGTGGTGTCTGGCTTCTCGCACAGTGTCCAATTTAGTGAGCCCTCTGACACACGTAAGAAGAAGAAAAAATATCTCCAAGATAATGCTGCATAAACTGCCATGCTTTTAACCGGAGTACATTGTCGTGCCCTAGCCTGCTCCATGAAACTTTTTCCGAGCACCGACATCGTTGGGGGTACCTTGGAGTCACAGTTTGCTGGCACGCCAGAGCATTGTCTGGCATTGTGCTCTGCTCATCCACGCTGTACCTACTTCTCTTTCGAGAGGTTGTCATATCATAAGTTGATCATTAGTCCCATTGACTGATGATCAAAAGCAACATATGGGGTTTATTCTATGTGTCTGCGCAGCAACTCCTTCACCTGTCGTCTGAAAAACAATGCCAATGAACTCGTGATACAGGCCAAAGAAGGTGTCACGTCTGGCATAGCAACGCACTTCTGTCAACAAAATTCAGGTGAGTGTTCTTCATCAGTGATCGCCTCTTTCAAAGAAAAAAAAAAATGTTCTCGACATATCATTGTGTGGCTTTGCTATAGCAGCATCGAGGCAAGTTGAGAGGTTGAGGCTACTAATTCAGGCTGTACGTTAACAAAGTGCAACCGTTTGATCGAATGCACTTGGCTAGCCTCGCAGGAGCTTCCCAGTTTGCCTCGGAAAGCTACGTACGTCCTTGCAGTTTGGACAAAACAACATGGAGGCTTGCTTTGATCAATTATCATAAGAGGGAATGGAAATGTGTCACGTGTGTGGTGAATTGCGACCCCATTTCTGTTGAAATGACAGCTTGCTCACCATGTTGTTCCCCGCCAACAGACTGGGCAAAGACGGCTCTTGAGGGCGTCGATTTCCAAGGTTCGGATATTCGCTTCGAGTTGTTGGACGACGCAGAAACGTGCCAGAAGACGTGTTCTATTGACCAAAATTGTCAATTCTACACTTATGTCGATGACAGCTTCCACGACTCGGCTTACCGGTACAGTATTACGGCATTTTGACCGCCCATCTGTCTCGATGACCTTGATACATGCGCGGGTTCTTTCCGACAGACGTCGCTGCTATCTCAAGCGCTTCACCACCATGCCAGCTCCTCCCAAGGTATCCAAACTGACCAATGTGGTGTCTGGGTTCACCTTGAGGAACTGCATTTAGACAATTATCATCCTGGCTAATCGGGACCAATGCATCGAAATTGTCATTTCTGAAATAACACAAAATAAATGTTCCAGAAATGAAACGGTTTTATTTTCTGTTCCCCGAACCGGTCTTTGGTTTTTCAGGCATTGCACTTCTTGAACACCGAAGTTGTCAATCAGCTGAAGTTGCAAACTCGGGCTGTGCTTTCTCTTGACAGCAGAGGTTGCTCAACTCTAATCAACAAGTCTGCTTTCTGTTTTATTTGGGGACTTTGAGAATGCAATCCGCAAATTCAACAGCCTCGTCTTCTGATGTATTATCAGTGCCGCTTTGCGTTTTTTTTCTCCAAAACAGCAAGTATATGCATCAAAGTTCGGGCCATGAAAGGAACTTACATCATGATAAATCTCCACCTTGGTCCGAATTATGATGTACCTTCACATAGATTTGAAGGGTGCGGGGGGGGGGGAATCGGGGGGGGGGGGGGGGGTACGTGACTATTTGGAATTTTCTTCCCCAATGGTGCGAAAGACAACAATAATTCTCCTGGCGCTGAGTGTTTGATTATTTATGCACGCACAAACAAATGCGCACACAGACAATGGCGAGCGCAACTGCAAATTAGTAAGCATGTAACGGTCTTAGTTTATTTTCACGCAGCAGTAAAAAGGTTTGTGTGTGTGTGTGTGTGTGTGTGTGTGTGTGTGTGTGTGTGTGTGTGTGTTTTATTGCTATCCTGGTGCCTTGCATTTTAATTTGTTCTCACAGACACGCCCGACACACACACACACACACACACACACACACACACACAAATTATTGCTGCGTCTTCCTGGCTCCCCTCCCCCGTGGGAACCTCCGTGCAGTGTGACTGTGGTCGTGCTCTCTGGAAGCTGTGGTGGTGACTCTGGCTCCTCCAGTCAGAACGCTGCCAGTGACGCCGTGCGTGCGCGCGCGAGAGAGAGAGAGCGCGCCATGTGTGCGCACTCGCGCCCTCCACAAACATTCCGCCGCAATCCCATTCGTGCAACCGCCGGCCGACCTTGCACGAGAGCCGTGCCGCCACAGCGGTTCAGTCCTGACGCCAGCCACCAAGACTCGCATAATACACACACGCGCGCACGCATTGGCTCACACGCACGGCTCCGCATAAACAAAGCCCTCAGGAAGCCACACGAACTCGGGGCAACGAGCGCCACAGCGTTGGCCCGCGAGCACGCTGGCCCGAATAAACAAAGTGCACGTTGCAGAACACACACATTTTTGGACCGCAGACCGCAGACATCGCATCCTGGAGGAGATCAAAGCATTCTCCGGCAAGCACACAAGTCCCTCTCATCCCCTCTCATCCCCTCGCGACTGTTTTCGTGAGGCACGACACAATTACGCTTGTCGACTTGAGAGGCGTCATCCATCACTGTTCCTGCCGACCCCTGCGGGATCCACACTCTTCCTCTCATCTCGCCCCGGAGTTGTCATCTCCCCGCCGCACATGCTTGGCAAATGCAGCCTTTGGGAGTCTTCTTCATTGTTTCAGCCCGCATCCCCTGTCTCATCCTCACTGCCTTGCCCATTGTTGAGGAGACAGCGGCGCAGACAAACAGGGAGAGAAGATAGCTGTATGGTAGACCGCAGGATTGGGAAAAAAAAAACCATAAAAACATAAAAATGGCAACGGAGAAGAGGATACATGCTGATATGAGAGGAAACATAATTACAGGATAATGCGGCGGCTTTGCTCGCTATGGCATCCCCGAAACATTGTTCGCCCCCCCCGGGATACCGACTGTCCTTTGCCGATCCGAATGAGGCCCTTCCCGATGCAATTTCTTTGTGGCCAACACTACGAGGGTGACATATCGCTCACATGAATGTAACGGCGTTCACGGCGGTAGCTGTTCTTGCATTTTGTACCTGGGCCTTCAGTGGGATCTTACCAGACACGTCGCCATGATAGAAACCATCCATTCAAGTCGGCTGTGAAAAGTTCTGCTGATGTCATTGAGGCTCTCCCGGCAGGCCCTGAGATGATGGTTTCAATCGAATGGTTTGGAGAAACAGTCCCAGCTGCTAACGGCCTGACGTTAACAGTTTGAACCGCTAACAGTTTTACAATTTAGATATGTAAGTGAGATGTGTGAAAGAATGTGAAAGAATAAATCATGAAACTCGGAGAAGTCCAAACATTCTTGGAAATGAGTTCATCATTTTTATGGTATTTTAAAAGACGTAGAGAAAAGTGACAATACTTTGAGAAAGAGGTCATCATAACATGAAAAAGGACTCAGAAGGAATATTGGGGCCAAACATGAGGCTACAAAAGGGCTCCTTAGGGGGGCGTGTCCAGCTCCGGTCTTCAAGGGCCGCTGTCCGGCCTGTTTTCGGGGTGTCCCTCCTGCAACACACCTGATTCAAATGATCAGCTTTTCAGCTTGGATCGGGGGTGTCACAGAAAACATGCAATCAAAAACCTGCAGGACAGCAACTCTGGAGAACCCCCACCCCGCCGCCCCCATTCTTGGGAATGACAGCAAAATACACAACCAAAAGGTAAAGGCACTTATTTTTTATGTCCTGTTACCCCCCCCCCCCAAAACTTTCTTTTTCCATCATTTTCTGTGTCATTGATTTGGAAACTAATACAGACAACCCAGCTGAAAACCATTATTTTCTGTGAAACATATGACTCTGTTGGATATTCTGTTTGACAATCAAGGTCGTCGTCCATTTGCTCACAAATGTCTTCATCATTCCTCGATACTTTTTGTTGGCGATTATCTGAAATTTTCAGTCTGATATGGCTTGTAGAGTTCTTTAAAGAAAGAGACGGTCCTTAAATGTCCTTCGATCACCTGCATCATTTGCTACATCGGCATTTGGTGTCCCTTGCGCGGGTCATTTCATTTTTTGAAAAAAGACGGGCCTCAAAAAGCTCCAATTTCGGTCGCCCATCCTTGGGCTGACTTGCCCGATCCAACGATGCCCCGACGCTGGACTGCGGAAGACACCAGAGGAGCAAAGGGTCTGAAAGAGACGAGTGCCGGCGCGCTGGTTGGAGAGGAAGCGGAAGGGGCGGGCGGAAGGGGTGAGTTCCTGGAGGTGTTCCGCGGGGACACCTGCGCCAGCCTCGGGGGGCCCGAGGATGGAGATGGCGCGGGGGATGGCAGCCTGTGAACGGTAGCGAGAGCCGTGGGAGCCAGCAGGGGCGGCGCCCCCCGTTGGCAGCCGGCCAGCGGCGCGAGACGTAGGGCTGCGGCCGGCGGGTAGCTTCCCATCAAGGTGAGATCCCGTCGTCCGCTGGGGAATGGCGGCGAGGACGAGGCCGACATCTGGGGGAAGGACACCCAGGGCCAAGGAGGGAAGGGCAAAGCGGAGCTCGGGGGTGACTGAGGAACCAGTGGGTCCAGCTCGCTTGCGCAGTGGGAGAGATGGGTGACCAGGCGGGCGCCTATCGGGTCTGGAGACTCTCCTTCGAGGGAGCTGAGGTACCGAACCACCTCTCCGACGCACTCCCTGAAACCCAGAGTCCTGTAGTCCACCGCCAGAGCCCTCGCATCAAAGTACCCTGGAACCGAGTGGGGGACAATTGTCAAAAGTGAAGCGATTACACCGAGCATTTGAGGGTCAATAAAAAGAAGAAATCGTACCTTTCCCTCCCATGGCATGCAAAAGTTTGAGATGGTCCACAGTCATTTGCAGAATCTCGGCTTTCTCCAACTTTGAGGAGCCCTGGAGAGAACAGAACAGTACAGAACAGAAAGTCCTCAGTGATTTCATTTGATCAAGTACTTCAGACCTCCAGCGAGGCTCAACGAATTGTGTCATGTAAAAATCAACAGCTAGAGGCCTGGATTTTAACACCCCCTACCCCCCGAAAAAAGCAGGTCATTCAGAAATGAAACTGGTCTAAAACATACCAGTGCGATTTTATGTCGGTAAATTACAAAACTGATGTTGCCGTTGATCAAAATGTTTGCTACATAAACAACCATTTGGCTTGAGTTGTCACCTGTTTCTCAAAAGCGCTTGGTACCAGCCTCCTTAGCTCCGACAGACTGTGGTTGATGCGGTCCCTGCGCCGCTTCTCAATGATCTATTGGAGGGTAGAAGGATTTTTAGACCATTTGAATATCATTATATTATTTTGATCCAACTGTCAAAAAAATAAAACACCCTCTCATTTCACAGCAGTGGCAGAGCAAGCAAAATCTCTTGGCCTCAACATATTTTTGCAGTCGGACAAGTGCTTGCCAGAGCAAATGGTGGCACTATAACTCAAAACTCTGGGGCGTTTTAGCCAATCTAAAACCTGAAGGAGGTCTTCTCCGGAAAACACACAGAAACAAAAATTGGTCGACCGATGTCAATGGGTATCATCTTTCCTCTGTGCCCTGCCTTAAAAAAACAGCAGGCAATGGACACGCCCCCCCCCCCAAAGAAATTATCTCACACTCAAGTAGAAAAAAAATGGTCCTTTAAAATACCCGTAAATTCCATACAGATGCACTGTAAGTGGGCGTGTCCGTATGCCTCGAAAGAAGCATCTCCATAACAACCCAGGCTAAATTTAGCTCCTCCCCTCGATATACAAAGCCTGTCTCTCAGTTCAGATGTTTCACCGCAGCATCCATCTTACAACTGTGCTACTTGCCAATGAAAAATGCTGCATTGGTGCCAGCTTTTGGTATCACAGGATGCTTAAAAAAAGACCACCCAATAAAATAAAAGTCAATGTTGATTTTTTTTTTTTCAGAAATTGGCAAATAGGGTACCAATATGAAACTGGGTTACCGCAGGGTTAAAACTGAGTTGGCATCTGGGAAAAGTGCAAAATGCAGAGCTTTTTTTAAGGACAACGGCGTTCAACCACACTCAGACTTTGATGCACTCACCCCTCTTCTCTTCTTTCGCGCCAGAATCTGTGATGTGCTGCCAGGGGACATGGACCCGGTGACTGGGCTGCATATCACGCATCAGAATATATGGTGAGTCGACATCTTGTTACGGTTACCATTCTTTCATGTAGCACAGAGGCAGAAGGAAACGTCAGATCTCGCGGGGACATTTGCCGCACAAGTGTGTGTTCGTGAGCAGGCGCGATGTCAGATCGCGCGCCGGTCGACATTCCGTCTGTATGAATGCAGTTTCCCAAGATGATGTTGCAGCCCCGGAGGCCGTAGGCCGGCTCCCATGGGCCCCAAGCCGAGATGGTTACGCCCCGCCAATGTTTGTTTGCGCCCGGACCTGCCGCTGAGAGCGCCAACATTCTCCCTATTGTCTTTTTATTAGATTTCGACGCTGCCAATTTCGGTCGTGTGTTTTTGCTTAGGATGCCGTTTGATGGCTCCCACTTGAAAGGGCATGTCACGCAGAAATTCGTTTGACCCGGGGGCTGTCTTTCATGCCACGTACTGCCTGCTGACGTCGTCAGAATTCCTGCGACTCCAAACACGCACTGACACAATAAACACGGATGGGTTTGTGTGTGACAACGCAACGGTCTCATTGCCTGATGTTTCTTTTGAAAACTTCTCTTTTTTTTCTCTCTCTCTCTCTCTGTGAGTCAGCGTCTTCAATCTCACAGCCTTTGAGCCCTCATGTTGACAATTTCAACAACGCGTATAAATGTCTGACAACATGCTTCCATTTCAGAAACGCTTCAGGCAGTTTCTCTTCATGTGAAACTGATTTCATGAGTTTTATTTGATCTTGTCCTATGACTGAACATTTTATGCACCGCATTCTACCACAAGTACTGTGTAAGAAGTTCCGCCTGTATCAATAATTATTTTCCAGTCACAGAGATAATGTATCTGTTTTGTAGTTGCGTTATGAAGTACATCATACTTCATGTTTCGAAAAATTTGGTGTGTGTGTGTGTGTGTGTGTGTGTGTGTGTGTGTGTGTGTGTGTGTGTGTGTGTGTGTGTGTGTGTGTGTGTGTATTGGGTCGTGAGCTACTCAAGTGACTCCAAATTTTTTACACACAGTAGTGGATTCTATTATCTTGTGTGGTTTGTGAGTGAATTCTAATATTATTCAACTTTCAAATGTTGAAAATAAAGGATCAACACATCAATTAAATAATTGACGTATTTTATCATACAGCACGGTGGCAAAAGTATCATAGACCTTTTTTTCCTGAATTTTTCTGCGAATGATCAAGAGACGCGCATTTGATTGTATGCAAACTACGACGTTTAACGGTAACACTAAATTGTTCGATGGAGCGGTGTTCATCAGTCAAGCTTCTGCTTGAGTTTACTTTCGGGGAAATTAACTCCAAATCTGAAGTTGTTCATCTTGTCAAGTGCATAAAAAAGTGTGAAATTAATTTGAGTCACTCGCACCATGAATGGATAATCAAAAAGCGTGCAATTAATTGTCATTCCCAGAAACTTATTTTTGAATCCAGACATTCAATCGAAGCCCAAAAAATTTTTATGACTGCTATTATTTAGAGTAAAGGAGGGCCTGAAAATAGCTGATTTTGAACAAGTTCGAGGAATTACAAGAAATTATGAACTGTTAATTCCGATTGTCACGTTCTGTGCTCGTTGAATACAAATGACATTACATAACATCATAACTCGGCAAATTGAGTCAAATGGATTTGCAGGCCTTGTTTTTTTTTTCTTATGTTCTCTCAATTCCACATTCACTTGCATTTTTCCCTTTTTCGGGCATGCGGCGGGGATGCTCACCAGTAGCCGTCCTCTTGTCCCACATCAATCAGCTCGTCCGTGTCCGACTCTGAGCTGTAATCGTGAGGTCTCTTCATCTCTCTGGCCCTACGAGGTCGGCGGAATCTCGTCGGTGGAAGGGGCCGCGCTGGAAACGTTCCTTTTGCACCGTGGATGTGTCCCCCCCCTCGCCTTCTTCTTCTTCTGTCTCCTCCTGTTGCCTCGAAGAAGCCTCGTGGCTTGTGCTGCTTCCAGCGGTGTGTCTTCCCTCCTCTACTGCTTGACTAGTGGCGCCGGTGGCACTTGCTCGACCCCCAAGGTCCCATGACAAAGTGGCGAGAATTCCCAAGCTTCTATTCGTCTCCCTCTGGCATGTCCTCTCCCTGTCACAGCCACCTCAAGACAGCGTTTGGCAGTTGAAGCAGGGTTGCCAGTTTTGGCTCCATCCCCCCG
This sequence comes from Hippocampus comes, assembly GCF_001891065.2. Taxonomy (NCBI): domain Eukaryota; kingdom Metazoa; phylum Chordata; class Actinopteri; order Syngnathiformes; family Syngnathidae; genus Hippocampus; species Hippocampus comes. Next base: position 750,532 of record NW_017805478.1, on the reverse strand, counting down.
TCGCCTCCTCTTTGTGTCCCTCCTCCCTCCCTTTAATCTGCCCTTCCGCGGCTTGTCACCCCCACTAACCACCACCGCCACCCTGTCCTTCCAGCCCCGAGCTCAGTCACCCTCTGTCAATTAGCCTCCAGTTTCATCCTGCTCTCCTTCCTTCCTTCCTTCTTTCCTTCCTTCCTTCCTTCCTTCCTTCCTTCCTTCCTTCCGTCTTTCTTCTTACGCTCCTTTAATTGTGTGCTCATGTCGAACAATGGCTGGGCTAATTTGCGGCAGAGGGGTGAGGAGTCTGGGAATGATGAACCACGACGGACTCCATCTCCACTTGTATGAGTAGACTTCACGCGTGCACGTGTGAGAGTAAGAAGCCATTGTTCTCTTAGGTGAGCAAAGGAAAGTTCAGAATCAAACGCCGCAATGTGAAGAGTCCTTATTTTGAGGGATGAGAAGGTTTTGGCCATTCCAGTCCTGACACATGAGTCGATTCCTTATCAATTATCTTATCCATTCACATGAGGAATGAAATAACACAAATGGTTTCCTTTTTTGGGGGGGATTTCTTCAAGGAATTGATAAGCAAGCGAGCGGTTCCAAGAACTGAATCACTGCTTCTCACAGTCCATTTTTGATTTCCATCCCTGCCTTTGTGTTTTGTCGAAGCAGAGTGGCCCTTAAGTCGAGTCGCTTAAAATGAAAATGACTGACTGAAATATCCTTAAGTACAAAAGTCATTTTGAAAATTTGTCACGGAGAAAAAAAAAGTTTTTTCACGTTACATGGAGAATTTTTCATCGCCATGGTTTTTAGGCTGGTGCACCCAACCAACACTTCTCTGAAATGACGCCTTACTTCTCAGAATCTCTTGTGATGATCGTTGTTAATGATCCCCGGTTCTGCCGCTCTCTCTTTTTTTTTTGTATTGTCATCATTCGCGAAAAAAGTAACAAGCATATTTTTGAGTTTGAGTTAAGTCGCCAGAAAATGTGCACTCGCGTGGAGAGCGTATACCTGGAAACATACTCTTGAGCGTGATAACTAAGTATTTGTACTTTGTTACTCCCCGCCACTGAAGATAAGAGCCCAGGTGCCAAGTGTCAAAGCAAAGCAACATGACAGATAAGAGGCCCAGCCCCATACAGGTCCTGTACACTGAGGGTCAAGGGCGCTATCGGCCCAGTGAGTGTCTGAACATCTGGCTTCTTCACTGGACAGGTTAGCACTCATGCACGCATACACACACACACACACACACACACACACACACACACACACACACACACACACACACAGACAGACACAC